>NC_071388.1:72222167-72533019 GCF_022682495.2 Desmodus rotundus | reverse complement strand
AGAGGAGAGAGAGAGAGAGATCATACTGGTCCTCCATCCCGAGGGTCTTTATCACCACTCTAAAGGCAGGGATCTGCCCTGGCCAGGTATTGTATCTCAGTTGATTAGAGCATCATCCCTATACTCCAAGGTTGCAGAACAACAAGCCTATGTTTCTCCGTCTCTCTCTCTCTCTAAAATGGAAAAGTAAAAAATAAATAAAATATGAATTAAAGGTGGGGATCTTAGGGGAGGTTCCAGGGGAGAGTCTCAGTGGAATAGTCATCTGTTTTCCAGTTGTGTCCTTTCAGGGTCCTGGTCTCCACTGATTGGTCAGCACCAGGGTAGGGTTTCACTAGTCATTGCAGTTGGCCCTGATGTCAGTCATGGTATCTCCGTGCCTAGACTTGCTGTCTTTCCAGGCCTGGAACTAAAACACAATAGAGGCCTGTGTTTTCTCTGGTTTTACCAAAACTCTATTTCTGTGATCAACAGACCTTAGGTTTTGTTCCTAAGAGTATTCAATTCACTCCAGAAGCTCATTGTCCTCAGGGCTTAGTGCTTAAGGGAGTGGTTGTAAAAGGGCTTGTATGGGAGTCTCATGAGCCTATTCTCTGGCCCCCTTATTCCTCCTCTACGGGGGTCTAAAATCCCACAATCAGTGATGTACTAGTGGAGGAAAGATCACCTTGGGAATGAGATCCTGGTTTCCCCTGTTTTGCCCATTGCTAGGCACCTGGGGCTTTCTGCCCTGGCGACATTTCATACCTGGCCTTTGTTCCTGCCCTGTTCGTGTCTGGCTAAGTGCCTACTACAATATGAAACAAAAGTTTAGGACGACATGGCTCACCCTATTCCAACAGGCAGAACAATGTGACAAAGGCCTGATATTTACTCAGCGTACTATAGGCCAAGCTTTATATGGAGGTCTCACACTTCAAAGAAGATTCAGCCCTTCTGAAATGCCGAAGTGCGTTTCAGATTTTTGTTTAGAAGAACATTAAGGTCTTTGATCATTTAACTTACTCCAACTTTGCATAATGTAGCCCTACTGTCACATCCCAACTCTCAAAATCCCTGGAGTCGCTCTCTCATAGGCCAAACGTCTTGGAGAGTCAGACATGGCAGCTCTCTACAGAAATCCTAGACAGGGTCTCACCCAAACCAGAAAAAAAAAAAAAAAAAACCTTATACAAATATGTTCTATGGGTAGTTTGCTGAGGGGGCGGGTGTCATCTTTCACCATCTTTTCCTCACTTTCAGTGCCCTCCCTATGCATAAGCCATCCATCCACTTGGTCTCCAGTAAATAGTGTCTCACTATTTCCCATGATGCAACTGGATAATGCTTAGCACTCCTAATTAATTGCCCTTTTTCCTCTCTCCATTAAAAAATGTATCCACTGTCCATCCCTTCACGGCCTTTCTAGATAATCTAATAGACTAATCTATACTCAAGCTGACAATGGTTTAAATCAGTGTTAGTAGCAACATGCCAGAGAAACTCGGACTAACCAGAATGTTCAGGCTAATGCTGGGAACAGCAGCAGCTTTTAATAGACAGCAATCCCTCCATACCCTTATAATTAGATCAAGTAGAGGTTCGCCTCCCCTTGCTCACAATGAATGTCAGGTCTTGGTAGCTGGCTTCCCAGATTATGGAATGCTTGTTCTGAAAAGGAGGTTTGCCTCAAGTAAAGAGAAGGGCTGTAAATCATCATGTAAATACAGAGAGAAAAATTGTTACTGGAAAGGGAGCAAAACCTTTCGTCTTTGACCCAGTGTCCCACAGAGTGGAAAACATTTACTTTGAGATTCCATACACAGGTCAATACACCACAAAGCCGAGGGTGGTTTTTAAGAAACAATAACACTAACCATAAGCCACCCAAGAATCAGAGACACTTTTCTATACGCAAGTTTCTTCCCTCACATGCTCATTTTCAAGGCCACATGGGTTGAGGGAAAATTGTACATCCTGTTCAAGTGGTTTTCAGTGTGTGTGCATGTGAATGTGTTTCAGTCCTAACATATTTTCCTATCAGAAAGAATAAAATAAAAAAGAAAAAGAAAAAAGAAGAAAGAAAGAACAAGGAAAAGGTTTAACTACTGTATAAAGAAAATTTTCCGCCAGCTTCAAAATGTTAGAGGGAATGCTTAAATAGCAAACTTTATTTTATTCGTATTTTAAATCCCATTTTAAATACTCTTCACCTAACTAAAGGATATTTTGTTCAAAACAGAAATACAATAACTTTATTATAAAAGATTCTAATAATAAAAATTATGCATCCAACCTTTAATACTTGACTACTTCTTAGCAAATGTATAAAGTTCATTACTTTCAAACTTTGACTCCGAGGTTACCCTCAGCCACTACAAGTCATTCACTTGTTGCATTACATCAACATTGTCTATTTCTCAGTTGTTCTACTTGTTACATCTCTCCCCTACTTTCCACTCATTCTATTTGCTACATCTCTCTCCAAGTCAGCTTCTCATTCAATCTTCTATTTTTATGTAAATTCTAATACAGTAACATGAAAAAAATCTAATGGAAGAAAGACATATAAGTGAAAGGGTAAATGAATAAATAAATGAACCAAGCCATTAACTTCCATAATTCAAATGAAGAGTTGTTTAGATAAATGTTATCTTTTGGTTTAAGAACTACCTAATATGGAAATAGAAATAAACTATAAGAAGAGTGAGTGACAGAGTCAGTTTTACTAGGATCATTAGTCAAATAACTCTCTCCCCGAGGTACGTATTAGATCACTTGGAAAGACTTTCCAGACCAGAAATGTACCGTTTGGTTTATTAAACTAGTCATTTACTAAGTGATACCCTGTATGTGTAGTAAGCTCGTGTAATGTTTGACTCATATAATCAAGGAGCAATGAAGGCTCTGGAGAGTAAAAACTGCTTTTCTGTACTATGGCAGAAATCAGTGAGGTACTGCTTTTCCAATTTCGCAGGTTCATAGGAGAAAAGGACTATATTATTAATATTTTAACAATACAATTAATTCCAAATGAACTTGTGTGGTCAGTGCATTCAATGAAGCTTCTTTATTCATTCTTTGTTTATAAAATGTTATTTTGGAAGGTGATAATATTAACAATATCCTAATATTTTAAGTGACAGAAATAGCAATTAATACATTTTAGAGTATTAACTTCTTCAGAAGAATTATCTCATTTAATTTCCAAAATAAACTTATATAAATATATTATAATTATTCATAACTCGCCCCTGAGGAAACTGAAGCATAGGGAGGAAAAGTAGATCTTCCAAGCTAATTGAATTTAGAGCTGAAATTTTGCCCCAATTCTGTCCAGCTTCTGAGCTCAAGCTTTTAATCATTATAATATGGTCTCCTTCATAATATCCAAGGTCTGTCCAGAAGGTACCTTGCCACATAATGTGAAAAATAGAGACATTTATTGAAAAAGATACAAATAACATTGTACAGAGGACAATGATGCCTCAGTCCCCTTCAAAGTAGACACCTTGGGACCTCACACAGTTTTCCCAGTCACCACCAGCTGCCTTGTCCTATTCTCCTGAATCTCATCAATGGGCTAAATCTCTTCCCTTTCAAAGGTGATTTGAGTTTTGGGAAAAGCCAGAAGTCACAGGGCACCAAACCTGGGCTGTAGCGGGGTTGAATCACCTGAGTGATTTGATGTTTCACCAGAAAATTCTGCACATGACATGATGCTTGAGCAGACACACTGTCCCCATGATGAACCTGCCAGTCACCAGTCACCCATAGCTGCCGTCTTCTGAATAGTTTCCACAGAGGAATGTTCAAACTTAACAAAAAATTACAGTACACACACTCACTCAATGGTGTCTACCACCCCCACTGACTAGTACAGTGAGTCGTCATTGTTCACACATGTGCGTTGCAGTCCACTCTCCTTGGCTGCCAGGTCACATCAATGTCATGCTAACCGTTCTCTTTATATTAACAGTGGCTGGACTTTTTCTGGACAGGCCTCCTATAACCACAAGTGTAAGCTCCACCAGAGCAGGTTTGTTTATCTGTCTGATACATAGATATATCACAAGTGTTTAGTTCAATGCCTATCTCAAATAGTGGGCACTCAAGAAATATTTGTCGAATAAAAGAATGGTAAATAACGAGGATTATTATACACCAACTGTACGCCAATCTTCTCAAGTAAGTTCTTGATCCTATAAAGATAGAAGCAAAATATTACCCTAAAACAGAAGAGCTGTTAGGGCCTTTGCCAGGTCGCTCAGGTGGTTAGAGCATCATCCAGATATGCCTAGGTTTGGGTTCAATCCCCAGTCAGGTGACACTACAAGAGTCAGCAAATGAATGTGTAAATATGCGGAACAGCAAAGATGTTTCTCTCTCTCCTCTTTCTCTAAAAAATCAATCAATTAAAAAAAGTTAATTAAATGTATGAGTTAAAGTAGAATTTCTCATGTCAATCACATATTTTGATAAATGCCTCATCATCAACATAAAATGAAACTTTGTAGAACATCGATATTAGTTTTTATGCTTATGATTTTTCTCCAGTATTTATAATAAAAGAAAGAGTAAGGTTCTTTTTGCTCCTGTTATACACATAAAAATTATACTAGCATAGACTTAAAATACATATATATAATAAGAATTAATTATATATTATATATGTTAGTAATCTCTTATGTAGCCTAGGCTTATACATCTTGAGAAACAAAAAGTTTGAAGATACTAGTCCAGACAGTTAGCCTCCAAAATCTAGGCATTTGTCTATATATAGACAGATAGATAGGTGATGATGATGATGATGATTGATAGATAGATATAGTCACATATATATGATTAAAGTCATTTAAAGTAACAGAGGTACACAAAGAGCATTCTTGCCAAGGGCTTCTCTCCGAAAGCTTCACAGGAGGTTGTTTCATGCAGGCCTTGAATATTTGAAGAGGCAGAAAACAGAAGAAAGGCTTTTTGGACAGGAGGAAAGTCATGTGAAAATTTCAGAAGAGGAAAACAGATAAATATGGATAACTATTAGGAAGAAAGATGCCTGACAGCAGAAGAAAATAAAGTTAAGGTCATAAATGTCTGTGGGTGGAAGAGCTCCAATGCTAAATAAATGAGTTAGAGCTGAGCTCTAAAGCACATTAGGTTCTTAATTATGGGAACAGCATGATGAAAGTGATATTTGTTTGTCAGCAGTGTTCATTCCTCATCTTTCCTCTTCATCTAAATTGTACATTTTTTCAATACAAAAACAGGTCCACTTGGGGGTTATTTGCAGATATCATTTTGAAGACAAAAATTTCCAAGTAACTAACTCTAGCCAATAAAGTCTGAATTTAATTATATGAGGAAAAATCAAAACTTGTGTAAAACAAAAATAAATGTTACAACTGGCACACAGTAATATAGAAGTACTCACTAATGAAAAAGCATTTTTTTTCAGGCAATAAAACTTAGGCAATACTTAAGTGGTGGAAAATATCAACCTACATCCACTTTGCCAGGATTATGGGGGTAGTTTTAATTATCAAGACTCCAGAGACTTCCCTCATGTAAGGAAAACATTACCTAGAGATATAGAATATCAACTTTCACCTTATATATTATAATACGTAGATGTTATTTTCATGGGTTTCCACCACAGGAGAAAATCCTTTCAAACAAATTACTTTGCAGTTTTGAATATTTTTCTGTGTATCAGAGGCCAACTCAATAATTCTGAATGCTTTGAGGGGAGAAACACAGGAAATTCTTTCATCTTGTGTTGGCACGGTTCCTCTTCTACACCAGAGTATTGCACTTACCAGGAGTACTGGTTGGGGAAGCCCAAGCTGGCTGTCCCTCCACAAACCACAACCATGACCATATTGATCTTATTTGGGAGGCCAATTTCAAGTAAAGGTTCTCAGGTCAGAGTCAAAAGCATTAGTACCTTGGCAAAATTGATTGTAGTAAAATGGCAATGCCCTTTGTAAAATACTATGGACCCAGAAATGTCCCCTACTTTGTTTTGGTTTCAAAATACTTTCCTGTGACACACCAGTCCTTTCTTTCCTGGACACCAACAGCACATTGTAACTGCATTCACTAAATCAAACACGATTGGAATCCTTTGATTATTTCTTACATTCTGTTTTTTTACTAAGGCAGTAACCATTGACTTATTTTATAGTCTCAGAATTTAAAATCATATATTCAAATGTCTATAGAGACCTGAGGATAATTTTTGTCATCACCCATATTGAGATGGAATTATTCCTAGAGTGAATACGGTTGTTCTACTAATTAGCAAAATATTAAAATCTATTTAGGACTGCATGAAAGTCTACACTAGCTTATATAAATACAAACCATAGTAATTAAAGTACCAAAATGGCATTGTTTAAAAAACACTTTTATACAACATTATATCTTAGAAAACTGCAACTACCTCACAGAAGAAAATTGTTACACAATGTCTTAAACCTAGTACATGTTCAATAAACACTTATTTAAAAAATGTATTATTTGATAATGTTCTATGGGAAAACAAAGTAAGGAATCAAAAACAGATTATTATTATTATTGATATGTATTTCTGGAATATAAATAAAAATATAACTTTTATTGTCCATATTAAATGGATAGGTTATAAGTTCAGGACATATTAGAAATAAAAATGTTATAGATAAGTAAATAATTTTGGCCTATAATCATTTGAATATTTTTTTCTGACCCTCATTGACATTTATAGCTAACAGTCAAAGATTATTATAGAATCTATTTTTAAAATAAACATCCAAACTAAAAAATAATTTAGAAATACAAGTCCTCATTTTATTCTGACAAAAATGATCACACACATATTCTTATTTCAGTTTAGCTACATAATTTATTTAAAAACCAACAAGTGTCTCCAATTAGTGTTCCTTGGGAGAGTCATTAAATAAACAAACCTCAGGTGCAGCTGCTAAAGCACCTTCTCTGCATCGAAGTTGCCCATTACAGAAGCAGTTCGTTTGCAAATTAATGCTGCCTTTCAGGGCGTTGCTCTGAAATTTTTCAGACAAGGCTCTGTTTGCTTTCTGTGCCCAGGATGCCTGAATGCACCCTTCTACTATGGCCAGTCCCTTGGGACTTTTGTGGTACCTCAGTTTTGACTGCCCTTATTGACTATAAGCACCATACAAACTTCATAGAAATATGCACATGAATCCTCTATTACATGCCCTTGAAGAAACTTTGGGACAATTGTAGTAGAAACCACTGCTTTACTATCTTCAGTCAAAACCATTTGAACTAACACTATGTTGAAAGCTATAAAAGGATATTATTTTTACAAAGAGTCTTCTAAGCAGAGCAATATCAGCAAAGGAAATAGAAACATAATTTTTAGTTCTTAATACAGTTAAAAATAAATAGAGAAATAAGGTTTTCCAGAGGATATGGGTATGTAATATTTTTCAGTTTTCAGGAAAGGTTGAGTTGGATAAAGAGTGGGAAAAAAATTAAATTTGCCAACTAGGGAAGCACTAGCAACTTCAAAGAGAGACATTAAAAAATTTCAGAAGTTGAAAATCATCAGATTTTTCCTCTCCTATCTATCAGATACCAGTGAATTTGCCCTGATAAGAAAGCATTATCCCTGGCTGGTGTGGCTCAGTGGGTTGAGTGCTGGCCTGCGAGCCTGAGGGTAGCTGGTTCGATTCCTGGTCAGGGCACATGCCTGGGTTGCAGGCCAAGATCCCCAGTTGGGGGTGTGCAAGAGACAACGGATTGATGTATTACTCACACATTGTTGTTTGTCTCCCGCTTTTTCCCCTCCCCTCTCCTCTCTCCAAAAGTAAATAAATACAATATCTTTTAAAACTATTAAACATTTTCAAGACAATAAAAGTAAAAAAAATGGCTGTTAGAATCAAGAGATCTTTCTGTTGTATTGCTGTTGGAATAATCAGATACCCAGTTATTGACACCAGATCCCCCAAATTTATCCAAGACTCTCTCTCTCATCCCCTACATTTAATAAATTATCAAATTCTTCTAAATATTTTCATTCTATCTCTCATAGCTCACATCCTCAAAGAATTCCCTGTGCCACTACCTGCATTGCCAATGTTTCTCACTTCCCTTCTTCCTTTTTCTCAGTGCATCTTCTTCTTTCTGTAGGCTTTTATCTTAAATATAGTTTAATTTTCAATAAGATCATGTTGACATTCCTCAGAAGTCCATATCCTATAGGATAAAGTCTAACCTCCTTGCACTGGTGCCCCATGTAGTCTGTACCCCTGCCTAAATATATCTCATTCTCCATTGTCCTTCCATACACCTTCTAAACACATCGAGATTACAATGGGTTCTCAAAGACATGCTTCTGTGTCTTTGAAAAAAGAATTTTTTTGTCTTTCCCTCTTATTGCCTAACAAATCCCTACTAATAAATATGCAGCTCATTTATCACCTCCTCTGTGAAGCCTCCTGACCCCACCTCATGCCAGACTTCTTGCTCTTTTCTCTATCACAGTTAAAAGGTCATATGTGGTCCCCCTCAACAGACCCAGAGTGCCTCGAGAGCAGAAATGTTCTTACTCAATTTTGCATGTCTGCAATAGTTATTTGTTAAATAAGAATCCTAGAGCTGGAGGAGTGAAATCAACATTGTCTTGGGTTCAGTTACCTTGACTCAGAGCCTGGAACTGGATTTCCATGCAAGGGATTCACCGGAGAGCCTTCTGAGTGCATTCAGGAGAAGCCTGCAGGGCAATAAGGAAACAGGCAAAGGTACACTTTTAGTTGAGTCCTGTCCTCAGCCTGACTTCATCAGAGGCTCTAGAGCATGACTAGCCTGTCAGAGTTTGTCCCTTTGAGCCAAGGGGGCTGGGCTTTTTGACTTCTGTATTAGTCATTGGTTGGACTCTGCCGAGGGTTGGAAGACAAGGGTGGTGGGAAGCACAGCCTCCCTCTCCACCTGCAAGCCACAGCTAAGCTAATGTCAGCCACAGGAAGGAAATTCCCTGTAAATGGAAATAACTGTGATCCTCTAGTAGCCAACACGCACAGCAGCTGAACCATGGGCACTTGCTTCTGGGAGGAATCTGGGGAAAACACCACCAACTTCTGCACACTTCACCAAGATCACACACACCAGCAGCACAACCTCCTTTTCAAAAACAGGTTATCTAGAGATATTTTTCTATCTCATATTTATTTGTTCTCCTATTCCAATAATTTATAGCTCTACACTATGAGGAACTGGCTTCTTAACCTGACATATTTGAGTGTCTTCTATTACCTGCAATATATGTAACTATTAACTCTGCAAAGCCACACCCAGGACTTCAGTGAGTTGCAGGGCTGTTGTGCAGTAGGAGTGTTACAGAGCCGGCGGAGGGGGGGGTGGTTCACGATAAATTATTACAGAAAGGCTCCTCCCCTTTATGTCTCTGGAGGTTCCCCACACACACACACCTGCTAGGTTCGAAATGCCCGCCACCAGAGGAAAGACATCTCTCAATGCCAGAGACTGGTGAAAAGGAAAGAAATTATTTATTTAAAAGTTACACAAACTTAGAGTAATGGCTTAATGTCTTCAATAAGATACTAAAGTCCTCTACAATACCCACAGATGCACAGTCCTTCCCTCTCCCTGTGCCCAGTCCGGGGTACCGTATCTCAGGAAAAGGAGTAGAAGTCAGTGATTCAGGCTCCCGGCACCATCAGCTGTGTGGCTGCTGCAATCTCCAGTTAATCCAAAACCATGTGGCACCTTCTCACAGCCCACCAGCAAGAGTTCTTTCTCCCCTTTTCTACTCGGCAAAGTCTCTCCTGCTGCCTAAGCCGTGTGGCAAAAAGAAGCACTCCAAAACCACATGATCCTCTCTACTCTCCTTCAGAACCGCGTGGTCCTCTTCCTTTCCCCTCAGAACTGCATGGTCCTCCCTATTCACTCCAGAACCGCGTGGCCCTCTCTCTATTTACTTGCTTCAGAACCTCGTGGTTCTCCTTCTCTATGGCTGCCACGCGTAGGTTTAAACCCCAGTGCCCATCTTGCTTTGCAGCCCCATTTCCGACTCCTCCTACAGTCAGTTACACCTGCCAGCATCCTCGTATTCTTCCAGCTTTACAGGGCTGCTATAGTAAGTCTGGGCAGGTGTGGCCCCATGGCGTGGAGCCAATCATCTCCAAGCTCTCACGCAGGCCCTGTAACCAGGGGAAGTTGCTTCCCAGTCCCATCTTGGGTGGAATTCGCTCCCATCCCCCTGGCTCAAAGCATGTCCACAGCTATTTAACATATGTATGAAACCAGTTAAAGGTTATAGATATGTTCAATGACTGTGCCAGGGGTTAGCTGCAAAGCTCTTGCTACCCATAATAGCTCTGAATGGCCCTGTTCCATGTGTCCCATCCCCCCTGGCTCAGGTTTGTGGGGGTGAGGACATCCTATATATATTTTTCTAATATTTTCTGGACACCTCGAGTTCTGGACCCCATTACAAATCCTTTCTTGGGGCCCTCCTCTTGGCTGCACCCTGCTTCAGGAACGACGCACTAGTTCTTCCAAAGGACACTTCTAAGCAGATCAAACAGGAGAAAATCGTGTTTTGACATCTAGTTCTAATAACACATTAATATAATTGGAGGGGACACCAAGTCCCCTACAAATATGTACAAAGAATATTTCTTTAGAATAATTATTCCTTACATTTACTATAAAGTATGTTCTCTTTATTATTTTTTTTATTTTGTGTTATAACTAATATTTGGACCTCATTAACTTCACCACACATTACAGTATATAAATGGTAGTTCACAGATCAGGCTAAAGGCCTTACATGGCTGCTAAGTCGGTGTGAGGATTTGCAATCTGTCCTGGACACTTGGAACTAAATAAATGGTAGAACAGCATATTCTTTGGCATTTATCTTAGGACAGACGCATTTTGAAGGTTTGCAGCCCATGAAAACATTATTGTAAGAAGACATTTATTAATACTGGTGCGACACTTGCGCACACGGATAGACATATGAAACAAATACAAATGCTCTCTCCACCATATTTTAGTATCTTTTTAGAATTACTGCATTAATGTAAACAAGTATTCCAAGTATTTTCTAAAATGGGGTATCAGAAAACATTTGAGATAAAATTAAGTCCCCCAAAGAATTTTTTCTCCTCGATTACAAATAAACAGAGACACTGAAATGAGACAAAACATCCCTGCTGACACGCATGCCAGTTTTAATCACCAGCAACTGCAAAGATGTGTGTAGCAGTAAGAAACGGCTGACATTCTAAAATTTGCTTTTGCATATTTTCTGTTAATGTACTAGATTCTGATCACACATTCCTGTTAAGATCATCATGCGTTAATGAAAGAGAACACTGCTTGCTTACAGCTAATTTGGAGAAATGTAAAAGTCCCACGGCGTCCACGCGGCACGTCAGCGATGGGTGCGGAAGGTGCACAGCGAATGTCAATAGCAGTCACGCGTAACGGAGGGCAGAGAAGCGTGTATATTAATTCGGGAAAATTTGGCCCCACTCCAAAGATTTTTACAATCCCTAGACTATTTTTAAGAAGTTCTCAAAATTGAATCGCATATTGAAAATGGAAAGAACAACTAACTGCATGCAGTTCAGGTATGAAACTACAGATAAGAAAACCCAGGCAGCCCTCGGCAGTGTGGTTTGAGCAGATAAAAATGCAAAACGTCCAAACCCTCTGACTGTAGAAAAGGCCCAGCATTTGCATTTTGTTTCATTTTATCCTCAGGCAGTATATTAACGCACAGGGGATTCATATTATAATTTTCATTAACAGCGAACGCTCTAGATTCCAGTTGAACATATAATGTATTATTGAAACCTTGATTTCTAATTTTTAACAGTTGAAAAAGCAAGTGATTATATCCTTCTCTAAAACAATTTTTAAGATGACCTTCTATTGTATTAAACCAGTTATACAGAAAAGAAGTAATTTAGGAATAGGAACCCAAATCAGGCTGTTTCTACCCAGATGAAATGAGGAGATGGGTGAAATGCAGCAATAAAATTAGCTGAATAATTAAGACAAATTTTGATTTATTAATATCAAGACAAGTGCAGTCATGGAGTGAATAGAGCTTAGAAATGATTTATTTGGATAAACTGAGTTTCAGATGAATGGATATTTTTAAATCATTTTATGAAAACATTTCTAAAATATATTACACTATTTCTTATTGTATTTAAGGAAAGCAAGCATACTGCTCTTTTCTTAATGAATTAGGACTATTTAATAGATGTACCATACTGTCCTGTATTTGAGAGAATTTTAAATTTATCCCTAGAAGGATCAAATACTACTGTAGCATTTACATGTTGCAAAGAAACATGATCTGAATTTTTGAATTAATTATGATTTTTCTCTTTTGCTACATGTCCCCACAGTTTAGCATTTCTATGGTCAGTGTTTCTGCCTTCTTTCACATACGGCACCTTTTTCATCCTATGATATTTTTCACAGCAGCTATCATTGTTTCTAATTTCTGCAGCCATTTCTCTTGTCTGTTTCTAATCTCCTTCTACTCACATTTTTTTTTTGCTTATTTTCCTCTGCATTTCTTTACAAATTTGTACATATCTTGACTTTCATCTGATAAAAGCTGATTTTGAAAGCTAGATCCAAAAAATGTGGAGGCTGGTTATTTTTTCTTCTGTAATTTTTGCAGTGGTAACTTTTTTGGACAATTTTTTAAATGTTTATGCTCAATAGCCTTGTTTTCAAATTATTTCTGGGTTTTATTTGTTTCTTTGTTATTTAAAACAGTTGAGCATTCCAAACACCTGAGGGACTCTTTCTGCAGTGATTAATTTCTTACCTTTTATAACCATGTAAGTGTCTGAATTCCTCCAAGGGCTTTAAACTATTTCCCAACCTTTCCTCTAGATAATTGGCTTACGCGTTTGTTTGTTTTTTTTATAAATGTTTCCATGATATTGGTGTTGCATATCAAAATATAAAAATAGGGTGGAAAATTCCTTTCTCTTAGTTATATTGCTTGTATCAAAAAAGAAGTTATTCCTAAAAAATTTTCTTTGGCATGAATAACTCAGAAATCTTATTTAAGTTAAGAATTTATTACATACCAGTCACATCCTTAGAACTACACTAGATAACATTTAAACGTAGGGAAATTATCCAGATCCATAGTAGAGATTTTAAGAAATGCCAAAATGAGATAATTTCCTTAGATGGAGTGTTTTTGTTTTAAAGATTTATGTTGCATTGATTTAAATTGGTGCATTAATTTATTGGTGTAACTTTCAGAATGTTAAAACAGTCACCAGCCATTAAGAGAAAATATAGCACTACCTTAATATTATTGAGACTAAAATAGCATTCTTATCTAGGAACTGTTAAAAGATAAACTGAGGCATATTACACATTTTTAGAGTTTATTTGAGCATAAATCTACTTCAGCTGGGCAGCACCAAATTGGAAGTGGTTAAGAGCACTTAACCAACAAAAATTAGTGGAAAGACTTTTATACAGAGGAAGTGTGGAAGCAAAAAAAAGAAAATCATTGGATTATCAATAGTTTAAAGCCTCACTGAGTGTGTCCTCAGCATTTTGGTTTTATAGACTTGAGGTACTTACAGGCCCAGATTTTGTGTTGGTTTGCTTCCATAGGCCCCATGGCATTAGAGCCACCTCAGTCTAATGGCCGTGTTGTTTAGTTAATTTCCCAACACACTGACGCGCTGATGGGTTGTTTCACCTAACTCTTAACTAATACAAAAGGCCTTTCAAAGCTGGTTTCTGCTTAGATGTCTGAGCTGATTTCTACAGAGACAGCCTCATTAAATGTCTTCAGTTACAACACCTTAACATACTCACCGTCTGATTTCTCTCTACAATCTATTTTCTCTCCTCATTATCATTCTCTTACCTCCCACTCGTTTTGGCTAACTGTGATCCTTCAGGTCACTTTAGCAACTATTTCTCCAAGAGGACTTCCAGATGCCCCTTGCTAATTCCGGGCCAGGGCACGCAGCATAACCAGCATAAGGACTGCATTACAATCTTGACCTCCTGTGCAGGTTCTTCATTTCATAGCCAGCACAACCAATCAAAATTGAAACCCTTCCTGAAATGCACACTAGTGACCATTTATTTAGGATTAGATTTGGTTTCCTTAAAGAAAAAGCCAGGCTAATATTTATATAAACCTTCATCTATTTTATTGTAAAACTTAATTTTTAAAAAAGCAAAAGGTATAGTTTTGAGCACAGGAAGAAGTTAATATTTATCAGTAAGGGTCTTTCAAGAATAGGTATCAGAGAAAAAAAAGGTGTGGATGTTAGATGAGGGATGAGAGAGATACATGGGAAATATTACTACCAAGGTGGTTATTACCACATTGTGACTAAATGCAGTGGGAATACGTTCCATTTCCAACTGAATCATTTATATGGTAATAAGGTTTCTAGAGCAGTGGTGTGGCTACCGATGGAATTAATCACATGTTTTCTATTTAATCCAGAGACACTATGGGATATGCAAATATTCAAATGCAATATTAATTGAAGTAAAAAAATATGACCTTGGAAAAGTGGTCAACCAGAATTAATGTTTATATATCCTAAAACTCCATTGTTTGGAAATAATGTAGCAATGAGGAGAAAGGCAGAGACTTGATTCTACCACACAATTATGGATAAAATGCTGAGATGCTCTGAGGAATCACTGAAAAATATAAATGTGTCAAAAATAAATCAGAAAGAGCTTGTAAAAAAGAAGAGTTGGCATTGACTATGGTTTCCTACTAATGATATGTGGAATATCTAAATGAGGTTGAAAGGCACAGTGCAGTCCATAGAAATAAATAACGTGCATAAAGATTGGAAATCTTCAGGCAAGAGGAGTCACTCATGTCTATGAGGACAGCAATCTGAAAAGTGAAAGACAAATAATAGATATATTGCCGCAGAAATATCCCCAGACACTTTTAAAGTGTAGATTAGGATCAAGATAGTCTATTTAATTGGGTGTTTATATACAGGGGTGGGCAAAAAGTACGTTTATAACTGTGAATATGCAAAACACAGCATTTTGCATATTATTATCTTGTATTATTATTTATTAAATGCTGTTATTTATTTGTATCACAATTGTAAACCTACTTTTGCCCTCCACTGCATGTGTGTGCACTTGCCTATGTGTATGCGTGTGGCTAGATAATAGATATCATAGACGATTGATGGTTAGTATTTTCATGTATGTATGCGTACACACAAGCAAATCTTATAAGTTACAGATAATTTCTATTGCATCTGTTGTAAACCTCTCACAGTTCAATGACATAGAAAAAATGCACATATGAAGTCTCTATTCAAATAAATTTCTAGCTCTACCGTGAACTCTTAACCCCAGACTGTGTCCCTTCGATTTCTGCAACTTACTAGTAGCCCTCAGTGCATCTGATTCCTCAGTCTGCAGTCCTCTGGTCAATTTACTAGAGGTTTCTTATATGTTTAAGCTTCAGTCACCTTCAAAGTACTCTCCATGCAGTGCAAGACAGCTATTGAGACTCTTTTCCACTGCTCAAAACAGTTTCTGAATTCACCAATTTTGATGCCTTTTAATGTTTCTGCCATTTTTGTTTCACCTCTTCCATGTTGGCAAAACAGTTTCTTTGAGGACATTTTTCATCTGGGGAAACAACATAAAAGTTTCTCAGGGCAAGATCAAGCACATAGGGAGGGTGGGGCATGCAGGTCATGCCAGTTTTGGTCAAAAACTGCTGAACTCTCAGCGCGGTGTGGGCAGGTGCACTTATAAATCACCCATCATGAAATAGGCAAGTGTATTGAAAGAGTCCTCAAAATAATTTGCTGGGCTGAACACAGCCTGTCACAACAATGCCAGCTAGTACACTGACACAGATGGGTTCCTAGAACACTCACCTAGTGGGGGAAACCTGGGAAAACCTGTACTACAAGGGTCTACCCTCCAGAAGATAATTCTGGGTTTTTGGGAGCCCACCCTCCTATACCACATCTGCCACTAGCAGAAAATACCAATAATGCCTAAGAGTTTACTGTATGCTCGCCAGTCTAGGGAGAGTTTTGAACTCATAGCAAGTGATTTATAAATATCTATTGACATATGCAGCTTGAAATCCCTCCTTAAAAATCTAGCCCAAGATGGTGGCATAGGTAAATGTGGTACTCTCATCCTCACACAACCCCAACAAAATTACAACTAAGCTATAGAACAACCATTAGTCAGAACCTCCTGCAATCCAGCTGAACAGAAGTCCTACAACTAGGTATTTAAAGAAGAAGCAACACTGAGACTGGTAGGAGGGGCAGAGATGCAGAATGGCTGATCCCACACCCACTTGTGGAAGGGATACCTAGCTGCAGAGATCACCCCTGAGAAGTGAGGGGACCCAATGCCACATCAGGCTTCCCAGACCAGGGATCCAGGGCCAGGAAGAGAAGTCCCCAAAACTTCTGACTGTAAACATCAGTAGAGACTGAGGCTGAGGGAGACGGAGGTCTTCTAGAGTCCCAGGCACTTCCTCTTAAAGGTTTAATGTAAAAACTTACTCAGACCCACTCACTCTAAGCACCAGCACTGGGGAAGCAGCTTGAAAGGAACCATGGACATACAGAGAAGAACTGAATTATCCAACATCAGGACAGGAGCTGGGTTGGGGAGCAGCTTTCTCCCAGAGAGAAGTTCTGGCAGAAGCCAGTGTTCTTTTTCTGAGAACACACACACACACACACACACACACAGAGCTGGCAGGTGGGTGACATATCTGAGTCTCCACCAACCTGGTTCATACTTTTCCTCCTGCCCTAGTGATTCACTGAGACCCCACCCCACCTAACTTGCAGGCCCACATAAGCTGTCTCCAGTGGCTTTTCCATAAGAATGGCCTGTCTTGACACATTTTCTGAAATCTCTCAAATAAGCAGCAATCTGGCCTCAGCATTCCCCATATCTCTTGATACATAGCCCCAGGTCAGGCACTAGCAACAGCCAGCCTTGGTCAGTAGCTTAGCCTCATCTGGATACCTTCAAGCCCAGCACAAGTAGCAGCCATCTTCAGATCACTTTGTAGTTCATGCCAAGTGATCCAAGCAGAACATAGGCAACTGCTGACCTTGACCTGCACCTACTGGGAGGCCCCAGAGCCAGCACACATAATGGACAGTCTCAGACCATGTTAAAGTACCACTCGACCCCCTCCAGAAGCAAGATACTCAAGGGGAAGACTCAGCAGGCACAAGAGCCCTGCAGAAATAAGTCCTGCTCTGTGGGGTCAGCTGCTTCACAGCTGATCCTTCTTGGTGGTTGCAGCCAGTTCTTACAGCTGATCAACCTGGGGGTCAATTTTTCCCACTGACATGCCAACAACAATCAAGTCTCAACTACAACAGGAGGGCATACAAAGTCCACACAGGGATTGGGGGCACGTCTGGAGTACCCTGCTTGGGTGAATGGGGAGGCTGTGCCACCGGACCATACAGAACATCTACTACATTAAACCACACTACCAAGACACGGAGTCAAAGCAGCTCTACCTAATACGTAGAAACAAACACAAGGGGCTGCCAAAATGAGTAAAGAAACATGTCCCAAATGAAAGAACAGAATAAAACTCCAGAAAAAGAACTAAGCAAAATGAAGACAAACAATCAACCAGATGAAGAGTTCAAATCACTGGTTTTAAGGATGCTCAATAAACTTAGGGAAAGAATAGATGACTTAGTGAGAACTTCAACAAAGAGATAAAAATAATAAAAACAGAACTAGAATACATTAAATAGAACCAGTTAGAAATGAAGAGTACACTAACTGAAATGAATACATTATAGGGAATCAACAATGAAGTAAATGAAGCAGAGTATCAACACAGAGATTTGGAAGGTAAGAAAGCAGAAAATACCCAGTCAGAATAGGAAAAAGAAAAAATAATCTAAAAAATTAAGGATAGTATATGAATCTCTGGGACAACTTCAAGCACACCAACATTGACATCATTGGAGTGCCAGAAGGAGAAGAGAAAGAGCAAGGAATTATAACATTATGTAAAAAAAAAAATAAGGAGGGAAACCTTTCTTAACCTGGTAACAGAAATTGGCATTCAAGTCCAGGAAGCAGAGTCCAAACAAGATGAAGTCAAAGAGGCCAACACCAAGACACATGTTAATTAAACTACCAAAGGTTAAAGAGGAAGAGAGAATCTTAAAAACAGCAAGAGAAGCCTTGGTCTGAGTGACTCAGTTAATTGGATCATTAACCCAAAAACCAACAGGTTGCAGGTCTGATCTCTAGGTAGGACATATAACTAGGTTGCAAGTTCAATCCCTGATTGGGGCACGTATGGAGGCAACTGACTTGACATTTCCCTCTCACATTGATGTTTCTCTTTCTCTTCCCCGTCCGTTCCTCTCTGTCAAAACAAACAAACAAACAAAAAAAAACAATGAAAAAACTGTTCTACAAAAGACCTTCAATAAGTTTTCCAGATGATTTCTCAACAGGAATTTCTAGACCAGAAGGTATGGGCAAGAAATATTCAAAGGGATGGCAAATTAGGGCCTACAACCAAGACTACTCTACCCAGCAAAGCTATCATTTAGAATCAAAGGCCATATAAAGAACTTCCCAGATAAGAAAAAAGTAAACAGTTCAACTCCACCAAATCAGTATTACATGACATGTTAAAGGGGCTTTTTTAAAAAGAAGACAAAGACAAAAAGATGAACAATAAAATGGCAATAAATACGTATCTATCAACAATTGAGGACTTCTGGTCAAGATGGAGGCATAGCTAAACATGGCTCTCCTCCTCACACAACCACAGCAGAAATTACACCTAAATTACAAAACAAGTATCACCCAGAATCATCAAAAAATCAAGCTGTGTGGAAGCCCAACAACCAAGGAATTAAAGAAGCCACATTCATCCAGATGGGTAGGGGGGCAGAGACATGGAGATGCAGAATGGGTAGTCCCACACTCACATGTGGTAGATAAAATTTGGAAGGGATACCTCAGTAGCAAGGAATTTCAGCCCCACACCAGACTACCCAACCTAGGATTCTAGGGCCAGGAAGAGGGCCATAACTTTTGGCTGTAAAAACCAGTGAAAGTTGGGGTGGTGGAAGAAATTGGGGATTCTCAGGCATCTCCTATTAAAAGGCCTGCAACAGTCCTAGGATTTATGCATACTCACTCTCTCTGGGCTCCAGCACCAAGGCAGCCGCTGGAGGGGCACCAGTGGCATACATGGAGAAACTGAAGTACCCGGCATGAGGACAAGTACCAGGAGACAGCTTCCTCCTGGACAAAACCAGAGACCATGCACCAGCCATTGTCTCTTTTCTAAGCCTTGACTCACACAGAACCACAGAGCAGCTACACCATATCTGAGATTCCATCAACCCCATTCACATAGGTTGCCCCACCCTGGTGATTACCTAAGGCTCCACCCCATTCAACTTTCGAGTCAGATTTTCTACAATAGGCCACAAAACTAAGACAGAAAGTAAAAGCAGCTCTACCTAATACATAGAACAAACACATGGAGGCTGCCAAAATGAGGAGACAAAGAAATATGGCCCAAATAAAAGAACAGTGCAAAACACCAGAAAAAGAACTAAATGAAATATAGATAACCAATCTATCAGATGCAGAGTTCAAGACATTGGTTATTAGGATACTCAAGGAACTCATTGGGTACTTCAACAGCATAAAAAAGACCCAGGAAGAAATGAAGTTTAAACTAAGTGAAATAAAGAAAAATTTACAAGGAATCAATAGTGGAGTCTATGAAGTTAATAATGAAATCAATGATTTGGAACATAAGGAAGAAAAAAACACTCAATCAGAACATCAAGAAGAAAAAGAACTCAAAAAATGAATATAGGCTAAGAAGTATCTGGGACAATGTCAAACATACTAACATTAGAATCATAGGGTTGCTGGAAGGAGAAGAGAAAGAACAAGAAATTGAAAATTTATTTTAAAAAATAGTGAAAGAAAACTTCCCTATTTCAGTGAAGGAAATAGATATGCAAGTCCAGGAACCACAGAGAGTCCCAAATAAGATGGATGCAAGAGGCCCACACCAAGACACATCATATTAAAATGCCAAAGGTTACAAATAAAGAGAGTATCATAAAAGCAGCAGGAGAAAAGCAGATAGTTACCTACAGGAGAGTTCCCATAAGACTGCCAGCTGATTTCTCAAAAGAAACTGCGGGCTAGAAGGGACTGGCAAGAAGTAGTCAAAGTGATGAGTAGCAAGGACTTACAACCTAGATTACTCTATTTAGCAAAGCTATCATTTAGAATTGAAAGGCAGATAAAGTGCTTCCCAGACAAGGTAAAGCTAGAGGAGTTCATCATCACCAAGCCATTATTATATGAAATGTTAAAGGGACGTATTTAAGAAAAAAAGATAAAAACTATGAACATTAAAATGGCAATAAATTCACAACTATCAACAACAGACTCTAAAACAGAAACTAAGCAAATTGGCAGAACAGAACAGAATCATAGATATGAAGATTATTTAAAGGGTTATCATTTGGGAGGGGGAAAGGTGAGAACGGGGGGAAAGGTGCAGAGATTAAGAAGAATGAATTGGTAGGTATAGAATAGACAGGGGGATGTTGAGAACAGTATAGGAAATGGAGTAGCCAAGGAACTTATATGCAGGACCCATGGACATGAACTAAGGTTAGTGAATGCTGGAGGGAATGGAGGGGGGCAAAGGAAGGAAAATTGGGACAACTGTAATAGCATAATCAAGAAAATATATTTAAAAATAAAAAACAATTGAATCTATAAAACAAAGTAAACAATCAAGCTTAACAGAAACAGACTCATAGATACAGAGAACATTTAGATGGTTGCCAGATGGCAGAGGGTTGGGGGAATGGGTGAAAAAAAGAAAAAGAATATAGAAGTACAAATTGGTCATTACAAAATAACCATGGGGATGTAAAATACAGCATAGGAAATATAGTCAATAATATTCTAATAACTATGTATGGTGTCAGATGGGTACAAGATATCAGGATAATCACTTAGTAGTTACATATTGTCTAATCACTGGGTTTTACACCTGAAACTAATGTAATATTGTATGTCAATTGTAATTGAAGAATAAAAAATTATTTAAAGTCCAAAAATAAAACAAAATGATTTTTTTTAAAGAATCTAGACCAAAGAATAAAATACAATGAGGATAATAAGTATTTAGCCCTGGCTGGTATGGCTCAATGGATTGCTTGCCAGCCTGCAAATAAAAGGGTCACCGGTTTGATTCCCACTCTAGGGCACATGCCTGTGTTTCAGGCCAGGCTCCCAGTAGGGGGGTGTACAAGAGGCAAACACACATTGATGTTTCTCTCCCTCTCTTCCTCCCCTCCTCTCTCTAAAAAGTAAATAAAATATTGTTTAAAAGATAATAAAAATTTAGTTATGACTTTTGATTTAATAAAAAAAATCTAGTAATCCATAGTCAGAGAAGAGGAAACTGCATAATAATACATTTTTTAGAATCTAAATTGAACTGTATCTTTGTGACAATTAGGAAATTCCAAGTTTTTTATGGTTTTCCTAAGTATGGGTTTTGGCAATAAAAAATAATATGGCATTTATCTTGTGGAATTCAGGCAGCCACTGAAACTCAAATAAATCTAATTTACATGATTCCTGTAATTTTAATAGTCATTTGCAACATGGAAACTCTGTGTTTGCTATTAAATTAGAACTATAAATATCATGTATTCTGTACAGTATAAATATGTAATAATTCTGGAATGAGCATGTGACTTCAGTTTATAATCAAGTTTCAAATATAATTAAGTTATAAATTCTGACTATATTGAGGACTAAATAGTTTCAAAACTTGAGGTCAAATAGGGCAAAGGTAGTGATTTCAATGCACTCCTCTCTTAGAACTAATTCACATGCTTTTTAAAGTAAGCTAGAAAAATGTAAGAATGTGAGACAAAAACGTTACCTTCATTTAAAACGTCATGTTATGTTCCTATCTATATCTAATTTTTATATTAGCATACAGCATTCCTGACATGGAAACACAGGACACAATCGTCATGCTTCTGGCCAAGATGGAGGTGTAGGTAGATACATTGTGCCTCCTTGCACAACCAAAAGAAGGACAACAACAAATTTAAAGACAAAAAATAACCAGAACTGCCAGAGAACCGAATTGTATGGAAGTCCTACAACCAAGGAGTTAAAGGAGAAACATTCATCCAGACTGGTATGAGGGGCAGAGAGAGGCAGCTGGGGAGGAGAGGACGCACAGCAAGGAGGTGGCTGGAGAACTGGGTGGTCCCACATTTGTGTGCAGATAAAGGGGAGGTACAACTGGAGAGCTAGACAGACATTGCAACCCAGGGTCCAAGCATGGGGAAGTAAAGTCTCAAAACGTCTAGTGGTAAAAACCTGTGGGGGGGTTGTGGCAGTGGGAAAAATTCCTAGCCTCACAGGAGACTTCATTGGAGAGATCCACAGGGTACTGGAATGTATACAAACCCACCCACCCAGGAATCAGCACCAGAAGGGCCCAATTTGCTTGTGGGTAGCAGGGGAAGTGACTGAAAGCTGAATGAGAGCTGAGTAAGCTGCATTTTTCCCTCTCTGATCCCTCTCCCACATACAGCACCACAATGCAGTGACGTGGGTTGCCCCACCCTGGCAAATACCTAAGGCTCTGCCCCTTACTACATAACAGGTACACTGAAACAAAAAAGTATGGCCCAAATGAAAGAACAGATCAAAGCTCCAAAAATAAAATTAAGTGATGAAAAGATAGTCAACGTATCAGATGCAGAGTTCAAACACTGGTAATTAGGATGCTCACAGAAATGCTCGAGTGTGGTTGCAAAATAGAGGAAAATTGAAGGCTATACAAAGTGAAATAAAGGAAAAGGTACAGGGAACCAACAGTGAAGGGAAGGAAACTGGGACTCAAATCAACAATTTGGAGCAGAAAGAAGAAATAAACATTCAACCAGAAAAGAATGAAGAAACAAGAATTCAAAACAATGAGGAGAGGCTTAGGAACCTCTGGAACAACTTTAAATGTTTCAACATCCAAATCATAGGGGTGCCAGAAGGAGAAGAGGAAGAGCAAGAAATTGAAAACTTATTTGAAAAATAATGAAGGAGAACTTCCCCAATCTGGTGAAGGAAATAGACTTCTAGGAAGTCCAGGAAGCTCAGAGTCCCAAAGAAGTTGGGCCCAAGGAAGCACATACCAAGGCACATCATAATTACATTACCCAAGATTAAAGAGAAGGAGAGAATCTGAAAAGCAGCAACAGAAAAGGAGACAGTTACCTACAAAGGAGTTCCCATAAGACTGTCAGCTGATTTCTCAAAAGAAACCTTGAAGGCAAGAAGGGGCTGGAAAGAAGTATTCAAAGTCATGAAAGGAAAAGACCTACATCCAAGATTGCTCTATCCAGCAAAGTTATTACTTAGAATGGAAGGGCACATAAAGTTCTTCCCAGATAAGGTAAGTTCAAGGAGTGCATCATCACCAAGCCCTTATTATATGAAATGTTAAAGGAACTTATCTAAGAAAAAGAAGCTCAAAAGTGCCAACAGTAAAATGACAAGAAAATCACAACTGTGAACAACCAAACTTAAAAAAAAAAAAAAACCCTAAATAAATAACTAGAACAGGAACAGATTCACAGAAATGGAGATCACATGGAGGGTTATCAGTGGGAAGGGGCTGGGGGGAGGGTGGGAAAAGGTACAGGGAATAGGAAGCATAAATGGTAGGTACAAAATAGACAGAGGGAGGTTAAGAATAGTATAGGAAATGGAGAAGCCAAAGAACTTTTATGTATGACCCATGGACATGAACTAAGGTGGGGAATGCTGGTGGGAGGGGCAGTACAAGGCAGAAGTGAATAAAGGGAAGAAAAAAATGGGACAACTTTAATAGCATAATCAATAAAATATATTTTAAAAAAATAAAAAATAAAACTTGGAGCAAAAAAGAAACACAGAACAAAAATCTTAGATCCCATCAATTAGATCTTTAAATTTACTCAGTTAAGTTGTATTTCTTATAAACAGGTTCAAGTGCAAAGTTAAAAGGAAGAGTCCACAGATGACTACTTTCAGTTCTGACACCAACTGCAAGTTCAGGGATTTTCCAAGACCACCCTCAGTTACAATAATTCACTAGAAATACCCACAGAATTTACTGAACCCAAATATTCACAGTTACATCTATTACACGGAAATGATGCAAATTAGGAGTAGCCAAAGGAAAAGATGCCTAAGGCAAATTCTGGAAGGATTCCAGATACCAAGTTCCCATTGTCTTCAGGGCATGTCACCCTCTTCTCAGCATTAATATGTGGCAGTACACACAGACTACTCATACTACCAACCCTGAAAACTCATCTTCAATATCCACAGGTTTTACTGAGTCTCCATTACCTCGGCATATTTGATTGATTGATGATCCGTGTCATTGAACTTAGTCTCTAATGTAACAAATACTGCATGACCCAAAGCCTCCACCTTAAATGATCTTTCCAGTGTGGCCATCCCCTACCTGAAGACTATTGGGAGTGACTTGCACCACCCTAAGTCACCTCATTAGCATAATATATCAAATACGGCCCAAGGGGCCCACTAGGAATAACAGACACCCTACCACTCAGTAAATTCCAGGGATTTAGAAGTTACCTCCCAGGAGCCAGAAAAAGAGTCACTTCTCCGGGGGGAAGGCCAAATTCTTTCCTGTACAGTGTGCTGTGTCCGTCACTGGGCTCCACAAACTGTGCACTGAAGGTGTGGAATATTAGAAACAGGAACTTAGACACTTGAAACAACAGAAACCTCATTACCTGGGCGTTGTAGCAGAGACAAGAGATAGGACAAAATTGCCTTCTGGGAGCACTTGCCTGAAATCAGAGAGAGAAACTTCAGAAAAAGAGTGATGGTTTTAGATTTTAAAAGAAGCCAGTTACCTTATAATGAGATAATCCATTTTATGTACTGATTGCTTAGGTCCAAACTAAGAAGTTATGGTGGCAGAGAAAATTCTGGAAACTGGAAGCAAGAAAATGTCAGGAAAAGTAATATATAGACACTATATGTATAAACTAAATTATACAGGGGTAGGCAAAAGTAGGTTTACAGTTGTTTACATGGAAAATGACATGCAGGTTATGATTACTACAATAGCTTTCCTAACTCAGAAGAATGGTACAATGGCACAGTGCACTTAGGTACAATCTTCTAAGCACTCAAATTGCCAGCCTTCATTATTTACACATTCTTGTAGTCTTCAAAAATCAGTAAGCAAACCTGAATTTCAGGGACCTGCTTGGGTCAGCTCCACAGCCTTCTGAGATGGTTGAATTCAAACCTACTTTTGCCAACCCCTGGATATAATCAGTACTGAACAGACTGAAAGTGTTCTTTACCCAAAGAATCTAGAAGGTAGAACTCATATCAGGGAGAGATAGAATGGACAAAATATTCAGCCTGACTATCCCAGGTCCATAATCCAGAACTGTCAAAGAAGGAACTTGTAGCCAGGAGAACAGGGCCTATTGGCAATGCCTACAGTGATCTGAGACTTTTAGTTTAGCCCTTGCCCCGGGTGACGGTTGTAAAAACCTTAAAATGAAAAGGGGAATGGAGATCTTTAGGAGCTGTAACCTATTTCATATTCAGATACGAGTAGATTATAGAATCTTTTAAGAAGATGGAAAAGTAAACGAGTGCAGAATAAATAGGCTCCTGCTCTGAAAAGTAAGCACAGGTGGGATGTAAATGGTTAAAGGCCCATGAGATTTTTGACAATAGTGGCCATTTTCTGTAACTTCTAGGATTTCCAGCAAAGAAGTCAGTGATGCCACTCCTTAATTCTACTCAGGACTTTTATTAATGACAGACACTTCCACACTCTCTCAGTTTCCAAATTCTAATCCCAGAGACCCTGACGTATATGGAAGGCTTACAGTTTTACCGGACAAGTTACCTTAAATTATAAAATCATGTCACAAACAGTTCTTTGTTAGCCATCTTCAGAACCAAAATAGCATTTAGAGATTTTTAGGAGACTGAAAGCTCTCAGAGAGGGGGGAAGAAAAATGACTCCTCAGAAAAAGATCCAGTACCCCTGACATAACGTAACTCGCGAAATGAGCAAACGTGAAAAGAGATTAGGTATCTAGCCTGAGGTCACAGTGCTAGTTAGTAACCTAAGATCTAAAAGGCAGTTTTTCTGAAGTGAAAGTTTCTTTCCCTAAACAAATCATCTCATTGTTTTATATCAATAGTTCAGTATCAATTTCTCAGTTGAAATCTTGCATAAATATACAGATGAACAAGAAACTAATCAAATGAATTTCTACCCTTGCCCACTACACATAGAGCCAGGAAAGGTAAGGTCGGATGTCTCAACCATAGGCTAAAGCACAGTGATTTGCATCTGTTAAAATTTATCTTCCACATCACAACTCATATAAGGAGATATTAAAACCATGATTCATCCATATTTCCATATTTCCTACAAATGAATTTCTATAGCACGTTCCATATATCTTCATGTAATCTACTATCAACTTCCTTTACAGTCATAATCTTGAAAGTAACTTATCTGCCTTCCTAATTCACACACTGCTAAACCCGAGATTCCAGAATGTGAAGAACACGCCTTCAGAAGGCTGCCCCTGGAACACACCGTGTTCAGTGAATTCAGTGTTAAAACTAATATGTAAAGACAAGGTATGCTCCTACCTAAGTACATTTCTCTGAGTCCTAACCCATAGTTCAAGGTCAAGTTAAATGAAAACTCTTCTATGAAATCTTTCCCTGCAAAACCAGCCACAGCAATGTCTCCCTACCAGGACATTCGACAGCACCCGGTTTAAGAACTACGTGCTCAGCACGGAGCACACTCTGCCCTCAGTTCGGAAGCACCAAGTGCGCTCTTAGCCCCAGCATGTCTTCCTGCCACTTGTCTGCTGGGCAACTGTGACCCTCTTACTGACCCTGCATTCCCCACGTGTAGGTATGTGGAGAAACTCCTTATCCCATAGCTCAGTTGAGATGCCCTAGAATTTTCAAACGGGGCTCTGCAAAACACAGAAGGAGAAACAAAACTGAAAAAGCTACAACAACAACATAGTAACATAATCATAAAACAGTCTTTTTTACAGTACACATTTTTTAACCATCATGTTAATTTGGTCTAACCACATACCAGTTTGACATACGGGCCCATGGTTCTTGTCCTCACTAACTCTGTCTACAGCAGATGCCAAAAGCCTAATTTGAAGAATGCTCACACTGGAGCTTTTGTGCTGGTCATCTCTCTGTGTCCTGGGCCACTTCAATGTCTCCTCTGACTTCAGATTTTCCTGCCTTGCGTCTGGATAGCTACCCCAGCACAAAAACCGAGTCCTGACTTTCTGGGCCTTGAGAAAAACTTCTTTGCCCTTTGGCAAGTCACCATACCTTTGGCAACTCTCCACCAGTCTTTCTCCCGTAATTCAAACACTCACTTAGCAGAGTCTAAGGGAAAACAAACACGCAACAAATATCGCAAGCTCTCTGCAGGCACTCACAGACCCTTAAAGCTCATGTTCAGAACCCATACTTTAGACCAGCAATTTTCAACCTGTGTGCCTTAAGAAGCCCACTGGTGTACCACAGGAATTTTTAAATCATGCAATACCTGACTATTTAGTCAGGGGCACTGACCTCTTTTTCCTTAGATTGTCAAATTAAAAAAAAAAATTTTAAGTGACAACAATAGCCATCCAATGTGAATGAATGAAAATTATACCTTTTTTTGTCAGATTGGCAAAAAAAATATGTTTTTATCATGTACTGCAGAATCTTAGTAATTAGTGTACGTGTGCTGTGAGATGAAAAAGGTTAAAAATTGCTGGTTTAGAGTCTAGTGACCTCATGGCCTCAGACAAGCAGCACCACTTCCCAGAAGTCTCTTTCCTCATGTGATGCGCTGCCTGCATCTCTTCTTGCAGCCCTTGTTCCTCGTTTTATAACTTCTAATTTTTTTTCCAGCAGATGTTCCCATCCCTCCCTTAGCCCATCTCCCCTACCCCACCCTCGCCCTTCCTTCCCTCCCAACACCAACAGCAGCAGGTTCCTTGGGCCACCCACCCTCATCGGGCATACTCGTTTACCTCCTCTCTGGAAAGAATGCTCCTAATTTTCTCTTAATTTGAAAAGTAGAGAAGATGGACATCACCCAGCCCCAGAAGAAGCTGACAATGCTCCCCCTCTCTCGCATCCTCCAGTGGCCTCCTTCACATTTACAGTAAGACAGTATTCAAATGCACTTATAAAACAATGCAGATATAGTAGGAAAGATCATTCTCTTATGTTTTCTAATTATTAACAAATCAAATTATTTGAGATACTCTTTTTTCCATATTTTCCATTTTCTCTTCCTTCCTTTTCAAAGAAGACAGCAGCCTCTGTGATTCATTGGTTTAGGGGAGGCAGACCAAGAAGTAGCTCTAAAGTCTTACTTTGAAATTTCAAAAGCCAAAACCCAATGGAGAACTTAGAGAGTTCAAAAAAATAAACACAGTAGCTTTGAAGAAGCATGATGCGAAAATGATTCACCCCAGACTTGGAATACACCCTGCACAAGGAGAGCTAGGCAACGCCTGTACTTCCTCAGAGCACACAGCTCCCTGTAGGCACCCTGCCAACCCTCACAAACTCAACAGCGTTGCCTGTGGGTAGATGTCACGGATGGGCACAAGCAGTCTTGAAGAAGTTCCCAGTGTCCCAAACATGACAAGGAAGCAACAGAGTATCACGGGATCTGAGGAGACCATGCAGAGTAATACCCTGAATTTCTTAGATTAACTTATATGAGTCAATAACTGCCTTCCAGGTTCCACCCCAGCTTAGCATGTATGAGCCCCCAGAACTGTGTGTGGCACAACTCTGGAAACGGATAGGAAAGCCCCCAAAAAACTGAGATTAAATTTTTTCATACTAAATTAAGTTGCTTTTTAGAAAACAACATGTTGCCTTATTTTTCATGAAACTGAGTTTATGGAATGACATTTATATTTTTTAATTACTCCTACATAATGTTTTTTCAACTGCTTTCATAATACTTAAACACAAAGCTCACACTTAAATTCCTGTATCACTAGAATCTGTCAGAGGGCCGTGAATTTAGTTAGCACTTCAGTGTTAATAAATTCTCTAGGATTAACCTGATCAAATCTTAAAATTTTGAATTTGAAGCATTAAAAAATCTTTTATTCAAATCTCTTTATTTCACAGATGAGGAAACTAAAGCCCAGGGGCTTACATTTTCCAGGTTATAGATAAAGGTTCATGTTGGCTTCTGTTCCAGAATAATGTTTATCTTCTAAAAGTTGATGGCCATATTATCAGCTCTCTTCTTGAAAACTGAGCCTCATTAAGAGACACTCCAATACAGCTACTTAAATGGATGATGCACATTTAAAATTGTCTTCTCGAATCCCACCCTAGTGTCCAATTCCTTTGGGCAATGTTAAGGATATCGGTCCAGATTATCTTCTATATTCCTATCCCTGTAAGGCTGTCCTCTCTCTCTGGACCACTGGCTGATGATCTATTATGTATGATTGCATCTCTTCTCCCTCCTCTCTAGCTTCAGAAAAATGTCAAGTGCATCATTTTTGTTAGAGAGTGTTCCACTCAGGGACATCCCTGGAGGGCACTAAAACTAGAAGATTAAGAAAGGTCCAGGACTTGCAGGAGAAGATGTGAGTTTGCTAGATGGTGCTCAATAAAAGCCTGAATTGTTACACAACCTCTTGCAGAGGGATCTAGTGCATAGTCCCATCCTTTCTTAACTAACATGACTTCGTCCTTTTAATACTTTTCTTCTCTCAAGGCTGTGCCTGGCTTGACTTTAACCTGATTTAACCTATATGAAAGGTGAGGTAACCTATACAATTTTGAGTAGGTAGAAGAAAGACAAAATGCTATAACTAAGGGTTCTGTTCCTTCCCTTTTTCTCTTTTCCTCTCTCTTCTTGGGTATTCATATAAGCAAGTTTCCCCAAATCTTCCCATCTTCAACAACTTTCCTTTAATGTCTGCATAAATAACAAGAGACCAGCTGGGGTGGGAGCAGAGATAAACAGGAAGAGCACAGAGGATTTTTAGAGCAGTGAAAAAACTATGTAGAATATTATAATGATGGATATATGTCATTATATCTTTGTCTAAACCTGTAGAATCTACCACACTGAAAGTGAACACAATATAAACTATAGATTTGTAGTGATCAGGGTGTGTCAATGTAGGTTCGTCATCGGTAAATGAACAATGTCCCATTCTGGTGAGTGATGGTAATGGGGGAGGCTATGCATGTTTGGGGTCAGGGGACAGATGAGAAATCTCTGTACCTACCTTGCTATAAACCTAAAACTGCTCTGAAACAAAAGTCTTTTAAAAATTAAAAAAAAAAAAAAGAATTACAAGAGCCCCTGTGAGAACACTACAGTATAAAATCCATCTCTACAATATTCCTTAGACTATTGACTAGCTCCACATTTTTAGGTCAAATTTAGGTCTGATTCTCCTATTCCACCATTTTGCACACTGTGGCTGCTGGCTTGTCTGCATACCCAAATGCTAAAACTTGTAAGCTTTAAATAAACATCCTAACATTTTCACTTTACCTTCCACTGAATCCTGAGGGATGAACTTCTTGGGTGGTTGTTTATTTTGCCTGGAAAAGTGGAACCAAATGCGATGGCAAACTTATGGTACAAAGCAAAGCATTTGTACACTGTGATTCACAGAACCCAACACTGAAGGAACATTACTCTAGAAGGAACACAGGGATCAGGGACAGAAAGAACCCAAAATTAAAGTGATAAAAGCTAATGCTCTCAAATGAGTCATTACTTCAGTTTGTGAAATAAATTCACAACTTTTAAACATTATCAAACTCTCTTGTTATAAATACATGAGCAAAATTATAAGGTCTGAAAAACCCACATCACTTATAAATTAGAGCTCATCATTTATGCACTTGTGTGAAAGCATGATTTAGTGTTACTGCTGCTGAATGGCTTTACCCTAATCCATAATTGCATTTAGACAAGGATATGAAGTACAAGCATCATGGTTAAGCCAAGTTCTGCTTGAATTAATACTCAGCACCTCAAACTTGGATTGTTGTGACCTCCTGATTGTCTTCCAGAGTCTCCACTACACCGGATCCTCAGACCACTGCCAGACTCCTGTAACTACAACAATGCTTCCTCTGAAGTATGCCCAGTGAATGGCTCCCCATTGTCTCATAAATAAAGTAAGAAGCCTTCATGCTGGCATCTGAGGTTCTCCACAACACGGCATCGATCTAACTCTTTATCTGACATGTGAGCCCTCCACTGTGACTGCACTGGGTTTCTCACTGTTCCCAAATAAACAATGCCAATTCCCTTCTCCATGACCTTGTTTATGCTGTTTCTCCAGATGTGACCAACTTAGAAGTTCATGGAAACATAGCTCCTGGGTGAAACTTCCCTGACCTTTCCTTCCCACAGAGAATTTTCCCCTGGAATTTCTAGAGCAGTTTCTCAACCTCAACACTACTGATGTTTAGGTCCAGGTATCTTTTGTGGGGGACGCTGTCCTGGGCACTGCAGAATGGTTGGCCGCATTCTTGGCCTCTGTTGGTAACTCTCCCCAGTAGAAGTCACCGCCCAATAGTGACAAGGAAAAGTGTCTCCAAACCTTGCCCAATATACCCTAGGAGAGGCAAAATCATCCCCCATTGCTCCAGGTCATTATTTTCTGTATCACTCAAGTTGGCATTTAAAAATATGTTGGATGTATATTTTTATCTCTTAACCTAGATTGTTTTAGTACAAGTGTTGCGTCTTATTTTGAATCCTTAATAGAGCACAGTAGTGAATGCTCAATAAATATTTAAAATTTAAATTCTTAGTATCTGAAAGTTAGAGGTAATGTGAAAAATTATTTTACCCTCAATATTTTTTCATGTGGAAACTGAAAACCAGAAAGTAAAGTTATTTGCTCAAAATGAATGTATTGTTGGAATAGTTCTCTTCCCAGTCAGGTGATATTAACACTACAGTATATCTCTTCTCATGAATCAATTGTGGGAGACTTATTTAACTCCAAATCAGCATGAGCAAATAAGAGTCTATAGTTTTGTTGAGGGTTCTTTATATGGCTCTGCTTTAATAATGTGCATATGTTTTATAAAAATCCTTATATTTTTAATTAAAAATTTTTTGAAATTTATAGTATAAGAAAGAGACCCTGAAATTATGGTTGAAAGGTTAGAGTTTAGCATGTATAGTTATGTTATCTTTAGTGAGCTATTTAACTTAACTCCATACCTCATCTTTTAAATTCTTATTCCACTAAAACAAAAATAAAATAACTCCTTGAGAGAGAGGATATTGTTTTGTTGCTACCAGTAGCCGCCACAAAGCACAACCTTCACCATACATTTGCTGAATGACTGACTCTTCAACTGGGGATATATGAGGTCTGTCCGGAAAAAGTCCAGCCATTGTTCACATAACGAGAACAGTTTGCACAACATTGATGTAACCTGGCAGCCCCCAGAGTGGACTGGAATGCACATGCGTGAATAATGATGACTTCACTGTACTAGTCAGGAGAGTGGCAGACACCATTTAGTAAGAGTATAGAAGAAATCTGTACCTTTCTCTCAATTTTCTTGTAATGGATAACAGTGTAGCAATTGTGGGGGAAAGAGTGTATAAGAGGACTAAATGGTAATGGAAAAAATATACAATTAAAAAAATTGAAAAAACTTTCAGAAAGCTCCCACCTTATCCTAAAAAGAATACAAAATTAATGGGCCTCTGTCAAGGTGGAAAAAAATAAAAATAAAAAGCTGCTCCTTTAATGTAAGCAATAAAATTAATAAAACTCTAGCTAGACTGATTGGGAGAAAAGAGAATATACAAATTACCAATATCAAAATGAAACATGATGTCACTATAGTTTCTATAGATATTAAAAAGATAAAGGAATATTATGAATATATTTATGCCTATAAGTCAACAACTTAAATGAAATGAAGAATTTCTTTGACAGACAAAATCTATAAAAGCTCATTCAAGAAGGCAGATAACTGCAATAATCCTTAAAGAATTTGAATTTATAGTTAAAAACCTTCCCACAAGGAAAATTGCTGGTAATTGCTAAATATTTAAAAAGAAATTATTCAAGTGCTACAGGAAATTGAAAAGGAAGAAATGCTTCCTAATCTGTGCTATGAGGTCAGTATCACTGTGATACCAAATCGAGACAAATACTTTACAAGAAACGAACATTACAGATCAATATCCCTCATGAACATAAATGCAAACTTTCTAAACAAAAATTTTAGCAAACAGATTATAACAATGTATAAAAAGATAATATATTATATCCAAGTGGGGTTTGTCCTAGGAATCAAAGGCAATTTTAAGATTTGAAAATCAACTTAATTTAATAAACTAACAAACTTAAGAAGAAACATCATATGATTAAATACACTGTCACAAAAATAACATTTGATTAAGTTCAGCATTGATTCCTGATTAAAATTTTTTAAAAAACTCTTAGGAAACTCATAATTAAAGGGAATTTCCTATTTGGCAAAGTGCACCTATGAAAATCCTACAGCTAACATCAGACTTAATGGTAAAGATTGAATGTTTTCCTTTCCATATCAAGAACAGAACAAGAAAATAAAAGAAATAAGAAAAGGGAGGTACAAATAATAAAATATGAATACGGGGAATTCAACAAATTGTAAGAGGTCTGGAAAGAAAAACAAAAGACTGGAGAAAATGAAATTCAAAAAATGATTCAAAACATTTCCCACAACTGAGGGATTTGAGTCTGAAACTGGAAGGGTCCAGCTCGTGAAATAAGGCCAATACCATATTTTGTAATTGTAGACTTTCCGAATACGAGAACAGAGGAATGGAAAGAATAAAGTTAATGCATTTGACCAAGTACTTATACCACAAAGCATTACAGTAGGTACTGTCAGACATGCAAAAACAAGCTAAAGACTACCCTATCTTCAAAGATATAAATAAATAAACAGATAGATAAATAAATCAGGTAGGTGAATATCTGATTATCATACTCTTAGGAGATTAACCAGCACATTTTCTTCCGACCTTGGTTTCTATCTTCAGGTTGTTTTGCTTTTAAACAAGGGCCCCTTTAGATTGTCTCTGCCTGCGATACCCAGCACACGCGCTGGGTAGGGAAAGCCAGCTCTTTCTCCTCTTGGGCTCTACTCACTGCTGCACACACATACTACTCACACAGGTCACATATATGCATACTCACACACATACATACACACATGCACAAAATTGTACATGCTCACGTGTTTACACACACATGCACACGGACGAATTGGGTCCTTGTAAAATAATGCCTGTCCGTAGTTAGGGAAGAAAACTTAGTTTCTTAGTCCTCTTAGACTAAAAGAGGATCAGGCCACTTGAAATTAGAAATGAGGTCTATAATTTATACTCTTATTTCCTATCTTTTCTATATTTTGCTAGACTTTTAAAAGTTTACTTGATATTCAGATTAGCCAATAGTGTCCTCTACTTGTCTTATACTATGCCTACTTAACAGTGCTTCCATCACTAGTATTGGCAGCAACCAAAATGTTTTCTCCTGCTCTGGGCACTGGGCACTGTCCACTGTCCCACCCACTAGCCTCCCTCTGCCTTCCTCTGCCGTCCCACTAACCACCATTAGGGCAATCCAAGGCCTTCAGCCTTCAGCGGCACAGAGGCTGTAGCTCCCAGCCCCTCTGAAATAGGGCTTTCCAACTTTTCTGTAGAGTAGGACATGAAATGGGTGTACTAAGCTCTCAGCAGGCATCCGACTCTGGTTTCCTTTCTATCTGCCTCCTGGGGGAGGGTTGCCAGCTGAATTTAGCGGAGACTGTGAAACAGGACTTAAAAAAGTGTTTGAGAGGCCAGGACTGCCAGCAGAGACACAAAAAAAGCATACATAATTCGTATTATTGTCTAATTGTCTCTTCCTTTACAAATTAACTTCTCTTTACATAAGAGAGGGGGTAGAGGTGGTATATTATTGTTGTTGTTATTATTTCTCAACTGTAACAGGAAGACAACCCTCAAAACCCTGCACGGTGGACTATTTTTATTTTTTCAACATCAATCACTCAGTCATTTACCAAGACGGGCCATGGAGTGAACTTAACACGTTATACAGCCTTCACACTATTTCCACAGAGACAGCCCCCACATCAGAGGTAATTCCTCACGCAACCTCTCCAGCCTGTGGCAGTGCTTTCTGTTGTCTTCCACGTTTGTCATTACTCTAGATTAAGCTTTTACCCCTAAACCCTTGTTAAGATGCACATCTGTTACCCAGAAGGGAAACAGAAGAGCCCATCTGTTTCTGCAGAAAGCGGGCTTGAGGCAGCGTGTCACAGTGTTCGCTGAGAAGGCAGCTGGGTGTTGTGAACAGAGCTGGTTCCTGGCCTGACTTAGCTACTCACTTGCTAATTACAAGCTTCCATTCCCTCAGTGTGTTTCCCTATCAACAGGAAATTGTACTCACAGAATGATATCAACAGAATTGTATTCACTGACCCAAAAGATTCTGTCTCATCTTAAAAATCAGTGATTTTACATTCTAAATATATTATATACTCTGATGCCTAGGTCACCAAGTACAAGCTTAGATTATTTTCAAAAGAATAAATGTTGTATTTTTTTTAATTTGTTGAATTTATTGGGGTGACATTGGTTTCGAGTGTACAATTCTATAATACATCATCTGTATATTGTATTGTGTGTTCACAACACAAAGTCAAGTCTCTTTCCAGCAACATTTATCCCCTATTTACCCTCTTCTGCCTCCCCTCACTCCCCCTTCCCCCTGGTTATCACCATACTGGTGTCTGTGCTTACAAGATTTTCTTTTCGCTTAATCCTTTCAGCCCTTTAACCCAGCTCTCCAATCCCTCTTCCATCTTACAGCTGTCAGTCTATTCTCCATTTCTGGAGGTCTATTTCCATTTTGTTAGTTTATTTTGTTCATTATATTTCACATGTAAGTGAAATCATATGGTGTTTGTCTTTCTATCACTGGATTATTTCACTTAGCATGATACTCTCCAGATGTGGCAAAAGGTAAGATTTCCTTCTTTTTTTTTAAGGCTGAATAGTATTCCATTGTGTAAATGTATCGCTGCATTTTTTTTTTCCCCACTCATCTGCTGATGAACACTTGGGCTGATTCTAGATCTTGGTTATTACAAATAATGCTACAATGAACATAGGGGTGCATAAGCTTTTGAATAAGTGTTTTGGGTTTCTGTGGATTACTTGCAATAAATACAATCACTGGGTCATAAGGCAGTCCCATTTGTAATTTTTTTGAGGAAACTACATACTGTTTTCCACAGTAACTGCACCAAAATGCATTTCCACAAACAAGGCACAAGGAGTTTCTTTTCTCCACATCCTGGCCAGCACTTGTTTGTTGATTTATTGATGATGGCCAGCCTGACAGGTGTGAGTGATATCTCATTGTGGTTTTTACTTGCATTTCTCTGATGAATAGTGACATTGAGCATCTTTTCATATATCTATTGGCCATCTGCATGTCCTCTTTGGAGAAATGTTTATTTAGGTCCTTTGCCCATTTTTTAATTGGGTTGTTTGATTTTCCGTGTTGAGTTATATGAGTTCTTTATAAATTTTGGATATTAACCCCTTATCAGATGCATTATTGGTGAATATGTTCTCCCATTCTGTGGGTTGTCTTTTCATTTTGTTGATGTTTTCCTTTGCTGTACAAAAACATTTTAGTTTGATGTAATCCTATTTGTTTATTTTTTATTTTGCTTTTCTTGCCCTAGGAGCCATATCAGAAATAATATTGCTACAAGAAATGCTGAGATTTTACTATGTTTTGTGACTAACATTTAAGTCTTTAATCCATTTTGAATTTGTTCTTGTGTATGGTATTAGGTGTTCTAGTTTCATTTTTTTGCAAGTATCTGTCCAATTTCCCCAACACCATGTATTGAATAGACTGTCTTTACCCTATTGCATATTCTTGCATCCTTTGTCATATATTAATTTATCATAAAATAATGGATTTATTTCAAGGCTCTCTATTCTGTTCCATTGATTAATATGTCTATTTTTATGGCAGTACTATGCTGTTTTGATAATTATGGACTTACAGTACAGTTTGATAGCAAGGAGCATAATTTCTCCACTTTATTCTTCTATCTGAAATTGCTGTGACTATTCAGGATCTTCCGTGGTTCTCTATAAATTTTTGGAATATTCATCCTAGTTCTGTGAAAAATGCCATTGGTATCTAGATAAGATTTGTGTTGAATCTATAGATCTCTTAGAATAGGATGGACATGTTAATGATGTTAATGCTTTCTATCTATGAACACAGTATGTGCTTCCATTTGATCATGGTGTATGACCTTTTAAATGTATTGCTGGATTCAGTTTGCTTATATTTTGTTGAGCATTTTAGCATCTATTTTCATCAGGGATACTGGCCTATAATTTTCTTTCTTTGTAGTGTCTGTATCTGTTTTGGAATTAGGAAAATGCTGGCCTCATGAAATGATCTTGGGAGTCTTTCTTCCTTTGCCAAACTTTTTTCCAATGGTTTAACAAAAATAGGTGTGAGTTCTTTCAATGTTTGGTAAAATTCACCTGTGAAGCAATCCGACCCAGGACTTTTGTTGCTTGGGAGGTTTTTGATTACTGCTTTAATTTCATTGGTTATAATTGGTCTATTCTGATTTTCTGATTCTTCCTGATTCAGTTTTGGAAGATTGTATGTTTCTAGAAATTTATAAATTTCATCCAGATTGTCCAATTTGTTGGCATATAGTTGTTCATAATAGACTTACAACCTTTTGTATTTATTTCTGTGGTGATAGTTATTACTTCTCTTTCATTTTTTATTTTGTTTATTGGAGTACTCTTTTTTTCTTGATGAGTCTGCTTAAAAGTTTGTCCATCTTGTATGTCTTGAAAAGAACCAGCTCTTGATTTCATTGATCTTTTGTATTGTTTTTAAACTCTATTTTGTTTATTTCTCTTCTAATTTTTAATATTTCCTTTCTTCTACTCACTTTGGGTTTTGTTGGTTGTTCTTTTTCTAGTTCCTTTAAAGATAGTTAGAATGTTTATTTGAGATTTTTCTAATTTCCTGGGGCAGATCTATAATGCAATGAATTTGCCTCTTAGGACTGCTTTCACTGTGTCTGGTAGATTTGGGGTTATTGTTTTCTCATTTTCATTTGTTTCAAGATATCTTTTGATTTCTTTCTTGATCTCATTTTATCCCATTCACTGTTTAGTAACACATCATTTAACCTCCATGTCTTTGCTTGTTTTCCAGTTTTTGTCTTGTGATTGATTTCTACTTTCATGCCATTATGGTCGAAAAAATTCTTGATATTATTTCAATCTTCTTAAGTTTATTGAGATTGTTTTGCACCCAAACACGTGGTCTATCCTAGAAAATGCTCCATGTGCACTTGAAAAGCATGTCTATTCTGCTGCTTTGGGGTGACATGCTCTGAAGATGTCAATTAAATCCATCTGATCCAGTGTGTCATTTGATGCCACCATTTCTTTGTTGATTTTCTGTCTAAAAAATCTCTCCATTGATGTTGACAGGGTGTTAAAATCCCCTATTATGACTGTATTGTTGCCAATCTCTTCCTTTATGTCCATCAAAATTTGCTTTACCTATCTAAGTGCTCCTGCATTGGGTTCATAAATGGTTACAAGGGTTATAATCTCTTGTTCAACTGCTCCCTTTATCATTGAGTAGTGTTCTTTGTCTCTTGCTGTAGCCTTTGTTTTAAAGTCTATTTTACCTGATACAACTATTGCTACCTCAGCTTTTTTTCATTTCTATTTGCATGAAATATCTTTTTCCATCCCTTTAGTTTTAATCTCTGTTATCTTTTGTTCTGAGGTGGGTCTGTTATATACAGTATATATATGGGTCTTGCTTTCTTTTCCATTCAGCCACCCTATGTCTTTTGATTGCAGCATTTAAGCCATTTACATTTCAAGTTATTTGATAAGTATGCATTTATTGCTATTTTATGTTTATAACTATGTTTATCTAATTTTTTTCTTCTTCATCATCATTTTAAAGATGACCCTTTGCCTGATCTCCAAAATATATAAAGAACTCACACAATTCCACTCCAGGAAGACAAACAACCCAATAAAAATGGGCAAAGGACTTGAACAGACACTTCTCCAAGAGACATTTGAAAAGATGCTCAGTGTCACTAGCCATCAGAGAGATGTAAATTAAAACCACAATGAGGTACCATTTCACACCAGTCAGAGTGGCCAACATAAACAAATCCACAAACAAATGTTGGAGAGGATGTGGAGAAAAGAGAACCCTAGTGCATTGTTGGTGGGAATGCAGACTGGTGAGGCCACTGTGGAAAACAATATGGAATTTTCTCAGAAAACTAAAAATGGAACTGCCCTTTGACCCAGAAATTCCGCTGCTGGGATTATACCCTAAGAACCCTGAAACACCAATCCAAAAGAACCTATGCACCCCAATGTTCATAGCAGCACAATTTACAATAGCCAAGTACTGGAAGCAACCTAAGTGCCCATCAGCAAATGAGTGGATCCAAAAACTATGGTACATTTACACAATGGAATTCTACACAGCAGAGAGAAAGAAGGAGCTTATACCCTTTGCAACAGCATGGATGGAACTGGAGAGCATTATGCTAAGTGAAATAAGCCAGGCGGTGAGGGACAAATACCATATGATCTCACCTTTAACTGGAACATAATCAATAGAAGAAAAAAGCAAACAAAATATAACCGGAGACATTGAAGTTAAGAACAATCTAACAATAGCCGGGGGGGGGGGGCAGTGGGAAGAGGGGATTATAGGAACTACTATAAAGGACACATGGACAAAATCAAGGGGGAGGGTGGAGGTGGGGGAGGGAGGTGGGTTCAGCTGGGGCGGGGTGGAGGGATGGGGAGAAAAGGCATACAACTGTAATTGAATAACAATAAAATTTTTTTTTAAAAAATGACCCTTTAACATTTCTTGTAATACTACTTTGGCGGTACTGAACTCTTTTCATTTTTTTAATTTTAATTTTTTTTTGTTTTTGTCTGAGAAGATCTTTATTCTCCTTCAATTTTATATAATAGTCTTGCTGGGTAAAGTAGTCTTAGTTGTAGGTCCTTGCTTTTCATTCCTTTGAAAATTTCATGACAATACCTTCTGGTCTGAAATGTTTCTGTTGAGAATGAAGTGACAGTCTTTTGGAGTCCCCTTTATATCTTTTAAGATTCTCCCTTTGCCTTCAATCTTTGTAATTTTAATTATGCTGTGTCTTGGTGTGGGTTTCTCTGTGTTTATTTTGTTTGGGACTCTCTGTACTTCCCAGACTTGTGTGTCTTTTCCCCCCACCAGGTTAGTGAAGTTTTCAGGCATTATTTCTTCAAATAGGTTCTCAATCTTTTGCTCTCTTTCTTCTCCTTCTGGTACCCCTATGATGTGGATGTTGTTATGCTTCATGTTGTCCTAATGATCCCTTATACTAGTCCTATTTTTTAAAAAAATTCTTTCTTCTTCTTGCTCTTCTGATTGGCTATTTTCTGCTCCTTTGTCTTTCTAATTGCTGATTCAATCCTCTGCCTCATACATCCTACTTTTTATTCTTCCAGTGTATTCTTCATTTTAGCTCTTGAATTCTTCATTTATGACTTTTTTATGGTTTCTATGTCTTTTTTATGTTGTTGAAATTCTCTCTAAGTTCTTTGAGCATGCTTATTACCATTTTTTAAACTCTTCACTAGTAAGTTGCTTGCCTTCATTTTGTTTACTTCTTTTTCTGGTGATTTCTTCTGTTCTTTCATTTGGGGCATTTTTTTGTCTCCTTCTTTTGGCTGCCTCTTGTGTTTGTGTCTATGTATTGGGTAGATCCATTATGTCTGCCAGTCTTAGTAAGGTGGCTTTATATAGTATGTGTACTGTGTGACCCTGTAGCTCAGTCTCTTTGATCCCCTGAGCTGGGTGCTTCAGGAATGTTCCTTGTGTAGGCTATGTGAACCCTCCTGTTATAATTTAGCCTTGATTGCTATTGGCTCATTTATGCATGTGTTCAAACCTCAGGCTGCTCAACTGTGAGGATGAACCTTGACCACAGTGTACAAGCTGCTGTGCAGCTACTGATCACATGAATTGGAATTTGCCTCAGCAGGCTCTGGTGTCTGCCAAGATATTCCTTTGGATACGTGGCTTGTGAGGGTGATTGGACTCTGCTCTGATGTCTGTTCTGTGGCCTCTAGGGAGGTACTGTGGTGCAGATCAATGTCAGATGCTTCCCATGACTGTCCCTGGGCAACCTGTTTTGAGCTACAAAGTGATCCACATTTTGTAGCTGCCTCTGCTGAGCCTTGATGTTTGTGGGAAGGACCAAACTGTGCACCAAATCTGTCTTCCACCAGCACTGAGCCCAGGGGCTGGTCAGCAGAAGGCTCATGGCAATCCAAGATTCACCACAACTTGCCTCCATCTGTCAGCTGCCTGTTAGGTTCAGTCACTGAAAGAACCTCTGGCAGCACTCAAGTTTCGTGAGGTTGGTTCTCAGTGAGTCACCAGGTAGGGGCAAGTGGTATTCACCAAATTGATACAGGTTCAAACTTGGCACCATTGCTGAGTCTGAGGCCATTCACCAAAAGTCCCAGGGTGTACCAAGTCTGAGTGTCACCCGTTGGGTGCCTATATACCTTTATCATAGGGCAGGGTTTTAGGGATTGAGTCATCAGGGTGCAGCCAGCAGGGTTTATCAGGCCCAAATAGACCCAGATTTTGCTGTGCGAAGGGAAAGCTTTGCACTGGTTGGGCATGTGAGGGAAAAAATGGTCCCATTCTAGAGCCAGACAACTCAGTCTGTCCAGATTTTTCCGGGCGTCTGAGCTCAGCAGAGTGGGCAGCTGGTAGTTAAGAGTGTGAAGCCACCAAGAGCCTGGAGTATGAGGTTATGGGATCTGCCTTGTAGGGGTGGTGCCACCAGTCAGATTCACATGAAAGTAGGGGGAATGTCCCCTGCCTGCCCCAGAGCCACACAACTCAGTCACTGACACCCCCTGAATCTGCACAGACATCTACACCTGGCCCTGGCAGCTGACTCTTCAGCAGGGCATGAGCTCTGCAGGGTGGGGCAACAGGGAGTCCAGAGTGTGGGGTTACTGCATTCCCCCCAGTTGATGCCATAAAGAGGTGAATGCTCCACCCATGAAAGATAGTGTCCATGGTGTGGGAGAAGGACTCAGCACAGGGATCCTGGCTGCTGTCCCTCCGGCTCCCTCCCCAGAGCCACCAAACTCAGTCTATCTTCACATAACTCTCACCCACTCTGCCTTCCCTCCAGTGGAGTCCAGGGTAAGCCGTGAATGAGATTTTGTGTGCTACCACTTTAAGTGGGCACCTGGGTATCTAGCAAACTCCTCTCTCTTCCTGGCAGTCAGAATCCCCACTGATTTTAACAGCCAGATGTTATGTGGCTACCTCTTCCCAGCTCTGGTGCTCTGGGCTGGGGAGCCTGGCAAGGTTCCACAAGGGGAATCTTTGCAGCTGAGATATGCCCCCTGGTTCTCAGCTGCCACGTGGAGTTGTGGGGCCAGCCCCTGTCACGTCTCCACCCTTCCTACCAGTCTCAGTGTATCTTCTTCTGTATGTCCTTGGTTATAAGATGCCCCCCGTGGAACCTAGTCAGCTAGTCTTCAGTTGATTTTATTCAGGATGATTGCTCTATGTTCTAGTTATAATTCCAGTTTGGGCCTGGGAGAAGGTGACTATACCTTCTACCTATTCCACTGCCATTTGGATCCAGTCTTAAATGTTGTATTTTAAATACCCGTACAACATATCCACATATATAATTTCAAAAAATGCTAATAATTCCAGCTGATTAAATATAGACTACTTATTTTCAAACCAATTCAACAATATTCTCTGGCTCTATTCCCAGAACATTTTCATTTGATTAGGAATTGTTTAAATTTTAATTCATTTTAAGCCCTTCTCTCTCCCAATTGTGCTCCTCCTAGAATGTCACATTTGAAATACTGACTGCAATTGCACTCACTGTCCTATTACATTACGTATCTCAACAGCGTGACTGCTACCCATTTGGATGTTTTTCCAGCCACGTTTAGAGTGTGTGGTGTAGTGGACAGTGCATTCATATTTCTGTGTTTTCCCTTTTCTTTCCAACAGTGCCTGCCAGAGGCCCTCTTCTCTCCCACAGCAGTAACAGTCCTACGTGCTACTCTGCTTTTCTTTTATCCTTCCCCTTTCCTTTAACAAAAATTAAGATAATGACAAAACTGTCTTGCTAATCACTCTGTCATCACAAACTCTAGAAAACCAAACATACTAAAAAACAAATCAAATCGTGCCTATTTTCTAAGTCAAACAAGTTCATTTTTATAAATTCACAAGTACACTGCTAGTTCTTTCCTGACTAGTGCTTTGTCACTATTCTCAGATTTTGTTCAGGCTGGATCCCAGTTTTCACTGGACTCAGGAAGAGAAAATGGAAGCCGTGATAGCAGAGGCTAGGAGAAGGGCTTCAGATAGGGCCCCCAGTTGCTGCTCAAACCCCATCTTGCATACACAGCCTTTTCCATGCAGCCCTTACCCCTCTATACTACAACCACTCACACTTTTTCTTAACTCTTTCTCTCCACCCACTCATGACCCACCCACTGCTAGAGATTGAGATTTACCCTTTTATCAGAAGAGCTACTATACTTTAAGCAACATCTGTGTAGCAGGCACTGGGTTACCCATTTCATATAAATTGTATCCCTTAACCTTCACACAGTCTTACAAGTCAGACATTATCTTGTTTATTTTAAAACTAGGGAAAGTGAGGCTCAGGGAGGTTAAATAACTTGCATAGTGTCCTCAGACAACAAGGAGCTGAGCAAGGCTGTGTATCCAGGTCTGTCTCACTGCTTAAAATACAGATGCACTTAAAAGGAATAATAACCAGAAGGTAGTAGCAGATGAGCAAAAAAGTGGTAAACTTACACTGTGGTTTAATCAAAACTAAACTATGTGTATCTGTGTTGGAAAGATTCAACCAACAACTTCCATGATCTTATTCAATAATTGGAAATGGCATTTAATATCAGTAAGGAAAGCTTTCAGCCATAAGTAACAGCTCAGTTTTTATTGGGTTAAAGCCATCTTTCTCACACACCAAAAAATGTCTAGAGCAATGTTAGACAATAGAAATATAACGTGAGGAAAAAATCAGATGGCACATGTAATAGCAAGGCTGTAGGAGCCACATTAAGAAAAAAGTAAAAGGAAACAAAGTTAACTTTAATAATATATTCTATTTAACCCAATATATCCAACATATTATCATTTCAACCTGAAATCAATATTAAAAATATTAATGACACATTTTTTCTTTTTTCCATACTAAGTCTTTGAATCTGGTATGCATTTTATATTAACAGCATCTCTCAATTCAGACTAGCCACATTTCAAGTACTCAGCAGCCAGTGGCTAGTGACAACACTGAACCACACAGGGGAGGGAAGCGGCTGCTGGGGTTGGATTCCTAGTTTGCAGGTGTTGCCCTCACGTGTAACACCTCAAGTACACAGAAGGGTTACCAGACTGCCACACGTTTTATCAGTATCGCAGGTGAGAACAGAGAAGAAGCACCACCATTAAGTCTTTCCCAGAACACCTCTGCCTAACTTGGGAACTGTGTTCCAAAGTGACCCTTTACCACAAGAGGGGCTGGCAAAGTGAGCAACTATACTTTTCTGATTCCCAGGGGAAGTATAATGAAGAAAGAGGTTAGAAATAGAAATATGCTCACTAACCTGCTAGGTTAATCACAGGCACTGATTTAAAAAACAAAAAAAGAATGTGTTCTGAGCCAATAAAAAGTCCAAGAATCACAGAAATATGTTCTGCTTCACTTTCTAACATTGACATATTTGACTAAATAACGCATGGTTTTTCTTTCAGAATAATACCTGCCTCGCTCATTTGTGCCATTTGCCAGCTAAGGTATCTGAGAGGAGAGGGAGCAGTGGAGCATCAGGAATGAACCTCTTGGAGGAAGTGATCCTCGGAAGACTAGCCGATCAACCAAACTTCCCCACGGAACTTTCCATGGTGAGCCCTCTGTGAATACATATGAATGCACAAATTGAACACCAAATATAACACTATTTGTTCAAATTCCTATTGAGCTAGTGTCATTTTAATACATCACCATGTAAATGTATGCTTCCCTAAGAGTTTGTAATTATTCCTAGTCATCTTCTTCCTAAACTAAATTATAGCAATAAAGAAGATCTAAACTAATGCAATCGTACTATTAACAAAATTCCATTGTTGCGTTAATGGAAAGAAAAAAGATCTTTAGCTCAGAAAAATGAGTAACATTAGCTTTGACATACATATTGAAATTTGGTTAACAAGAACTGGAAATAAATTATCCAATAATTTATACCGTAGATAGTTTAAACCCCTCTGTACAATTGTACAGCTACCAAATGTTATGATAAACTTAAGTGTTGTATTCTAAGGTGTTTCTGTATGTTCACTCTTTCCACAAAGTCCTAAAAATATTTTCAATGATCTTAAACCATAATATGACATGGCCTATTTTATTTAATAGTAGAAAATTAAACTATAGTACAATCATTTGTATAATGTAAATTAAAACTGGCATTTTGTTTATTCACTGTTAAATATGTGTGCATACACGCATGTGCAGGCATTCATAGAACTAATGTTCTAATTACTCAGACAACCCTCCAGGTCACATAATGGGATGGTTTGAAACAAAGTTGCCAGGAACTAAAATATAGGGCACATTACACCAGCTTAAAATTACAAGCATAAAATTGCTCAGATGAAAACATGAATGAAATTAAACCATCAGAGAAATTAGGTCAATAACATAGTCTTTAACTGTAATCTCCCGAGATTTGCATTTTGAAAAGGAGCAGAAATCCTTGGATTCTGCATGAGAAAGATAATTCCATTCTAACTTTGTTACACTGCAGGAAGTGAGATGAACTTTGGACCACATTATACGAAGGACACACACTGACCTCACCACAACTAAGCCCCAGTTTCAAGAGATTGTATGATTTTTCCTTGGCACATTAAAAACCAATAAAAGAACAGTTTGTGCAGCCTAATATTACCACTAGTACCATTAAGATCACTTGATACCCTCTTTTCTTTTTGAACGCAAATGGTTGCACAGCCCCTATATGCAAACGGATGCCTAACTTCTATATTATGTGACAGGATGATAATAGTGCACATTATAAATCAGATGGTGACTCCTTAGGGACACGAACGCAGTGCATGAATTACCAATGGATCATACTTTCCTGTCATTACGGTACTGAGTAAATATGCACTCAGAGCTGTGAACACCCCTCTGACTTTGGACACACGCCACAGGGAGGGTGCTGATGACCAGCTACGTGAACACTGTGTAGAGAGAGATCTAAGGTATTGCCATGGCCAGGCATTCCTTGGAGGCCTTAAAATGATGCTGTGTTGCTTGAAAATGGCATAAGATCACAGTGTTTTATTTGGGAACACTGTCCGATTGGTGATTATTTCAAAATTTAAGAGATTAAAAAAGCAGAATACTTCAATTCTAAAATTAAAGAGGATGAGGGAATTAATTTAAATTTTAAAAAACTATGACTTCACCTCTAGCAGTTCTCCTTGATTTATACACCTAAGCAAAAGACATTTCTCCCTACACATGACAGCTTGGAGAGAGGGCGAAGTTGTACTTTGAAGCAAAAAAAATTTAAAATTCAATGTTAGATCCTATTTCTAAGTGCCTCTTAAGTACCTATCATGTAACTCAGCCCTTTTTTCTATTGTTTTCTCACTCCCCTTCCCTTCTCTGCTCTTCTCTTTGCCCACCCTTTCTGAAGAACAGAGAGATTCTTCTACCTTCTTACAGAGAATTTAGTTCTTGCCAGCACCTGTACCCAAACTCAGCCAAGCAATACCTTTTGTGCATCCAAAGACATATGAATGATCTATACTCGCTCTTGCACTTCCTATGAATAAAGTATAGTGATTTTGTATCCTCATTGATATGACTTAGAAAACCATCCTTACAGAGCAAATCTTGACAAGTTTATTTTGTCAAGTGGATCTTGACAAGTGGATCAAATATTTAAACAACCCAAAATCTAATTATTTGTACTTCACAGTTGTGTTCATGAAAGGCATATATTGGTAAAAAATGTTATTTAACAATTGTCCTTAAAAACAAATCTAAACAAGTGTAAACAATAAATAATTTACAATGTCTATAATCTGAGATTTTACTTTAAAAATCAAAATTAGGATAAAGCAACTGACTTTTATATATTAGTATTTTAAAAACAATTTACTCAGTCTTTCTCCCACATATGAGATGTCAAATTGAAAGAATAACTGGTAACATATGAAAATGAAGATCTATGGAAACTTCAAAACAAATTAGGTATTACATTTTTATAGTCTACATTGAGTTTATTATTAAAAAATAGATAATTTTATAACTAGCAGTACAAACACAAACCCTGATAGAATGTTAAAGTCATTAGCCAGTATACATTTAAATAAACATTTATCCCTATTGATTTCTAGCTTCTCTCTGTAAATTCCTTGCACTTTTTGATCTAACATATATCCACAGGTTTTATATTGGTTTATGAGAGAAATTAAAATAAGTCACCTAATAGAATTTTACTTCCTCTGACTCCTAAGATACTGAAAACTAAGTTAATCACTTGGGAAATGGCATCTTGGGGTAGGCATCCAATTGCAAATTACCCATTTTTCCTTAAAGGCACAGAAGGTATATGTATATGTCTGTTTGTGTGTGTGTGTGTGTGTGTGATGTCTGTCTGGGAAAAATCCAGCCATTGTTAATATAATGAGAATGGTTTGCGTGACACCAATGTAACCTGGTCATCCAAGGAGAGGGGACTGGAATGCACATGCATGAACAATGATGACTTCACTGTGCTAGTCATTGGGGGCTGTAGACACTGTTGAGTGAGCATGTGTACTGTGTGGCTGATGCATTCAAAATGACTGAGTGAGAAAAGCAACAAATCTACATTAAATTTTGCATTAAGCTTGAACATTCTTCTGTAGAAACTATTAGGATGATTCAGAAGGCTTTTGGGGTTGTTGCAATGAATGCAATGCAAATAAAAGTGTGGCACAAGTGCTTCAAAGATGGTCAAGAATCTGTTAAAAGTGATCCATGTTCTGGAAGGTCTGCTAAAAGCAGAACACCTGAGAATGTTCACTGTGTACAGACTGCAATCAGCAAAGATCAGTGATTGATGGTGCGAGAACTAGTGGCTGATCTGGGGATTCCCAAAGCGAGTCTGTCCTAGATTTTGACCCAGGATCTTGGCATGAAATGTGTCATCACAAAATTCATTCCATGGCTTCTGCTACCAGAGCAGAAGGAACATCATGCTACAATTGCTAATGATTTGATTCAAGCCACTACCAATGAACCAGAGTGTTTTGAATAGTGGAAGAGACACTGGGAGAACTGTGAGGTGCCAAGGTGCCTATTTGAAGGGGACTGAGGTGTCATTGTCCTATGTACAATGTTTCTTATATCTTCTTCAATAAATGTCTCTATTTTTCATATTACATTGCTGGATACATTCTGGATACACCATAACACACACACACACAGACACACATATATATGTGTGTATATGTATGTATGAATATATATATATGGTATGAATATATATATATATATTTTGATTCCAAAATCAGAAATTTTGGAATCAAAAAAGGATGCCACCATGCATAATAAATTTGATAATTGGAATAGCAAAATTCATTTATATATAAAAACTATTTATAAAAGTGGTTAAATCTTACTCTGAAAAATTATGAATAAGCATACCTGAATCAGAAGACAATAAATTATTTTGGGATATAGGAAATTATTGGGTCATTATCAGAGTTAAAAGAGCTACCTGAAATACCAGGTAGCCTAATTACTCCAGTAGCCTAATAATAATATGGATATTTTTTCAAATGATTTTTTTAGAAATGCCAACTCACTTGATTGCATCAAACTCTAATATGCACTACATATTTTACAAGCCTAACTAGCAATCCATAAAAACAATTATACATTTATTACCAATAATTTAACAATTATAAGAATCAAATCTTTCATATTCCCTTACCCTAGTGTCCACATTTGAAAATTGAAAGAATTTTACATTTAATTTTGTGACTTGAATGAAGGTAAGCTAAAATGCATCCACTGACAACTCAAGCATTCGAAAAAGAGCCCCTCAGTGTAACCTCATAAATAATCAAGTAAATGTGTGCTCTTTATTCATTACAAAATTTTAGTTAACAAATTTAGAACTTACACTGTTATAGGCAAATATATATAATTTTTTAAATACACCCAAATGTTAATGACCCTTTTCTCCATGAGGTTACTGAGGCTCAGAAAGTTTATACAGCTAAATGTCAGGAGAGATTCCAGTGTTATTGTCCTTAGCCAACCTTCTAGAATAAGCCTTTGAGAAAGAGAGGCATAAAATAGCTATTCCAACAGTACCTCTTCCCGAACAACACGTGTAAGAAACAGCAGTTGAAGTTCCCATTACTATGACACCAAAAGAAATTCACGGCACAATTTATGAGCTAACAGACCGGACCTATCACACATCTTTGATTTTATAACTTATGTTTTGAAGCTCCAGCATTTTGTGATTTTATCTTGTTTTCCAAGTCAAAGAAACCTTCCCATTTCCTGAGCTTTTTGAGAACTTATCCAGTACAAAAGGGATCTAGTCATCTGATTATTATCTTCATAGCACAAGTAGTTACACTTTATCTAAAATTTGCATTACTAATTATGAAGTAAAATAAACCATGATTATTCCATTTTCATTAAAATAAACCACTGAAATAAAAATTTTCTCAGTGTCCTCACTTATCAAAGGTTAAAGAGCAGTTTTCATCGGATTGTTGTAAAGATCACTGTAAAGACTTAGAATAGTGATGGAACTGTAACAGGTACTCCGTAAATATTTTCCTTTCTGTGTCATAGCTAATTGTGAGGAAGAAATCAAAGATGCAGAAGATGCATGGGAAAGAACTACAGGATATAAACTTATGAAAAATGTGAAAATATATTTCAACAAAGAACCTACTTAATTTCTTGTATGGCAATAACCAAATGCTTCATAGGACCTAGAAATCACCCTAGAAATGGGTGATGTTTCCAAGGAAATAAAGCTGTTTCATATTGTCATTGAAACATATCCAAAAATGTTATTTCAAACTCATGTAGTTTAAAGTACAACTCACATTCTCTCCCCGCCCCCACAAATCTCCCACTTACTCCCTTTCCTCAGGGAGCATGGTACCTACACCACATCTTGTGCTGTAACCATTTATAGGGGATTGAATAGTGCCTCAGCCCCAAAATTCGTGTCCACCTCAGAATGTGATTTTACTGGAAACTTATTTCTTTGCAGATGTAATGCATTAAGATGAGGCCATACTGAATTAACATGGACCCTAAATCCAATGGCCAGTGTCTTTATAAGAGGCAAGGACGCACAGAGGCACAGGAAAGGAGGCCATGGGAAGACAAAAGCAGGTACTGAAGTGATGCAACTACAAGTCCAGGACCACCGAAGAATTCCAGGAGCCATCAGAAGCTAGGGAGAAGCAGGGAAGGATTTTTCCCTAGAGGCTTCAGAGGAAGCATGGCCCCACTCATGCCTTGATTTTTAGATTTCTAGCCTCCTCAAGTGCGAAAGAACACATTTCTGTTGTTTTAAGCCACTACATTTGTATGTCCATTATATGTTCATTGTGATACATTAGCACTCTAAATGACACACTCAATGGCTGTGGATGCTCTTCTGAGAAATCTCTATTCCTTCCCCTCCTGCCCCCATAAAATTCTGAATATTCCTCCACCTCATGAATGCCTAGCCTCTGGGTAGATAAACATCAATAAAGGAAGTGAAGTCTGCTAAAGGGGGACTTTTCTGTCTGTGGGGTAGCCCACTGTGTGTCTCACTACTTCACTAATAAACTCACTTTTACTTTAAACACTATGCTGGTTCAAATTTAAATTCTTTCTTTTGTGAAGCTGGGAGCCCACTGTGGGTTGCAAACCCTCTGGTCCCCAGATCCCTGCAACACCTGATCAATAACACATAATTTAATACAAAGTCAAATACTGATGATCCGTAATTTTTATGTTCACATTTTGTCTCCCCACTAGGCTAGAGGAGAACCAGTTCTTCATGACTTAGTAATAGTTTGTCTCCAAAGTCCATTCTCATGGTTATACTGATTTGTTTAAATTTGTATTTCTTATATAATTATAAGCCCTTTAATACAGTCAGAGTGTCCTAGACATTATAATACCCCTCCTAGACCATTTAAGTAAACTTTACTTTAAAAAAAATTCAGGAATGGTAATTTAACTGTTGTAGTGGGCCCAAATAAAATTTCGTTTTAAAATATATGCAGAATGATATTTTGCTTTTTGATAGTTATGTATATAGAAAAGTAATGAGAAAGAGAATGCTGTGAAAGAAGTCTAAAAGAAAGTTTCAGAGAAATGAAATTATTTATTGCAAACACATTATGCACCAAGCACAGCTCTAAGTATGAGGGATCTACTAGTACACAAGAAAGGAAGTCAGATGGATTAAATACACGAGGTTAATCTTATATTTGATAAAACCTTGAGCTTAGGGGGGGCAGGGTTTGAAGGTGGCAATCAAGTAGGTGGAAGTTGAGTCCACTTGCTCTTGCCCCCAATTCAGATTCTCAACTGATCATCTAACAAATAACCTGAACAATCAAAAGTAATCACAAAAGCCCTGGACTGGATGGCTTGAATTTTACCAAACATTCAAAGAAGAACTAACACCTATTCTTCTCAAACTATTCCAAAAACTTCAAGAACAGGGAAGACACCCAAACTCTTTTCATGAGGCCAGTATGATCCTAATTCCAAAACCAGGTAAAGACACAACAAAGAAAGCTGCAGGCCAATATTGCTGATGAACATAGATGCTAAAATTACCAACAAAATGTTGGCAATCCAGATCCAGTATTCATTAAATTGATCATACACCACCATCAAGTAGAATTTACCCCAGGATTGCAAGGATGCTATAACATTCACAAATCAATAAGTGTAATACATCACATAAGCAAAAGGAAAGACAACAATCACATGATCATATCAATAGATGTTGGAAAAGCATTTAACAAAATCTAGCACCCATTTATGATAAAAACATTCAGCATAGTGGGAATAGAGGGAGCATACCTCAACATAATAAAGACCATATACGAGAAAACTGCAGCCAACATCATACTCAGTGGGCAAAAACTAAACGCATTTCCCTTAAGATCAGGAACAAGACAAGGATGACCACTTTCACTATCCTTATTCAACATAGTACTGGAAGTTCTAGCCACAGTGATCAGACAAGAAAAAGAAACAAAAGGCATCCAAATTGGAAAGGAGAATGTAAAACTCTCACATGCAGACAACACGATAGTTTACTTAGAAAACCAAATAGTTTCCACCAAAAAGCCATTTGACTTAAGAAGTGAATTTAGCAAAGCAGCAGGATACAAAGTCAATATTCAGAAATCCATGGCATTCTTGTACACCAACAATGAAATATCAGAAAGAGAAACTAGGGAAAAAATCCCATTTAATATAGCAACAAGAAAAATAAAGTACCTTGTAATAAATGTAATCAAGGAGGAATAGAACTGTACTTGGAAAACTACAATCCACTGAAGAAAGAAACTGAGGAAGATACAAAGAAATAGGAGCATATACCACGTTCATGGATTGGAAGAATTAACATCATTAAAATGTTCATGCTACCCAAAGCAGTTTATAGATTCAACACATTTCCCATTAAAATACCGTTGGCATATTTAACAGATCTCAAACAAATGTTCAAAAAATTTATATGGAACCATAAAAGACCCCAAATAGCCTCAGTGATTTTGAGAAAGAAGAACAAACTAGGAGAGATCACAACACCTGATATTAAACTATACTTCAGGGCCACTGTAATCAAAACAGTCTGGTACTGGCATGAGAACAGCCACATAGATCAATGGAACACAATAGAGAGCCCAGAAATAAACCCAAGCCTGTATGGTCAATTAATATTAGACAAAGGGGGTACAAGCATACAATGGAGTAAAACCTATCTCCAATAAATGGTGTTGGGAGAATTGGACTGGTACCTGAAAAAAAAAAAGAAACTAGACCATCAACTTACAACATACACCAGAATAAACTCAAAATGCATAAAGGACTTAATACAAGTTATGACACCACAAAAGTCCTAGAGTAAAATATAGCCAGGAAAATTTCAGATATCCCACACAACAATACATTTGCCTATATTATCTTCTAGGGCAAGGGGAATAAAGGAAAAATAAATTAAAAAGACTACATCACATTAAAATTTTTCTGCACTGCTAAAGACACCATCATCAAAATGAAATGGGAACTGACTATATGGGAGAACATTTGCCAATAATACATTGGACAAGGGTTTAATCTCCAGGAGGATATACGGATGGTCCAGAGACATATGAAAAAGTGTTCAACATCACTAGCCATAAGATAGATGCAAATTAAAACCACCATGAGTTAAAAATGGAACTGCCTTTTGACGTGGCAATTCCACAGCTGGGACATACTCTAAGAATCCTGAGTCACCAATTCAAAAGAACTTAAGTACCCCTATGTACATAGCAGCATCATTTACAACAGTGAAGTGACTGTCAGTAAATGAATGGATAAAAAAACTGTGGTACATTTACACAATGGAATACTACACAGCAGAAAGAAAGGAGGAACTTCTGCCTTTTGCGACAGTGTGGATTGAAATGGAGAATATTATGCTAAGGGAAATAAGCCAGCCAGTGAAAGAAAAATACCATAATGTTTCACCTATAAGAGGAATCTAATGAACAAAATAAACTAACAAGCAAAGAGAACCACAGGCATGGAAACATAGAACAGACTGACAGTGACCAGAGGGGAGAGGTAGGGGAATAATGGTGGAAACAAGGGGAAGGGATTAGTCAAAGAACATGCATGAAGGACCCATGGAAATGAACTAAGGTGTGGGGATTGACTGTGGGAGCTTGGGGTGGGCTGGGTGGAGGAGGGCAAAGGGAGGAAATTAGGACAACTATATATAATAACAATAAAAAAACTAAACACAAGTAATGGCCTTTAAAACATAGAAAAAAAAAACTTGAGCTTAAATTTTTGCTGAAAAGAGCCACATAATACATATGAAAAATAATTTATAAAGGTAAAAATGTATAAACATAAAACCAAGAGAAAAATAAACAAAGATTCTTCTATTTTAAAACTATTGAAGAAAACTATGTACTGAACAAAGTATTTTACCATTCTACTGTAAAACCTGGAGATGAGTAAGATGGTCTCTTCCACAAATCTTGAAATTCACTTAAAAGAAACATATTAAACATGTTTGCTTAAAAAAAAACTCATCTGTAATTTTATTCCTGCTGCTTTTCCTCAGAGAGTGATGATTAAAATCAATTATTTAACCTTTTTAATTACAGGAAGATAGGCAGCTTGATTACACATCATGGGGTAAAAAGTACAGTGGGAAAGTAGCTGCAGTGGTTGGAATTCAAGTAGAAAAAAAATGCAATAAAGACATTACAGAAAAACAATATTCATGAAACAAATAAGTAAGCTCATAGACAAGTAGAGAAAGAGAATATTCATCTATTCTGGATTAATTTGATATTATAATTAATTAACAAACTTAGGGAAAGACTCAAAATATCTTAAAGCTTCTTAACTAATTTTGAAGTTGAATGATGTTTCTTTTCACTAGAATGTAAACTTTTTGACAACAGAGACACTGCCGTGCTACCTATCCTGTCCTCATCCCCTAGTGCAGCCCTTGGAACTTCTGTTGCCACCAAAGAGAATTCAGTTTTTTGGCACCACATCCCATCTGCACCCAGAGAAGAAGCATGGAGGCCTCAGTGCAACGGAAAAGATTACAGAAGCAATACTTAAATAAAGGTCAGCCTTTTACTCATTGGACAGCCCTTGAATCTATCTCAATGAAGAAAGTGTGGCATTCATTCATGTATAAGTATTTATTGCAAAACCGTCATGTACTGAGCTCAACTCTAAGCACTGGGGACACAACAGTGCATAAGTGGAAGGCTAGCCTTAGGTGCAAACATCCATATTGACAACAGAGTTGGCAGGGTTTGTGGGTACAGGTGCACAAGGGCTATATTTTCAGCGAAGAAATAGGAAGCAGACTCATCAGCTAAGAGAACAAGAGAGAAGAAAGTAATGGATGTTTGAGGAGAAAGAAGAAACTATGAAATAGCCATCTCCGAGAGTGGGAGAGTCAATGGGTAGGACATGAAGTCCAACTGCCAAGGGCCCACGGAGTCCTGAACTAATGAAAAATCACTCAACATGGTTGGTGACTTTCTTCCAGCCACATTCAGTTGTTTAGGGGCAGGTATAGAGAGCCAGAGAGTCATACTGAGCCAAAATTTTGGTTTTACCAGACAAATACCACAGATAAAGGGAAGAGCAAACAGTCAGTGTGTAACGACAACAACAAAAACAATCTCTTAAATGGAAAGGAATAGTTCTAACGTTATGTATAACTTTACTCAACAATAAAATTTTACTAAAATAAATTTATTTTCTATTTGTAGTTATAGTTATTTATTGGCTTTTATTAATTTAACATTATACATAGTTGACATCTGGCACCTTCTATTGTACAAGGGGACATTGTCTAGTAAAATAAAAAATTTAATAAGCCACTTAAGGAGGAAGGCAACTACAAGAAGAAATAAAGTTCTCCACATGAAAATCGAATTATAATGTTTAGACATAGATAGAAATAAAGAAAATTGAGCCCAACTGAGCCTCAAAATACTACTTCAGATTTTTCCAGATTTTCAAGTTTATCAAATTCCAGAAATTAGGATGTTCAAGGCTAATTGAGAACTCAGGGTACTGCACCCAGATCTGCCGTACCTCTACTCATTGTTCGTATGTAATTGTTTTTAATTGATGATAAAAATAAAATATTTGTATTGGATCTTAAAAAAAAAAGAATTTTCAGACAAAGGACACAACAGGGCCAACTGAATGGCAGGAGGTTAGAGAAACTACATTGTGTGGAAAAATTAAGAAAAGTGATTAATTCTTGTGTGAGTTAGGAACACACCTCTGAGAGAGCCGGGTGATCTCTTATCGAAGTCAGTATGGGCAGAAAGTTGGGGCTAAAGATAAATTTGATAATTTACAAAAATCTCGGGCACCCCTACAGTCTTTTTATAAAGAGTAAAATGGCAGTTTCTGTTAATCTTAACCTAGAATAACATTATTTTTCCTTGGAGTTACATGATTAACACTTATGAAACTCTCATTTTTTCTCACAAAATGAAAGTTATTAAACTAGATGATATCTAGGTGCTCTTTAAGCTTGAACATTCTGTGAAATGAAGGCTTTCCCGGAAGAACACAGTAAATTAACCTCTGCTCCTTTACCCCCAACTGAAAAGCAACAAACTGAGTACAGCCCAACTGGGTTTCATTGCTACATGCTTAACTGCCCTCTGTTCCCGCTGGGATGTATGCCTTAATGGAGAAAGGGCAACCCTCCAGCTGTCCCCATGGGCTTGTTTGGAATGATCATTACTGAGTCCAAGGGGCATCAGGAGGCAGTCACATGGAGGGTGGCTCTCCAAAAGACAAGACGCTCTGAACAAAGTCACTGGCTATGTGGTCAGCACTCTGTGCTGGCCCTAACCAGTTATTTATGCCTTGAAAGTATAATTTTCATGCCTTGAGTAATTAAATGAATATAAAAACTATGTTCTAAAGGTTAATTGCATAGTACAGGAATACATGTTATATTACTGGCTCTTTGATTATCTTGGACTTTTAACACCACTTCTTGAAAATGTAAAGCTGAATATTTTCCATTACTAAGTAACAAAGAAGTTGATTAAAAGCTATGAACTTCATCTACTAGATGTAGCATCTGGGTGAAGGATTTAAGAATTAAGATAGTTTCCAGGTGAAATAAAACAGATTCTTGAAGGAAAGGCATCTTATACATCTACAATATTTACAACACTTTTATCAAGACATTAAAACAGAAGCAGATGCTTCTCTGTAATTTTAAAGTATTAGTTACACATGGTGTAATGCATTGCAGAAAACATAATAATAATAGATAATAGCAGAAGGCCAGAGCAGTTTTCTCTTGGAGTTGGATACAGAACAGATCCCAAATATTTTTGAAGTTAAACTTAATACAGATGGAACAATTCTAAGTGTGTTGCAAAATGAATCGCACACTAGGAAGATAAGAGAAAGTATCAATTCCTTCAAAAATATCAATGTTGAGGACATAGTATTAACACTTATACTCATTCTTAATAAGTATGAATTATTTAAAGCATCAAATTGTAACTACACTTAAAATTTTCTTGGTGATGTGCTTATACTATTATACTTAAAAGCCTATTCTAAATCTGTTTGGGGGGTTCAGGCAAAGGAAGAACGACATAGCTATGACCAGATGAGTAAGGATGGGCTCCATAGACTAAGCACTTGACTCCAGTGACTATTGTCCAGGCAACACAAATTGAAACACTGCTGTGTGCCAAATACCGTATGAAATAGAGGAGATACAGAGACACAGCTCTGTGCCCATTATAATTTGAGAGATCATGTGTGAAAGGGCAAGATGATCTTTCATCAAATTCACTATTAGAACAAAATTAGAGCTGGAAGTAAATTCAGATTCACCGATATCTTGGGGCACACAAATAGGCTTTCCATGAAAAGCAAAATGGCAATTTGTAGAATTCTCTAGTGGAGGAAACAGCCACATACTATTAGAATAAGCACAAAATAAAATGTGATAAGGACCTTATTTCAGTTATGTGTGTGACTGTGTGTGTGTGTGTGTGTGTGTGTATTCCTGGTAAAAGCCTGCCTTGGTGTGGTTTATTTCATTCTGCATACACCCAGGAGTTCCAGCAGAGGGAGCCACAAGCAATGGATTGCTGGTAGCTCCAAATAGGTTGCTCCAGACCAGTCACAGGTGGTGTCTGACATGGACATGAAGCAGAGTCTTTGCAGATCTTCCTAATACATAGAAATAAACACAAAGAGACAGCCAAAGTTGGAAGACAGAGAAACAGTCCCCAAATGAAAGAACAAGCAGATTCTTGAGAAGAGCTAAATGAAATGGAGGCAAGCAATTTATCAGATATAGAGTGTAAAGTAGTGATCATAAGGATGTTCAACAGCATGAAAAAAGACATAGAAACCATAAAAAAGACCAGTCAGAAAAAAAAATACCATATCTGAAATAAATAATACACTGGTAAGAATAAACAGTAGGTTAGATGAAGCAGAGGATCAAATCAGTGATTTAGAATACAAGGTAGGAAAAAATACCCAAGCAGAACAGTAAAAAGAAAAAATACATTTAAAAAATGAGGAGAGTTTAAGGGACCTTTTGGGACAACATGGAGCGTAATAACATCTGCATCATAGGGATACCAGAAGGAGAAGAGAGTTAGCAAGGGACTGAGAACCCATTTGAAGAAATAATGAATGAAATATTCTCTAACCTGGTGAAGGAAAAAGACACACAGGTCCAGGGAGTGCAGAGAATCTCAAACAAGGTGAATCCAAAGAAGCTCATGCCAAAATACAATATAATTAAAATGGCAAAGCTTTACGATAAGGAGAGAATCTTAAAAGCCACAAGAGAAAAGTAATTAGTTACCTTCAGGGGAGCTCTGATTGGAATGTCATTTAATTTCTCAACAAGAACATTTCAGACGAGAAAGGAATAGCATGAAAAGTTTATATAGAGACCTTCACTGGGTTCAGTCAGTGTAAAGACCATATCGACCCAGCAACACAATACTCTCTTCAAGGCTTTGGCCTTGAAAATGACTCCCACTGTGTGACATGGTGTGAAGAGCATACATTCCAAAGGACAGAGAGGGGGGTGAGGAGTGTTTATTACTCAGGTCCAGCTTGTAGGTCAATAGGCAGTCACAGGCTCTCCATGACCCCCTTAAACAAAGATATATTCTTCACCTGGGTATTGCCCCCAAAAAGGTTCTAAGTGAATTTTCTCCATGTACTATACCAATTTCCTTGAGAAGTAATAGAGCCCCAGAGCTGAGATATTTTTAAAAAATTTATTTGAGATTCTCTCATACTACCACCACCACATGGAATTATTTCATCTTGTTAATAAAAAAACATTTAATTTACACTTGAGAATTATATATACATGTGACATGTATTTATATATATATTAACTTGATATTTAGAAACTTTTATAGCAAGGTGATAAAGTATTTTCTGTCTGTTGCATATAATTTTAAAAGTACAGGGTTGTTTTTAAATTTTCTTTTTTTTCCTGGAATTTTTTAAAAATTATTTTATTGTTGTTCAATTACAGTTGTCTGTATTTCACCCCCCTCCACTTCCCCCATCCCAGCCAAACCCACCTCCCTCCTTTGCTTCCACCCTCCCCCTTGGTTTTTTCCATGTGTCCTTTATAGTAGTTCCTGAAAACTCTTCTCCCCACTGTCCCCTCCCCCCTCCCCTCTGGTTATTGTTAGATTGTTCTTAATTTCAATGTTTCTGGTTATATTTTGTTTGCTTTTTTCTTTTGTTGATTATGTTCCAGTTAAAGGTGAGATTTTATGGTATTTGTCCCTTACCACCTGGCTTACTTCACTTAGCATGATGCTCTCCAGTTCCATCCATGCTGTTGCAAAGGGTAGGAACTCCTTCTTTCTCTCTGCTGTGTAGTGTTCCATTGTATAAATGTACCACAGTTTTTTAATCCACTCATTTACTGATGGGCACTTAGTTTGCTTCCAGAACTTGGCTATTGTAAATTATGCTGCTATGAACATTGAGGTGCATAGGTTCTTCTGAATTGGTGATTTGGGGTTCTTAGGGTATAGTTCCAGCAGTGCAATTGCCAGGTCAAAAGGCAGTTCCATTTTTAGTTTTCTGAGGAAATTACATACTGTCTTCCACAGTGGCTGCACCAGTCCACATTCCCACTGACAGTGCACTAGGGTTCCCTTTTCTGCACAACCTCACCAGCCCTTGTTGTTTGTTGATTTGTTTAAATTGGCCATTCTGACCAGTGTGAAGTGGTATCTCATTGTGGTTTTAACTTGCATCTCCGATGGCTAGTGATGCTGAGCATCCTTTCATATGTCTCGGGGCCTTCTGTATCTCCTTCTTGGAAAAGTGTCTGTTCAGGTCCCTTTTCCATTTTTAAATTGGGTTTTTTGTCTACCTGGAGTGGAGTCATGTGAGTTCTTTATATAGTTTGGAGATCAAACCCTTGTCCAAGGTATCATTGGCAAATATATTTTCCCATATAGTTGGTTCTCTTTTCATTTTAATGCTGTTTTCTTTAGCAGAAGCTTTTTAATTTGATGAGGTCCCACTTGTTTATTCTTTCCTTTGTGTCCTTTGCTTTAGGGGACATATCAGTGAAGATGTTGCTATGTGGTATGTCTGAGATTTTCCCGCTGATGTTTTCCTCTAGGACTTTTATGGTGTCATGACTTATATTTAATTTGTACTGTATTTTACAAAAGTATCAATCCAAAATAAAATAGACACATAGACATAAAAAAAGCAAAGATCTGGACTTCACAAAGATAGTTTAAGAAGTTCTATTCTAAAATATGTTTCAACTTTGCCAAGAGACCAAATGTTACCAATTTATATCACCCAGACCCCCACTAAGGGGACCTGGCCCCCAGAAGATACCCTCTGTCCTTTCAAGGTTCTTTCTCCATTTGGTGTCACCAAGCCAAAAACAAAGCCAAAGCTGAGCATTTAGCAGCACATGCTTTATTCAATGGCCAGAGAATAGAGAAGCAGGAGTCAAAATCACAGATTAGCGTCTCCTTCTAGAGAGGTCTGGGGGAGGTTATTATGGGAGAAACATAATAAGGGAGAGGCATATGCATTAATTTTCAGGGAATGAACTGGTCTCTTCCCTCAATTGGGGCATCACCCCTTTCCTCCCCTTATATGGTCTGAGTCACATCTGTCACAGTACAGGTGGGTGTGTGGGCTAGCATGCTAATATATTGTAATCAAGATATAATGAGGTTCAGGGTCTCCTGGAGGTCAGATTTAGTGCCATCTTTATTCAGTCCAGTTCTGGTCAGTTTTTGTTATTCTAGCCTTCTTTCTTCTTTTTTGTTTTTCTATAACTGAAATGGAAAAATAAGTACATAAGGTTTCAACAGCCAGGGGCCTATAGCCATTGTAACATAAACACCTAGAGTTTAGCTTTGTTCTATACAAACTGATAATAAAATCCAATTATCATTAGGATTGGTTTTAATCTACTAATAAACTTCTCCAGGATGATCTCTTCCATAAGTGAGTGCAACTCCATGTGGCCCAGTGTGCACCACTGATGCTCTCCATGTGTCCTATTAGTGCTATGAGTTACTCAAGTCCAGTCTTGGTCTCCACATACAACCCATCTCAGAAAGGGGGACCAGTGTTATTCACGCTGCCCCCCACAACTGCAGAGGAGCTTACCAAGCATGTGGTGAGGTGTGTCAGTTCGCCACACCAAGAGGAATGACATTACATTCCAAATCCCATGTACCACCAGCAGGGACAATTTGTTGAAAAGAAGTGTAACTCTAGCCCTGAAAAGCAACAGTTATCATCACAAATAATAAAATTATGGGACCTAGTCTTTAAAAAAAGCAGTTAAATTTCTTTTAATTTTAAATAACTGCTGAGTCTTATAATTCTCACTTACCCTCTTAGCTTCCTATTCCATACTGCTTGAGTCTTTTGCCTCCATTTCTCCCTCTTCTGTCTTTCCTCCCAGGTAGTTAAACTGAGACAGAGTATGTGGTGACATAAACAAAAACTTTCAAGGACATAGTAAGGTCAACTCCCAGTGAATTTATGGCTTAGAACCAGCAGAAGACCAGCTCAGTCAAATATGGTGACTAATTTCACCTTATAGTATCCCCTGGACTCATTATACATTCGTTGTAATACATTAGCATTCTAAATGAACCACCCCTGCCTGCCCTATTCAGAAACAGAAAGCCCATATAATGGCAGAAAATGGCCAAGGGGGCTCTTCTGAGAAGTCTTCACCCCTTTCCTCAGAAAGATCCTGAATATTCCTCCCCTTTATTGAATACCCTACCCTTCATTAACTTAGCCTCAATAAAAAAGTAAATCCCACTGGAAGGGGCTGCTCTGTCTGTGGTACTCCACTCTTTTTCTCACTGCTTCACTAATAAACTCTCTTTCACTTTAAATTCCAGCGGCTCATCTTAGAATTCTTTCCCACACAAAGCCAAGTACCCACAGTGGATCTCAGGCCCTCGGATCCACAAACCACCACAACACCTGCATCAAAACCTCTCAAGTAGATTCTAATGAACAAAATAAACTAATAAGAAAAATAGAACCAGAGACATGAAAACATGGAACAGACTGACAGTAGCCAGAGGGGAGGAGGAAGGAGGATATTGGGAGGAAGGGGAAGGGACTAGTCAAAGAACTTGTATGAATGACCCATAGACATGGACAATGGTGTGAGGGATTTGACTGTGGGAGCATTGTTGGGGGGCGGTGGAAGAAAGCAAAAGGGGAAAAACTGGGACAACTGTAATAGAATTGTTGCTGGGAGAGACCTGGTTCTTCTTGCCAATGTCATACAAAGTTACTGATCAGCAAATCCATTAGTGTGCAAGCAGATTTCACTGGTGATATGTTCACATGGAAGAGAATGGGCCTTGTGGAGGTTGGGGGTCGGGGGTGGTGGAGACATAAGTTCAGGGCAAAGCAGGGGAAGGACAGCCAAAAGCCAGGGTGGCAAGCACATGAGTGGCCAGAGGCCAGGTGGCCAGAGACTCAAGAGCGCCAAGCCCCTGAGTCCTTTGTTCTGAAGACTTATATAGTTGGTGGGATGGGGTGAAGAAGTTACCATATTGATTGACAGGTAAAGATGATGCCAGCTTTCATGGGCGGCAGGGTGTGAATGCCCAAAAGTGTTAATGGGCTTTTTCCTTTAGGGACTATGAGCCCTTTCTGGCCTTTCAGGCCTTGGGATGAAAGCACAGTTTCAAAGGCTTTCTTTCTCAGATAGTGGAGACCATACATAGAATTTCAAGGGCTTCCCTCCTTCCTGCCTTTATTTCCCTTCTGACTGCTCATTCTACTGTAACAGAATAATAATAAAAAACAAGTAGATTAAAGATGATTTCTATGTGTATTCAACCTTTCTGAAGAGGTCACCGAGATGGTGACATAGGAGGCCCCAGAATTTACCTCTTTGAATGGATGCATACCAATACACATAGATCAATTTCCTCAGAGAAACCCAGAACTAGTGGTTCCTATACATCGGGGGACTGAGAAAATACCAACATCAAAATGGGGAGGAAAGGCTAATACACACTCTCATCATAAGCCCCACCCTTGCCACAGTGCCTTTCCATAGGAAGGACCCCCAGCTTTCTTTTCTTTTAAGATTTTTATTTATTTATATTTAGAGAGAAGAGGAGGGAGGAAAGAAGGAGAAGGAGAGGAAAAGAAACATCAATGCGTGAGACAAATATCAGTTGGTTGCCTCTCGCACACCCCCAACCGTGTCCTAGCCTGTACCCCAGGCGTGTGCCCTGTCAATTGAATTGGTAACCTTTTAGTTTGCAGAAAAATACCCAATCCACTGAGCCACAACAGTCAGGGCAGGACCCAGAACTTTCAGCTTCTCCCTGAGGCACAAGGGATTTGGACCACACATCCAGTGCCCCAACTGTTAAGTACCCTGAGGAATGGCCCCAAATCACCTAGCTCTTAGAGCTAATGGAGCTTGCAATCACAAGTCCCACCTGACTTTAGCAAACAAAGAAGTAGTTAACAGACACCTGAGCACTCCTCCTGGCTATCGCCACCAGGCTCCCTGCAGAGGGAGCAGACAAAAGCTCCCTCTCTTGGTGTTTCCCTAAAAGAGGTTTGTTGAAAAGTCACCAGCTGCTGCCTGAGGGTCTGGCTGTTAATTAGCCCACTTCTAGAAGCTGACTGAGATCCTCCCTGGAGCCCAAAAGAGCAGGTCACTCCCCCCACCTTCTTCCTCTGGCTCACTTTCTCAGTAAAACCAAGTCACAAGCTTCATCCTAGAAGAAAGGAGCTTGTCTATACATTTAGCACCCCAACTTTTATAGTTGCCACCTGAGGGATGGGCCCTCATATCACCTAGCTCTGATAGCCGATGGGGCTTGCATTCACAAGTCCTAAAGGACCACAGCAAACAAAGAAGCCGTTGTTAAGGGATACTGTCAATGGCTATTTGCCCTGGGCTCAGCATAGAGAAAACAGGCAAAAACACCCACCTCCTAGTTTTTTCCTGGAGGGACTGGACTGCATACTCTGCCAGCTGCTTCCTGCATAGCAGTGGGCACTTTTCCTGCTCTCTCCCTCTGCTCACTCCAGCGATAAATCCCAGTCTCCAGTTTCTCTTTGGAAGGAGCTTGTTCATATGCCTAGTCCCTCAACTTTGACAGCTGTCACCTGAGGGAGAGGCCTTCAAATCACCAAGTTCTAATAAGCAACAGGACCCAGCGTTCAAGAGTCCCACAGGACCATATTAATTAAATAAACAAAAAAACAACAGTTGTCAAACAGGCATTCAAGCACTTCCTACAGATATCTCCCCTGGAGGAAGCAGAGGAAGCAGAAAAAAAGCCCATCTCCCCGTTTTTCTCCGGAAGGGATTTGACTGCATACATTCCCAGCTGTTGCCCGAGGTCCTGACTTCTAATCAGCCTGCACATGGAAGCTGACAGGGATCCTCCCAGGAGAGAGCTGATGGGCACTCCAATCTCTCTCTTCCTTACTAACTCCAATGATAAAACCAAGCTTCTCCCTGGAAGAAGCTTGTCCACACATTTAGCACTCAACTGTTAGAGCTGCCACCCCAGGGACTGACTCCCAAATAACCTAGCTCTGGGAGCTAATAGGCCTTGGAATTTACAAATCACCCTGGGACCACACAAGGTGAAGAGGCAGTTCTTTCAGTCACACAAGCACACTGAGCAGCTAATCCCTCTGGCTCAGCACAGAGAGAATAAGCGAAACAGCCAGCTTCTCCCTTCTCCCTAATAGGAAGTAGAGTATATATGTAACATTTTGACTTTCCCAGCTGCTACCTAAATGTTGGGCTTCCAATTAGCCTGCATCAGAAGGTTGAAAGGAGAGGAAATTAGTAATCCTCCAGAAGCAAAATCAATATACAAAAATCAGTCGAATTTCTATACACTAACAGCTAATTGGTAAAAAGAAAAACTAAGAAAACAATCTCATATACAGTAGTATCTACAACAATAAATAGGAATATATTTGACCAAGGAGATGAAAGATCTGTACATGGAAAACTATAGAGTATTGATGAAAGAAATTGAAGAAAACACAAATAAATTGATCCATGAATCCAGGTTCATGGATTGGAAGAATTAATATTATTAAAATATTGGGTTCCTACTACCAAGAGTGATCTACTGATTTAATGCAATCTCAATGAAAACTCCAATGGCATTTTTCACAAAAACAGAAAAAAATCCAAAAGTTCATATGGAACCACAGATGCTCCTTAATAGCCAAAACAATCCTGAGAAATAAGAACAAAACTGAAGACATCACACTTCCTCATTTTGTATGATGTTACAAAGCTATATAATCAAACTAGTATATAATAAAAACAGACACATAGGTCAGTAGAAGAGAAAAGGCCCAGAAACATGCCCATGCTTATTGGTCAGTTGGTGACAAAGCAGCCAAGAATGTACAATACAGTAAAGATAGAATTGTCTCTCCAATAAATAGTGTTGGGCAAACTGGATATCCACATGCAAAAAATAAATTAACAAAACTGAATGCCTATCTGACCCCATTCACATCAACTCAAAATAGATTTAACACTTGAACAAAGACCTGAAACCTTAAAACTCTTAGAAGAAAATATAAGTGATAATCTGCTTGATATCAGTCTTGGCAATATTATTATTTTTACTTGACACCAAAAGCAAAGTCAACAACAAAAGCAAAGATAAACAAGTGGGACTATTCAAACCAATCAACAAACTGAAAGGAATGAGAGAAAATATTTGCAAACCATGTAACCATGTAACGTAACCAAAAGGGGTTACGTTAATATCTAAACTGTACAAAACTCACCATGTCACCCTGATACATTTAATAAAAAATAATATAAAATAAATATAACAATTTTAAAAAAGAAACTCATACAAATCAATATCAAAAATAAATAAATAACCCAATTTATAAATGGGCAAGTTATCTTAATAGACATTTTTCTAAAGAACACATCCAAATGGCCAACAGATGTATAAAAAGATGTTTAACGTCACTAATCATAAGGGAAATTGCAAATCAATCAGAAGTACGATGAGATACCACGTCACACCTATTGGTAGGTCTATCGTTAAAAAGAGGAGAAATAACGAATGCTGGCGAGAATGTGGAGTGAAGGGAATCCTTGTGCACTGTGGGTGGAATGTAAACGGGGACAGCTATTATGGAAAACAGTATGGAGGTTCTTCAAAAAATTAAGAAAAAGAAAAACTACCATATGATCTAGCAATTCTACTTTGGGGAAAACAAAAATCACTATCTTAAAAAAGTATCTTTACTCCCTTTTTCATTGAAGCATTATTCACGATAGCCAAGGTAAGGAAACAATCTAAGTATCTGTAAACAAAGGAATTGGATAAAGAAAATGTGGTATTTGTCTGCAATGGAATATTATTTGGTCTTAAAAAGGAAAGAAATGCTGCAATTTTTTATAATATGGAGGGAGCTAGAAAGCATTGTGCTAAGTGAAATAAGTCAAACAGAGGAAGACAAATACTACATAATATCACTTATATGTCAAATCTCATACCGTAGAATGGTGGTTTGGCAGCAGCTGGAGGGCACATTGGGAAAAGTGGATAAAAGAATAAAAACTTTCAGTTATAAAATGAATAACATCTGAGGATCTAATTTATAACATAATCGATAAAAATCTATTGTACAACTAAAATTTGATGAGAGGGTAAAACTTGTGCTCTCACAAGAAAAAAATAAAGTACATATGTGAGGTGTTGAATGTGTTAATTAACCCGATTGTGGAAATCCTTTCACAATATATACATATATCAGATTGTCACATTGTACACTTTAAATATGTTACAACTTTATTTGTAAATAAATGAATGAAACTATCTTTCTGTTAACTCAAAGATATGAATTCCTGCCCTGCTCTAATCAGTGATTTTACGTTGAACTATTGCTCCAGATTTTATTAACAAGAATCCATTAGCAGATCATGTTATTTTTAAGATAAATGGATCTCTTTAAATCTAATAAACAAGGCACACTGACCTCCATCTTCTTGTGTTTTAAAAAGTAAGTGAAGTCAATTGCAGAATGTCTAGTGTCCATTTTATGGGGTGACCTCATGAAAGGTTGACCAAATGTGCTAGGGTATCTGGTTCACTCATTGGGTGGAGTCACCTGTGTCTTACCTGTTTTCTACCCTGTCATCCTGTCTACCCTAGAGGATTATGTTAGGAGGGATGTCACCATTAATTGAATTCCTAGCAAACATCCAGACATTGACTCTGATTTTTCCAGCTTAGGTCTCATGCCCACAACTGAACAAGAGCAATGAAACTTGATGGTTAGTTTAACATCAGCTTCAACCATCATGGTTGTGAAAAACAGTATAAAAAGAAAAGAGGAAACAATTGGATGCTAGGGAGACAATCAAATAATGTCTGCTACTCGAATATTTCCTAAATTTAGGCTATAAGCACCTTGAGAGCAGGTACTTGTCTAATTCACTATCATGTTTCCAGATCATATACAGAGCACGTGACTCTGCAGGCCCTCCAGGTATGTGTTACAGCATGTACGTATCAAGCGTGTGTGGGTAGGTGGATGGTTGATGGAATAATAAGGTTTTTTATGTCCATCCACAATAAAATGTTTTTCAAAACCTAGAAAAAAAACCTTGATAAATAATGTTTCATCATTACAATTAGTTGACTTTCTCCACTACTAGTAGAACATAATCAAATGATATATTTCCCATAAGTAAATTTAGACATAAGTACACTTAGAATTAATGTCCCACTCAATGGTTTGTATAGGTTAACATTAGCCGAGATCATGGTCCCTTCTCCTACTTACACTCTCCCTCATATTATATAGTCTTTCACCTCATTATCAGTCACGTGTCTAACTAAACAAGAGACATACACCATACCCCGTGATGAGTTTAGGAATTTCAGTATATGTGCGGCGTTACAAAACATCCTGCCTTTGTGAAGGAGGAAGGATCACATCCGAGGAAGATCAATGGTGATTTCTGTTTAATTTTAACTGTCACGAGACCGTGCCGCATAGAAATAGGCAATTCCATTTCCACTAAAGGATCGGACTTCAGTTAAATAACTAGAAAATTGACAAAACAGACTTCTCTGGGCCACTTTCAGGATCCCAAATATCGTCAAATTACTTTAGAATGTTAAGAACCAGAAAAATGTCTGTTTGGTGAATATGATACTCTTTTCTCCTTAACTTCTCATTAAAACTGAGACCTTCGTGAACACTGTGGTAACCTTATATAAGAAGGAGAATACAGCACTAGATTAGCAGATAATTGGTTTTAGTAGCTTATTTAAGAATTGAGTACCTTGCCTGGATAATAGCAGCTGCAAATTTTAACCTAAAGTAAAATGGACATAATAAAAGATTTCTTTTTAGTTCTTTATATACCTTTGAGGCAGAAGATTTAACATTGAAGGGAGTAAATTATAAGTTTAGTTCTAAATTCTAACGTTGAAGAGTATGTTTGAGGTCTAGTTCCCACTTCAGGCACCAGTTTGGAAAATGTCTCTGTGCAGGGCAGATGGAAGACCCTGTGATGTGGATGTGAGGATGTCACATCCCACGTAAACTGTGTTGGCACCTTCACAGTGGGTTTATTCCGCATAATCAACATCTGTAGAAACTGGGTGAGCCCGAGAGCCCTAAGGTAGACAGAAAGGTTAGCAAGGAGGTGTACAAGCCCCCAGAGAACCTCATCAGGTGGACACTTCTCAGGCCTCAGGCAGAGGGGGCTACATCCAGGGTTTAAATAGATTGCTGATTAAATCGTTCACAGAGTCCTGAAGTTCTGCTCTCTTCCTCACTGACAAACCATTCCATATTTAAAATGCACCTTCATAAGTCACCTAACAAAACCCTATTTACTCTGCAATAATCTATGTTCTATTGACTTAATTTAAACCTTTATACTTGACCCAGGTCCCCTGTAATAAAGACCAATGTAAGAGCTCTGTCTGGGGATAGAGGCAAGAGTAATGCCCACACTTTACTTTGACCCCCAGGACAGGGGAGACATTAGCTAAGAATAAAAAGATCAAGGTTTAGAAGCACCTCCAGATTCCTGGGTCAAAGCCCTACTGGTCAGAACTTGCCTCGCCCTGAGATTCAATTTTAGTGCCACTGACTCTGAAATCCACATAATTGGTCATTTACTTTTCATCTTTCTACTCAGTGGTTTGGCACCTCTTCCCCCTTAGTCTCTTGGCCTTACTTTGTCTCTAGCATTCACTCTGTTGAAAATTAAACAGCCCATTCCAATGAGCAAAGTACAAGTGATTTTTATGGCCCTTCAATGACTAGTGTCTTAAAGCTCACCACCAGCACCGCCTCTTCCATCTGGTCCGAGGCAGGTCAAGGGGTTACCTTATGACTACATGATATTTAAATAATCTCAAAAATATTATTATACATATGTATTACATAGAATTATAGATACTGTATACCAGTCCTAAGAATAAGACTGGTTTTCTTATATATAACTTTTCATTTTATACATGAAAATATTAAATTACAAGATTTCTACATTTAGCAAATACATAAAACATTAAAATCTATAATACCCATATATTGAAAAAGTCTTAATTTATATCTCTAATTTCTAGGATTATTCCTCTTGATGTTTATGAAAAAATCTTATACAAAAATAAGAGTTGCAAGCTGCTAAATGGAATAAAACCTTTGAGCCTAAGAAAATATTTAAAATCATTCGTTTCATTTGGTTCCTCACACCATGGAAGAGCTTGCCTTAAGGGCTTAACCTGAGCCCGAGGAATAATGAAGTCAACTGTCCTTGTCCTTTCAGGTGTCTGTGTGTGTGTGAGTGAGTGTGCGCACATGAACAGGACGTGTAGACGAGTAAATGAAATAAAGATTCGTATGCACTAGGAGAAAAACTTAGAGGAACTGATCATATTTTATATATTAAAAGAATAGAACTAATGTTTATGAATGAAAAGCATTATTACTAACTATGTAATCCCTATTCATCTTCCCTATACAATATAACTGAATCAATATTGTTATGCCAAACCCATTGCCTTTTGACAAAAGAATAAAACAGGCTTTTTAAATGAGTAGTATCAAAATCCTGAAGAACTTCTACAGAGATCTGTTGCGTGCCTTATTTTAATTAAAAAATACAAATGAATAGCATAATTGGAGCAAAGAATCAACATTAATCTTTAAATCAAAAGGATTTACAATGAGATTATAATTAATTACATGCCAAAAAATATCTTATTGAATAGGGTGGTGACCTCAGTTACTTTGTTTAATCACTAAACCAATTCAATCTTCAAATAAGAATTTGGACCATTTCCAAATATATTCAATTAAGATTATCAATTCCCTGAGAACAGTGACAATAAACCTCAAAATTAAACTCTTTAAAAACTTTTCCTTTTTGATTAATGTGTCTTGACCAATTTTTATTAGTACTTAGGTCCTTGAGGAAAACAATCCTTGGCAGTAGGGCCCTGCTGTCCCCAACATGCCTGGGTACAAACACTTCCGTAAATAACCACACTGATATTTCTGTTCTCTTACTGAGCGCATCAGCTGTCACATTTTAGACCCATTTTCAGCAGACCAAAGTCAAAGAAGGCTATTCTCGTTATCTTAAATACATTCTGGAAAGAAGCAGATTAACAGAATTTTCTCCTAGGGGTTTGAAAAGTGTACACTTTTGATATATTTCTATATACATGATTATATGCTTCTACTTCAAACACCTTTTTTCTCTCAGGTTCCATTGTAACATCATAGGCTGTTCTAAACAGTACTTGTATTGCCAAATGATTACAATTCACTTCTCTGGATACTTACAGAAGGTTTACACAGAGATGACTCAAAAACTGAAAAGAAAAATGAATCATTTCTGGCATTTTATAAATGAAAATGTACTTTACTTATTATGTAATTTTCTACATATCATTGAGTGACCTTGAAATTATGAGAGAACATTATTTTTTCAAATGTCTGTTGTTTTCCACATGAAGTGACAAGTGCTTCCTTAGCATTGTAATTGCTGAGGAAATGCTGAGCCAATTATGAAAGTTTCCCAAACAGCCTTTTCAATGAACTTCAGAAGGAAACTAAAGTAAGTTTTCTCTAAATAAGACTAAAATGAAGTAAACCCTCCTATTTTTAACTTTTATAGTTGGCGATATATGTTCTATGTCTTTGAGCTGCTTTTGTAAATCATAATTAATATCCTCAACTAGTCAAAAAGTGAATATTTCTTGAGTTCCCCTCTGTGCAGAGCACTCTCACGCCATTCATCTTCTCCCCAGAATATTGCCAAAATCTTCTCTTTGATTTCAGCTTCAGCCTTGGCACTCGGACCATCATAGAACTAAAGGACTATTGACATTCCTGAAGCTGTGCATAATTAATTACAGGTGTTTGATAAGTTCCCAACATATCTAATCAGTTTAACAATGTCAGTATTATAAATAAGATGTCATTCAGATTTATTGTCATGTTCTCAGAATTTACATTCAAATATAGATAAAAGCATTCTAGAAGTAACCTGAACAACAACAAAAGAAAACCTGGTGGGCTTTATACGTTGAAATTCTGTCACTCAGCCGGAGTACCATTCATTATTATTATCAAAGTAATTGCAGATAGAATAATCAGTGATAGACAATAAAAGCTGGGAAACTGGTTAAAATGTAAGACATTTCCAGTACTTGAATAGAAAATAGACTGATAGCTAAACTAATATTGAGAGAGTTCACTACTTAAATACATTTAGGAAAAACATATTCCTTTGGAGATAAAAATGCTCATAAAAGATAAATAATAATACAGAGTTTATTAATAGAGATTAGAATAACGCTATATCCATCTAAGTTTGATCATAAAGTGAGAGTCACTACAAGAATTATGGAAATAAGGAGTGTAGTGTAGGAATCAGGATTTACGTGATTGTAGTGGTTTCTGGGGAGTGAAGGTCTGGAAGGATGAAGCCAAGAGCTCAGGAACAGTTACCAATGATGTCAACCTGAGGCGCTGGACTGTGGAGAAGCTGCAGCTTGCACAGAAGTTTGAGAAACCACTATGACCACGACCACGATGCGAGGGGTTATAAAGTGTTCTGCAAAGCAATCCGTCTGAACACAGCAACTTCTCAAGAACATGGTTTCCACTCAACTTCCTTTCTCCACTCTCATGCAAATTACTTGTTGAGACTCTAACCAAAACCATAGAGCAAAGGGGATTCTGAAAAGCTTGATCTTCAGCCTTAGGTGGTAGAGTCTTGGAGTCAGGGAAGAACCATCCCCCATAACCTATCTAATCTTAGTAGAATTGCTCATTGTATACGCAGTTTTAAAATGAAATCAATTAAACTGGAAGAATTGTATAAAATTATCAGGTTGCCTAATTCCAGGAAGCCTTAAACATTTTAAGAAGATGTTCTTGAAAATGTTTTAGTTAATGAGGATAAATTAAAATCAGAATGTAAATTTTGCCACACAGACATTGCACAAAGAGAAAAAAATCCAAAATAAAGAATATAAATTTTTTTTAAAAAAGAGGAAAGTGTTAAAAAGACTTCCCAAATTATATTTCATTCTCACTGACAAAACTTTAAAATGATAATAAGAATGTTTTAAGATTTGTTTAGGAGATCTGACAACTACCGAATTAAAGAAACCACATCCATCCAGACTGAGCTGGCAAGGTGGTGCCACATCTGAGACTTCATCGACCTGACTAATACTGTTTGACCCACCTTGGAGATTCCCAGAGACTCTGCCCCACCTAACTTATGGACCCACCCAAGTTGCTTTTCCTTATGAATGGCTGCTCTTGGCTCATACTTCACAACTTCCTAAATCCTCTCAAATAAGCAACAGTTGGCTTCACTGAGCCCCAGGCCCGGCAACAGAAGCAACCAGTCTGGCTTCACAATTTTGCTTCACCTGGGAATCTCCAAGCCCAGCATAAGTAGCTTCAGATTGCTTTATAGCTCAGGCAGGGCAGCAACAGGCAAAACACAGGTGGGGGCCAAACTTAGCCTGTACCACCCGGGAAACCCCAGGGCCAACACACCCAATAGACAGCTACAGACCATGTCAGAGCACAACCACAGCTGCCCCTGCCCTCTGCCCCTGCACAGCTGATCCTCCACGGCAGGCAGAGGTTGGTGGTCAGTGGTCACAGCCAGTCCTTGCAGCTGACTGGCCTGGGTAAATCCCTCCCATTGATCTGCCAACAGCAACCAAGGCTCAACTACAGGAGAGGAGGGTGTACTCAGCCTCCTCAAAAGGTGCACCCTGAGTACCCAGCTTGAGTGATAGGAGAAGCTGTGCCACTGGACCCTACAGGACACCTACTACATTAGGCCACACTACCAAGATACAGAATCAAAGCAGCTCTACCTAATACATAGATATAGACAGAAAGGCTGCCAAAATGTGGAGACAAAGAAACATGGCCTAAGTGAAGTAACAGATCAAGACTCCAGAAAAATTGTTAAACAAAATGAAGATAAGCAATCTATCAGATGCAGAGTTCAACACACTGGTTATAAGGATGCTCAAGGAACTTAGTGAGGGCCTCAGCAGCATTAAAAAGACCCAGTCAGAAATGAAGGATACACTAACTGAAATAAATAACAATTTACAGGGAAACAGCAGTAGAGTGGATGAAGCCAAGAATCAATTCAGTGATGTGGAACATAAGGGAGCAAAAAACAACCAATCAGAACAATAAGAAGAAAAAGAATCCAAAAGAAAAAGGATAGTATAAACAGCCCCTGGGACAACTTCATTGGGTCCAACATTCACATCATAGGGGTGCTAGAAGAAGAAGAGAAAAAACAAGAAATTGGAAATCTATTTGAAAAATAATGAAAGAAAAATTCCCTACTTTGATGAAGAAAATAGACATGCAAGTCCAGGAAGCCCAGAAAGTCACAAACAAGATAGATGCAAAGAGGCCCTCTCCAAGACACATCATAATTAAAATGCCAAAGATTAAAGATAAAGAGAGAATCTTACAAGCAGCAAGAGAAAAACAGTTATCTACAGGGTAGGTCCCATAAGACTGTCAGCTGATTTCTCAAAAGAAACTTTGCAGGCTAGAACACATTGGCAAGAAATATTCAAAGTCATGAAAAGCGAGGACCTATAGCCAAGACTGCTCTACGCAGCAAAGATATCATTTACATGTAAAGGGCAAATAAAGAGCTTCCCAGATAAGAAAAAACTAAAGGAGTTCATCATCACCAAACCATTATTATATGAAATATTAAAGGGATTTATTCAAGAAAAAGATCAAAACTCTGAACAATAAAATGGCAATGAATACAAATCTATCAACAATTGAATCTAAAAAACAAACTAAGCAAACAAGAACAGAGACAGAATCACGGATATGGAGAGCATTTTGTTGGTGCCAGATGGGAGGGCAGTGTGGGAGAATGGTGGAAGAGGTGAAGGGATTAAGAAATACAGATAGGTAGTTACAGAATAGCCACGGGGATGTAAAGTACAGTCCAGGAAATGTAGTAGCCAAAGAACTTATATGTATGACTCATGGACATGAACAATGGTGGGGGGATTGCCTGAGGGAGTTGGGGGTGCTGGGTGAAGGGGGGGCAAAGGGGAAAATATCAGGACAACTGTAATAGCATAATCAATAAAACATTTTTAAAAGGTTTATTTAAAAATTTTTAAAAAGTAATTTAAATTATTGCTATACATATATTGAAGAAAAAGCTTTTTAAAAATTTGCCTTAAGTTCATTTAGAACCAGGTCCCCAGTGTGGGCACATGAGAGGCAACCACACATGGATGTTTGTCTCCCTCTCTTTCTCCCTCCCTTCCCCTCTCTAAAAAATAAATAAATAAAATCTTTTAAAAAATACATAAAATAAAATAAAATTTGACTCCCAAACATTTTAATATTCATAATATTTAACAAATTTTAAGTAAAATTTCAGATCTGTTTTTATATTTCATAAGTTAATTTTATCATGGTGATATTTGCACTTGATATTGGCCTTGGAAAATTATTGATTTTATTACCCCCATTATTGAGAATTTGGCAAAAAAATTACATCTTAAGGCACCTCTTTAAAATCACATGAACACAGTCCAACAAGATTTTTTTTGTGTTTTATGTATATACACGTCTCCTATTCTGTCTTTAAAAAAAAAAAAAAAGAATGATTTCAAGGTCACTACCTTCATGACACTTTCCCTCAATCATATGACCAGAGCTACTCTCAGAATTCTGTCTTTTCTATAATTAGTATAATAATTTGTATGTTTTTCAAATAATGTGAAAAACATTTAATAGGAAGAATATTTGTTTTTGTGTTTTTTCAATGTCCAAAAAGAGTCTCAAATAAGGAACTTACATGGAAAAGTCAGTCTTCAAATACCTTTTATTTAGTTGGCATAGTGTGTGTGTGTTTCCCTTGTACTTGTTTCTGTTTGTTTGTGTTTTTTATTGAATTTATTGGGGTAACATTGTCTAATAACATTATATAGATTTCAGGTGTACAGTCCTATAATAAGTTACCTGTCTATTGTATTGTGTGTCCACCACACCAAGTCATCTATTTCCATCACCATTTATCTCCCCTCTACCCTCTTCCAGCTCTCCCCATCTCTCCTCCCCACTGGTAATCACCATGCTGTTGTCTGTATTTTTTTTTTACTTCATCCCTCACCTTTTTCACCCAGCCCCACAAACCCCTCCCCTCTAACAGCTGTCAGTCAGTTCTTTAATTATGAGTCCGTCTCTATTTTGCTTGTTTGTTCAGTTTGTTCATTAGATTCTACATATGAGTGAAATCATATGGTACTTGTCTTTCTCTGATTGGCTTATTTCACTTAACATAATTCTCTCCAGGTCCATCCGTGCTGTCACAAAGGGTAAGGTTGCCTTTTTTTGTTATACTGAGTAGTATTCTGTTGTGTAAATGTACTACAGCTTTTTTACCCACTCATCTACTGATGGACACTTGGGCTGCTTCCAAATCTTGGGTATTGTAAATAACACTAAATGAACACAGGGGTGCTCATACTCTTTAAAGTTAGTGTTTTGGGTTTCTTCAGATATATTCCCAGAAGTGGAATCGCTGGGTCATAAGACAGTTCCATTTCTAATTTTTTGAGGTAACTCCACACTGCTTTCCACAGTGGCTGCACCAATCTGCATGCCCACCAACAGTGCACTAGGGTTCCCTTTTATCCACATCCTCGCCAGCACTTGTTGTTTGTTGATTTATTGATGAGAGCCATTCTGATAGGTGTGAAATTATATGTCAATGTAGTTTTAACTTGCATTTCTCTGATGATTAGTGACATTGACCATCTTTTCATATATCTATTGGCCATCTGTACGTCCTCTTGGGAGAAGTGTCCTTTGCCCATGTTTTAATTGGATTAATTTTTTGGTGTTGATTTTTATAAGTTCTTTACAAAATTTGGATATTAAACCCTTATCAGATGTATCATTGGTGAACACGTTTTCCCATTCAGTGGATTGTCTTACCATTTTGTTGATGGTTTCCTTTACTGTGAAAACCTTTTTGGTTTGATGTGGTCCCATTTGTTTATTTTTTCTTTTGTTTCCCTTGCTTGAGGAGGTATATCAAAAAATATATTGCTACAAGAAATATCTGAGATTTTACTGCCTACGTTTTCTTCAAGGACTTTCACGGTTTTGAGTCCACCTTTTAAGCCTTTAATACATTTTGAGTTTATTCTTGTTTATGGTGTTAGAAAGTTGTCTAGTTTCATTTTTTTGCACGTACCTCTCCAGTTTTCCCAACACCATTTATTTATTACATTGAGGTATGTTTTCTCTATTCCCATTTTGCACAGAGTTTTTATCATAAATGGATGCTAGATTTTATCATGCTTTCTCTACAATTATTTATATAATCATGTGATTTTTATCCTTCATTTTGTTATGTTGTGCATCACATTTTTGATTTGCAGATATTGTACCAAACTGGCATCCTCAAAATAAACCCCACTTATCATGGTGGATGGTCTTTTTAATGTATTGTTGTATCTAGTTTGCTAATATTTTGTTGAGGATTTTAGCATCTATACTCATCAGGGGTATTGGCCTATAATTTTCTTTCTTTGTTGTATCTCTATCTGGTTTTGGAATTAGGTTAATGCTGGCCTTGTGAAATGAGCTTGCAAGTCTTTCCTACTCTTGAATTTTTTAGAATAGAGAAGGATAGGTGTTAGTTCTTCTTTGAATGATTTTAAAATTCACCTGTGTAGCAATCCAGTCCGGGACATTTGTTTGCTGAGAGTTTTTGATTACTGCTTCAATTTCACTAATTTTAACCTGTTTATTCAGATTTTCTGTTTCTTCCTGATTCAGTATTAAAAGATTATATGTTTGCAGGAATTTATCCATTTTGCCCAGATTTTTAAATTTGTTGTCATATGTTCTTGGTAATATTTTCTTACAAACTTTTGCATTTCTTTGATGTTGGTTTTTACTCTCCTCTTTCATTTCTGATTTTATTTATTGTGGTTCTCTCTCTTTTTTTCTTGATGAGTCTGGTTAAATGTTTGTCCATTTCATTTATCTTTTCAAAGATCCTGCTGTTGGTTTCAGTGATATTTTGGATTTTCTTATACTCTATTTTGTTTATTTCTCCTGTGATCTTTATTATTTCCTCCATCTACTCATTTGGGTTTTGTTTGTTGTTCTTTTTCAAGTTCTTTTAAGTGTTAAGTTAAATGAGTAGATTTTATTCTGCTCATTCGAAGTTTTATTCAAAGTTTTTCTTGTTTCCTCAGATAAGCCTGTAATTCTATGAATCTCCTTCTTAGGACTGCTTTCACTGTGTCCCATATATTCGGGATTGTTGTCTTCTCATTTTCATCTTTTCCAAGGTACCTTTTGATTTGTTTCTTCCTTGATATAATTGTTAAACAATTCATCGTTTAGTAACATGTTATTTAGGCTTTATGGCTTTGTGTGTTTTTCAGGCTTTTTTCTTGTGATTGAGTTCCAGTTTTATATCATTATGGTCATAGAAGATGCTTGGTATTATTTCAGTCTTCTTAAATTGGGTGCATAGACATTTACAAGTGTTATATTCTCTTGTTGGATTGCTGCCTTTGTCATTATGCAGTGTTCTTCTTTGTCTCTTACTACTGCTTTTGTTTTAAAGTCGACTTTTCAGACTTTTCAGACACAAATATTGCCATCCCAGCCTCTTTTTTTTTAATTTCCTTTTACATAAACTACCTTTTCTCATCCCTTTACTTTTAGTTTGTGTGTATCTTTGGTTCTGAAGTAGATCTCTTGTAGACAGCATGTATGTGGGTGTTTTCTTATCCATTCGGCTACCTATGTCTTTTGATTGGAGCATTTAAACCATTTACATTTAAAGTGATTATTGATAGCCACATATTTATTGCTATTTTATGCTTTATAACTATGTCCCTCTGTTTTTTTTCTTCTTCTTAAAGAAGACCCTTCAGCATTTCTTGTAATACTAGTTTGATGGTTATGAACTGCTTTAGCTTTTTCTCATATGGGAAGCTTTTTATGTCTTCTTCAAATTTCAATGATAGCCTTGCTGGGTAAAGAATTTTTTGTTGTAGGCCTATGTTTTTCATCACTTTGAATATTGCATGCCAATTTCTTTTGCTCTGAATGTTTCTGTTGAAAAATCAGCTGACGGCCTTATGGGAGCTTCCTTGTAGGCAGCGGACTCCTCAGCAGGGCAAAAGCTATGCTTGGGGTGCGCAGTGAGAAGGAGCCCAGAGTGGGAAGCTACTGCTTCCCCCAGGCTGTTGCCACATGAAGGGGAGTATTGCATCCAACAGAGGTGGTGTCTGTGGTATGGGCGAGTGATTCAATACACAGATCCTGGAGGCTGTCCCTTCAGCTCTCTCTCCAGAACCACAAACCCCAGACTCTCCTCATCTGACTCTAGTTTGTACTGCCTCTCTCTCCCAGAGCCCCGGGTGAGTGGCTGAGAACAAAACTTGGTGTGTTGGTCCTTTAAGAGGGTGACTATATTTCTAGTAGATGTATGTCTCTCCCTGACTGACGGAATCCTCACTTATTTCACAGCCAGTTGTTATGTGTGTGCCTCTTCCCAGTTCCGGTGCTCTGGGGTGTAGAGCCAGCTTGGGGCTGGGTCTCTGTGCCATTCAGGGGGTACATCCCTGCCGCTGAGATATACCTCAGAACCTCAGTGGCTGCCCATGGAAATGGGGCCAGTGCTTTTCACTTCTCCGCCCTTCCTACCAGTTGATATGGCTCCTTCTCTAAATCCTTGGTTATAAGACTTCTCTTCAGCTAGTCTCAGTTCATTATTCAGGGTGAATGTTCTATAATTTAGTTGTAATTCCAATTTGGTCCTGGGAGGAGGTGAGTATAGCTTCCATCTACTGCTGCCATCTTGGATATCTATGCAGTTGTTTTTTAAGTACATTGAGGTGATTGTGTAACCATCATCCCACTCTAATTTCAGAACAATTTCATCATTCCAAAAAGTAACCTGCTCCCCTCCCCTACAGCCCTAGAAAACCGCTAATGTATTTTCTGTCTTTATAGATTTGACTATTCTGGCTATTTCACAATGCAATCCTACCATATGGATTCATATGTCACTGCCGTCTTTCACTGAGCCTAATGTTTTCAAGATCCCCATACATTGTTTCATTATATCAGTACTTCGTTCTTTTTTATTACAAAGTAATATTGTTTATTGACAGACCACATTTTACTTATCTGTTCATCAGTTAATAAATATTTGGGCTGTTTCTACTTTTTGGCTATTATCAGTAATGCCGCTATGAACATCCATGTATGAATTCTTGTGTGGACATATGTTCATTTCTCTTGGGTATATACTTAAGAGTGGAACAGTGGGTCATATGGTAATTCTATGATTAAACTTTTGAAAAACTGCCAGGCTGATTTACAGTGTCTGAACCATTTTACATTCCCACGTGCAGTATGATGGTTCCAATTTCTCCAAATCCTCACCAATTCTTGTATTACCTGATTTTTTTCATTCTAACCATCTTAGTGTATAAAGTGGTATCTCACTGTGATTTGGATTTTCACTTCCTTAATGATTAATAAAGTTAAGCATGTTTTTATGTGTTTGTTGGTCATCTATATATCTTCTCTAAAATCTTTAAATTTAGATTCTTTGTCTAATTTTAATTGAATTGTTTGTCATTTTGATATTAAGTTGCAGCAATTGTATATATATACATATATACATACACATATATACATATATACATACATATATATGCATATATACATATAAAATTGTGTGTGTCTGTGTATATATATATATATATATATATATATAATTTATTTACTTAATCAGGGGACTCCCAAAAAATAGAATTATCTCATCTTCTGGAGGGCAAACCCCTTGTAATACAGGCTTCTCCCACTAGGTGGGTACTAGGAACCCATCTGTATCAGTGTACCAGTTGGTGGTGTTGTGAGAGGCTGCATTCAGCTTCAGTAAATTTTTTTTGAAGACTCTTTCAATGCATTTGCCCATTTCATGATGAGTGATTTGTGAGCGCACCTGCCCATACCACACTGAGCATTCAACATTTTTTTGACAAAAACAGCATGACCCCCATGCCCCACCCTCCCTATTCACATGATCTCACCCAAGCAATTATTTTTTTTGTTTCCCCAGCTGAAAAATGTCCTCAAAGGAAAGCATTTTGCTGATGTAGAAGAGGTGAAACAAAAATAACAGAAGCACTAAAAGGCATCAAAATCGGTGAGTTCAAAAACTGTTTTTGAGCAGTATAAAAAAACATCCTGGTAAGTGTATTGCATCAGACGGAGAGTACTTTGAGGGTGACTAAAGTTTAAACATGTAAGAATAAATACACTTTTTTAATAAATAAACTCTGGTTCTGGGGGCTTCTGGATACAACTAACTTACCAGATACACAATTTGCAAGTATTCCTCCCATTCTGTGGGTTGTCCCATTACTTTTTCTTTTTAAAATGATTTTATTTACTTATTTTTAGAAAGAGGGGAGGGGAGAAAGAGAGGGAGAGAAACATCAATGTGTGGTTGCCTCTTGTGTGGGGACCTTGCCTGCAACCCAGGCATGTGCCCTGACTGGGAATTGAACTGGTGACCCTTTGGTTTGTAGGCCAGCACTCAATCCACTGATCCACCCCAGCCAGGGCCTATTACTTTCTTAATAGTATAATTTGCGGCACAATTTTTTAAAAATTTTGATAAGGTCCAATGTATCTAATTTTTTGCTTTGTAACTTATGCTTTTGGTGTTATAGCCAATAAAATATTGATTAACCTAAGGCAACAGAGATCATCTCTTATATTTTGTCCTAAGAGTTTTAAAAGTTTTAACTCTTTCATTTAGGTCTGTGATCCATTTAGAGTTAATTTTGTCTATGATGTGGGCTAGGCGTCCAATGTCATTCCTTTGCATGTAAATATCTAGTTGTACCAGCACCATTTGTTGGAAGACTATCTCCATGCAATTGTCTTGTCACTCTTGTCGGAAATCGATGGACCGAAATGTGAGAGTTTGTTTTCGTACTCTCAGTTCTATTCGATGACCTCCATGCCCATCCTTACACCAGTGCGCACTGTCTGGAATACTGGAGATTTGCGGTAGATATTGAAATCAGAAACGTGAGTCCTCACACTTTGTGATTCCTTTCCAAGATCGTTTGGGCTGCTCTGGATGTCTTGCATTTCCATAGGAATTTTAGGGTTAGTTTGTCAATTTTGCAGTCAGCTGGCATTTTGATAACTGTAAATCAATTTGGAAAATACTACTATATTAAGAATATTGTGTTTCAGTACGTTAACATGTGGTATCTTTTCATTATTTGAGTTCTTTAATTTTTTTCAGTGACTTTTTTAGTTTTCATTTACAAATATTAAACTTTTTAAAAAATTTATGCCTACATATTTTATTCATTTTGGTGATATTTAAATAAAGATCTTTTAACTTTATTTTTAGATTGTTCATTAAAAATATAGAGACATATAATTGATTTTTGTGTATTAATCTGGCATTCTGTAACTTTTCTAGAAACTCATTTAGTATTCCTAATAGGTTTTTTTTTTTTACTGAATTCCTTAGGATATTCTGTATAAAAAAGATTATGTCATTTACAAATAGATACAGTTTTGCTTCTTTCTTTCCCATCTGGCTGCCTTTTTTTCTTGTCCTTGACTAATTACCCTGGCTAGAATCACAACAATAGTGTTGAATGGAATGACATACTACTTTAAAATCAAGACATTTTACATATACAATAAACCTGAAAATCTATATTCTTTTGAAAAGCCAGAAGACCTGGAAAATGTTGGACTTAACAGGAGCTGAGAGGAGGCTGCCTGTTTAGGTGGGCCTGTGCCTTCCACCTCACCAAGTCCCTCCGGCTCTCTGTGGCCTGACACTTGGCCAACTTCACTGACCTGTTCACTCCGGTCCTCTGGGCATCTGGGTTTGTAAATTTGGCCTTGTAGAGATTAATATGACATCTTATTCATGTCACACATTCAGTGTATATTTATTAACTGATGCACAAGAAGATTGCAGTGAACAAATGAACAAATGAGGTTTTCTTTCTGAGCATTAAGTCTCATTTCCCCTAAACACAGTCTCCCAAGCAACTAGATCTGATCATAATTCCTCATTCTTCATTCTACCATACATTTCTTATTAGGTTCATAGATTAGTGTCAGTCCATTATGACAATTTCATTACTATCTTCTCTTTGTTTATATTATTTCAAACTGAACTGAGACAGTATTAATTTTTAATATAAATTTCCTTTTATTTTGAAATTGAAACAGTGAAATGAAGTGTTTTGTGGACAAAGCAACCTTCATGAGAAAGAAAACTAGGGTGCTCATCCATCGAAACAAAATAAAACAAAACTCCAAATGTCTGAATCAGTTGCCCTGTCTCCTGGGACAACACGGGGAATAGATTAAAGCATGGGAGGAATGATCCAATCAGAATCAGGGTACTGATGGCTGGCAGACTTCCAGCACAACTATTTTCAAAGTTGCCACAATTACAGAACCGTGTTGCACTTATTTTTAAAAGCTATCTCAAACAGAGTACCCCTTCCAGCCATCACCCTGATTCCCTTCATAGAAATACACTTTCACTGTCCTGAGTAAGTGATGTATGAGGACTGGATATAAATTTATTTGCTTCAGAGCACCAGCCTCTTTTAACTTATTTTAGTTCCTGGGGTCAGGATCAAGGTTATGGAGAAACGGGGTAATCCAAGTAGTGGTACAAGATGTTTATTCATTATCTTGATTCATTAGCGATTTAAATTCATTTTGAACATTCTAACATAGCAGAGGGTTATATAAAATTTTCACTAATGAGTGAGGGACCCTGGCAGGCCTCCTACTCCCTAAAGATAAACTTTCTATGGTAGGAGCCTCAATCACTTCTCCTGGCTGGGATTTACACACCTATGCATTCATGCCTTTCTTTGGTTCTAATTTTATTGTAAGGCTTGAGGCAATTAATTCACTTATGCTAGTGCATCCATCACCTATGGTTACTCAAAAAACACACTTCCAAAGAACTTCCAGTTATTTCATTTAGGAAGGAAAAAAAGTTTTGTTTGTTTGTTTGTTTGTTTTGTCAGCCCAAATTCAATCATAATGAAGTGCTAGTCGTGAAGCTATCAGACTCTGCCCCAAGTGGGTGCCCAGGTTAAGGGCTGGGGCTTTTGCCCTCACCCCCTAAATCCACCTGCAGTCGCCAGGCCTCCTCCCTCTCCTGTACCCAGACGGAGAAACCTCTTGTATCCAAAGGAAAGAAACGGAAGTATTCGGAAGATGTTCCTCCAAATCTGAATACAAGAGAAACATCCTGGATCTAAAGCATCAAGGTATTTAAAAGTTACATTGCTTTTTTATATTCCCTGACACTAATGCAGGTCTTTTAAATCTTCTGGAATTGCTGTGTCAGGTTGTGCTGTGTTTTCTTCTACCAGTTTTCAACAAACAGGCATTTAGTTGCATGATTTTAATGTCCAAGTCACTAGGATCTCCCCACAAACAGTTTGGGGAAGGAAAGGAGATTCTCCACTCCTGGATGGGAGGTGGGAGGAAAGAGTTGAATACAGGCACCAGCTTCTCGGGGGGATCTGGAAGCTCAGGCAGTCAGCTGGGGGCTCTGTAAGGTGCTGGTTCCCAGTTTGGCCAGGGGTGTGTCCAGGACGGGAGGTGAAAGGGGCTGAAGGCACTCTTGAGAGCTGACTGACGTCTCCCCTCACTGGACAATATCGTTTCCCTACCTGAGTAGGATCCTGCTGGTGAAACTGCAGATGAATACTGTTTTCTTAAACTCGCTACTATGGAAACCCTCATAGCGCCTTCACTGTCCAATTCCCCAACCATATGTTTGAAATTATTGTTTCATTCTTCGGGGATAGGACAAATTGTTCACTGTAGATTTGATACGTAAAACACATTTGTTTTACCTGAGTCACATCTTTATGGAAACTTTCCAAGGATTGAATTTGCAAGAATCCATGACTGGCATTTATCATAGTTATTAAGCATAATGAAATCCAAACCAATACCAGTTCATCTACTACATCAGCCTCAAGGGCTCCATTTCGTGTTCCAAAGATGCCGATTATAAACACTGTGTGTAGTTCTGACCCAGTTTCTATCAATTAAGGATTCCAGTTGAGGGAAGTTACATGACTTTATTTCAAAGCCATTTCAAGTTCAAATGGTCAGTTTCTGCTTCATTTAAAATAAAACCGCCCCAAAACCATTGAACTTTAAATCCTTAAAGATTGTACTTTCCAGAAAACAAAATGGTTAGTGCTATATTTAATAAAATCATTGTCATTCTAGAACATCACAAGGGGGAAAAAACATCATTTTCCCTTTTTTTCTGTTGTTGGTATCTGTATGAGATAATGGATGTTAACTAAATTTCTTGCCCTAATCATTTCACAGTGTAAGTCAGATCATTACGTTGTATAATTTAAACTTACACAGTGCTGTACAATAATTATATCTCAAAAAAACTGAGGGAGGAGGAATTATACTTCGTTATTTAGGCATAATCTTATAGAGGAACGGAATCCCAAAATCCATACCTGGCCAAAACTAAGTATACTTTGCAGCAGGGTTTCTCGGCGGTGGCATTCCTGACACTCAGAGAAGAGTGATTCTTGGTTGTAAGGGACTGTCCTGTACATCGTGCTTGTTCGGCAGCATGACTGCCCCTACCCCTCGGATGCCAGTGACACTGCATTGTCCAGTGTGACAACTAGGAATGTCTCTAGACATTGGCAAATGTCCCTGAGGGCTCAAAATTACCCGTGATGAGGAAACTTGTCTGAAGAGAGAATAATACCAAGACTATCTCAGGGTAAAAGTGAAACCATATCCATGAACAATGTCCTACTTTAAAGGCCTATCTTGAAATAATACTCTAGCAGACACCTCTCAGCAGGACTGGGTCGCTTGTCTAATCTGGATGGCCCCTCCAGAGTCTAAGAATTCCAGGAAGACGAAAGAGTTGCGGATCCTCCCCTCCAAGGAAATCGACAGACCTCAGGGAAAATTAGAAAACATTCACCAGGATTAGTGCACTGGTTCCTTCTGCTGAAAGCTGTTCCCCAGACCAGAAGTTGTTCTCACACTTTGTGTTAGTGGGCACGACAGTGCTATGTCTTATGTGACCAAAAACTGGGTCCTACATTATGAATCTTTTCATTCATCCCACAGATAGAGTTTTCACAGTGTTTCTTTAAGTGTCCTGCACTCTAAAATATACTAACAACAACACCACCCCCCAAAAAAAAACCCTATAGAAAATGTGTCAGATATTGTCACTACCTTCAAGGAGCTAATAATCAACTGATGAACTATTTTAGTCTGATTTCCTTTCCAACATCACCCTACCTAAATAACCTCCATCCTCCACTCTCCTTCTTTGACAGATTCTGGCCTTCCACAAAGGGACATATTCCTATGGCACTTGTCCATTTATTCTGAAAGACAGAGTTTGTCTTTCTGACGTCTTTTTCCTGCTTAAGTTGACCCACAGGTCTCTTAACCTCACTGAGCCATCATAATCATGTACTTATTTCAAGTCTTCTCACCCCTAAAAAGTGAGTCCCTTACTGTACCCATGTTCTGGTGCAACAGCGAGCATAGACAGCATCTGAGAAAAGTTAGAAAAGTGAAATTGATCGTAACAGTCAGAATCCAGCCTTAGACTTTAGGTTCATGTGTCAGTCAGTTAAATGTTAGTAGCTTTCTGGAATATTGTGTTGAAAGGGATTCTCTAGCCAAAAGAAACAGGTTAAGTTTCTGGCATGTGCAGAACGCTGTGAGAACTCAGCAGAGGGAGTCCTTATCTCACAGGAGATGTGAAGGGCAGTCCAGCAAAAGCGTGACGATTCAAAAAGTCCCATTTCTCTAGGAGAGGCTGGAGAACACTCCAGACAGAAGGAAATGCATTTGCAAAAAATTCCAGCAAGTTCAAGCAGTAATTCAAGGCATGTGAGTTGGGTTTGGGGGCAGGGTGAGAATGTTGTGGGAAGTGATACCAGAAAGTTAGAAATTTAAAAGAGAGAATCCAGACTTTTAAAATCTTCCACTCTGGCAGCAGTGTGGAGGATGAACTGAAGAAACAATGTCTTTCTTTTTTCTTTTTCTCTCTTTCTTTTTCTCTTTCTTTTTTGTTTCTTTGTGTGTGTGTGTGTGTGTGATGACCATGTTACTTGCCTTCTTAAAGAGAATCTACCTAAGAGGATATTGCAATGGACTCAGAAACTGAAGATCAGAATTTCAAGAGGATCTAAATTGATATAATTTCTCATTTACATATGAAAGGGAACTACACAAAACCTGCTCTAATGACAAGAGCTAAATACAAGGATGGTGCTAATGATGAACATGATGAAGAGAATAACAGAAAACATTTATTTGAACTATCACTGTACGCCAGTTACTGATTCCAAGCACTTTACTCTCAACACTACCGTCAACTCATCCTCACGTGGCAGATTTGAAAAAAGCCACAAATCCTACCCATCCTTGAATGTATGTATGCCCCTTTGCAGAGTGCATTTGTACTCCTCCTAGCAAGGATTCTCTCCCTCCACCCCCCAAATTTGGGCTTGACCCTGTGATTTGCTTCAGTCAAGAGGCATTAAGCAAATATCATGCAAGCGGAGGCTTGAAAATGGACTTGTTCTTCCCCTGGCCGGGAGGCTCAGTTGGTTGGAGCATTACCCTGTGCACCAAAACTTTGTGGATTTGATTCCCAGTCAGAGGACATAGCTTGGTTGTAGGTTCGGTCCCCAGTCAGGGTGTGTATGGGAAGCAACTGGATGTTTCTCACATTGATGTTTCTCTCTCTCTCTCTCTCTGTGTCATCAATAACCATATCCTTAGGTGAGGATTTAAAAAAAAAACAATGACTCACTCTCTTTTGCTGCCTTGAGAGGACCATGTGAAGAAGCCTGGGCTAGCCTGTTTGGTGGTGAGAGACAGGCTGCCCATCTGACAGAAGATATCCATCCACCCATCTGGCACCCATGAGGTGAATGCCTCCCTAGACCAGCTAGTCTTCCAACCTCTGACATGCAAATAAAACCATCCAAAACCATTCATCTCCAGCCAAGCCTGTCCAGATCAGAGAAACCTCCTGGCCGATCCATAGACATAGGCATAATAAATGTTTATCATGTTAAGCCACCACATTCTAAGTAGTTTGTTACACAGCAGAAGCTTACCAATAAACCTCACTGCAATTCTAGCAGAAGGTGCTATTTTTATTCCTATTTTAAGGGAAAGTTGAAACCTATAGTGACTAAGTAACTTGTCTATGGTTATAAAGTTAACAAATGGTGAAAACCAGGATTTGAACCTAGGCTCTAAATTAATGAATTTATTATTATTATTATTATTATTTTGGCATTTGGTCTGCTTAGCTAGAAGAATCTATGTAGTGATTTCTTCACTAAACTAAGATTTTGTTCTTACTTAAAAGAAAATGGGAGCAGGGAAGAAATATTAGAATAAGAACTCCTGGGAAAACATAATTTACTAGGTTTGTCACTAAGGAACACATAAGTTAAAGAGAAGAATGACAACTGTATTGCAGTGATTGTCAAAAACTCTAACTCACAGCCTATCAGTCAACTACAATACTCAGTAGCTTACAGGGGCTTCTAGGTGGTCCACCTACCTGCCAGTCCATGAACTATTAACATGTATGATATTACAATCTGGCATGGATGTATTTATTACATACCTCCATGAAATAATATCAAAATGCCTCACAGGCCTCCATATTCACTCTTTCTTATTTGGTGGTGGCAAGTGAGAGGAATTTATTACCGTGCCAAACCCAAAAGGTTTGAGACCCAACAAATCCAAGCATACAGCAAACACCCCCCCAAAATAAAATCCCAACCTGCTGGAACAGGAAGCAAGAAGTTCCATGATAATTTAAAAGATAGCAATAGGAATGTTGTAAAGCATAGGCATCAAGTAGAATGCAGTTAGGTTATGTTGTAAAGGTAAGAAAGAGCAAATTTTGATTTATTGGGCTGTAATTCCATTGAGGGTTTCTGGTGACTCCAGCTTCACACTTGCGGTTATAGTATTCCCCAAACCCCTCAATGGAGTGATTTCCTGAAATGCACAGCTGCCTCTTATTTATTTTATTAACTTTACATAAAAACCATGGGAGCGCAGCTTTTACGGTATTTGACTATGATTGGCCTTGTCTTTTCAAGTTTGAGATAGAATGGGAAGAAAACATAAAATGCAATGAGAACAACATTTAAAAACCAAAACTTTCAAAGAAGTTGTAAGTAGAAAGAGTTTTTGCTTGGGGTTATAATTTAGCAATAAAATTTCCTCGGACTAGTTTATGGTAATTGATTATATTTCAAAACAGATCAAAATCTAGATTTTTATACCATGAAGGACAGTTGTAAAATATGCAAATGCCTAGACTAAAAGAAAATAGGAGAACTGCTGAACTTCTTGGTTATAACCATCTTATTAATAAGGAGTAAGGTAGTGTAATTTTATAGAATCTTTAATGATCCACTCTTAATTTTTTCAAATGTCTAGATTACATCTAAAAAGGTCCTTTGATGTAATAATCATCATTATTCAAAAATTTCATCTCAAAAACTATTATCTTTTTTTTAAAAAAAGCTATTAGATTCCCATCCCAGATTCTAGGACTAAAACACTAGAATGAAAGAATCAGTTCATTGAAAAGAAAAATTTGAGTTAAAAATATATGTATCTGTTTACTAAACAAATAAATAACTTTTTATAGTTATAGTTCTTTTTATAGTTCTGGAATAAATTTGTATACTTTAATACATTCTTAAAGAAACTCTTAAAAATGAGTGTTTTAACCATTTAATTATAAAATATTAAGTGCAAGAAAACCATGATATAGTGTTAATGCCAAAGCATTTTCCTACTTAAGTGAACAAGGATATAATCAGAAATTCCTCAGAAAGTCCAACATATGGAGCTTATAGCTCTTCAATTATGCCAACATTTATTAGTTAAATAGAAATCACAAATCTTCTTTAAGGAAGTGAGCCCAGATGCCTGCAATTAATATTTCTCAGCCCCACAGAAGATATTATAACTTAATTCCCAGTGTCTTTACTTTCAAGGACTAAAAACTCACAAATTATGTCATTAGAAACAGCAATAGCTAACCAGAGGTTTGTTGTAATGTATTTTCGTTAGCTGAAGCTAATTGGAGCCAAATGAGTAGAACAATGTTGTAAGGGCACGTAGCAAAATCCCAGGTCTTTAGGAACTGAAATAAATTAGGGTAATCAGCAATGTATGCTGAATCCACTGCATTCAATTAATATAAATAGGCTGGCAGTCAGCTGGGAAGTGCCACAGATCACGATGGTTTTGGTGGGCAGCAGATGTCTTATTACACTGTATAAACACAAACAGCATGCCAGACTGAACCAGATCAAATGACGGGGAGTCCGGGAGCCAGGAGCTCAAATGGAGGTCTCTGCAAATTTCTCTGGTGCAGTTTTACAGAGAATGGTCTGGTCTACATTCTCAGTCTGTGTGTTTTGAGTGGAAGGAGATAGGTAGGATACACAGTTTCTCTTTGGAAAGAGAAGAAAGGTAGCTCAGGCAAATAAAGTTACTACTGTATTTCAACCATGGAAGCAATTATTTTTACCCACACACCCATATAATAAGCATAAGAATATTTAAGTTCATATTTGATTGTTACAATAAATTTTGATGTAAAATGTAACAAAATATGATTTATGTTAGCATAGGAAAATTCTCTTTTTATAATGAATATTTTTATGAGTTCCCTTTTCAAAATAAAATAACATTAAACTCACAATTTGAAGCTTTCTTGAGCGCAGCATATATAAATTTATCTTATGTATTGGACTTAGGACTTTTCTTCCATTTTAAATGTTTTGATTTAAAGATGGCATTCCTGTTGTCATCATTAAGCATGTACGTATTAGGTATTCATGTTTCCAGTAGCCACTGAAGTGAAACAGCAGAATTTCAAACTAGTTCGTATTGTGGTCATAAAGGTCATTGCACAGTGAGAATCTGGGATTCGCCACTAACTCTGTGACTTCTTATGTTGCCTTGATTGTCAACGTCTCTGGGTTTCAGGTTATTCTCCTTAAGATAAAGGACTTGCATGAGTAAATGCAAAGGTTTTTCCAGCTCTCGGAAATTATATCAACTGAGAGCCAGTCAAACTGCATGAAACCACTAATAATTCAAGCAGAATGGTCATTTTTATTGTAATTATGGCTAAGAATATATCAGAGGCTTCTCAGTTATTACAGGAAGTCATGGAGATGTCTTGGAGCTTGCCAAGTTACATACAATTATTGCATAAAAATTACAAAATACAAGCAAGAAGAAAGAAGAAACTATAATCTAGATATAATATTAACTCCAATACAGTAACATCCTTAAGATTTTAGTGGGCAGAGGAGGGGAGGAGGATAAAAGAGTGGTGAAGCACACGGTGGGGAAGAAGAGGCAGATAGGACCATAGAGCTAATGAATGACGAGGCTGGTATAAAGGTGAATATGTGGACACAAATGGTGTAAGCCAATATGGTTATAACGTGCAATTCTCATTTGGGAACTTGAGTTGACACTTAAAAATAAATATTTTCTTATATTAAGTATTTTTCAGGAGCAACATGATTAAGGACTACTATACATGCTACATATGCTATATATAGGTGTATACCATATAAAATATGAGTCTATATATGTATATCTTCATTAATTTTTGTAATTTCATTTTTTAAAACCCTGTAGCTAAATTTTTATACATATCCATAATTTTTAGATACAATTCCTAGATATAAAAATAGTATGGGAATGCTATGCAAAATTTTAAGACATAACAACAATTAATAAATCAAGCATTAATTAAAACTTTATTAAGGATCTTAGACACAATTCATATAAATTTATGTTGTCCCTAGTAAAAAGGGAAGTGGGAAGTAAGGAAGCCTCTAGTCCTCCTGACCATTAGAGGTCTCTCTCTTAAAAGGAGTTTCAGGATTGGCCAGGCTCAGGTGTGAGAAGTCAAGGTCACTGGTGAAGTGTCCTGATACAGCGCAATAGCAGCTGTCCTCATTTAATTCAACACCATTCAGTTCTAGATGTGAGTGAGGCAGTCAGTCGGAGGCAGGGCACTTACTGGATGGAAGCAGAACAAGGCCACGGACAGCAGTATCTACATTATTACTTCAGGAGTTCTTCATTTCCTTCCAAAGAAGAAAGCAACAAAGATAACAAAGGCAAGGACTCTGTAAGAATGTAGATAAGCCTTTTAATAAATTCACGAAAGGAAGCTCTTGATTTTTCATTTTCAGGTTCCTTGCTCCCCATTATACAATGAATAGCTTCTCAAACTCAGCTCTTGAGTTTCATGCTTCATCTTTGGTGGCTTCTATAACTATCAAAGAGGCATGTTCACTGACATTTATTTTTCTGATTTTTAAATATCAAATATGAAGACATTATCTGATTTAAAGGTCATCAGTTATAACAATTTTGCACTGCAGGGATGAGAGTAGAAATGTAGAGAATACTGTTCACCTGGGAGAGGCTTGTTGAGGGCTTCTAGTTTCCGGGGATCACAACCCCATGTTGAGGGGCTCCGCCCTCTCATACTGCACTAGATATCCAGGGTCTTACCTTCATTTTCTTAGACTAACAGGTGTCTGTGAGCATTGCAGAGGTGGGGTGCTGAAGGTGGGCAATAACAGTCCTGTCTTTTTTCTCCTACCTTTCTCGTGTCCCTTAAAACTTTTCTAAGTGCTGAATTCTTTTCCTTTTCAAACCAATTCTAAACACTTAATTTTCCTTAGTAAGAGTCTAAACCTTCCTTTCCTGTAAGGCAGGAATAAACTTTGGTATTACCCAGATTGTCTGTGTAGCTCCTTGAGAAAGCACGTGTGTCGTCATTCACTAGAAGATGTGTACAAGTTGGAAGTATGTATGTGGAGGCTACCAGGTCTGTCTGGCAAGGGATTCAGGGATGTTGGGTCCCTCAAGGACAAAAATAGAAGCTTTAAAGGAGTGCACAGTAAGTCACTTTCTGAGAAAGAAAGGGAAAAAAAAGAAGACCCTGTTCATGGACAAGCTCTTGGGCATTAAGAGACAACAGCAATATTAGGAAGCAATAGTCAGATGTTTCAGCCTACATAAGGGAAGAAGGTTGAGAAGGTGGACTGGGTGGGCTGAGATGCATGAGTTATTTTAAGATCTTTGTTCTTCCACAAGAGTTATAATCACTGGCTCCAACTGAGCAGGGCTGTAGATGCCTAACATGCTGGACATACTTCTGGAAGAAACCTCAGAAAAGTCACAGTAAGGCCATAAGGTCCTGGCCAGGTAGCTCAGTTGGTTAGAGCATCATCCCATACATTAAGGTTGTGGGTTCGATCCCTGGTCATGGCACATATAAGAATTAACCAATGAATACTCAAATAAGTGGAATAACAAGTTGATGCCTCTCTCTCTCCCTTCCTCTCTCTCTAAAATCAATCAAAAAACATTTTTTAAGTCACTGTAAGGGAAGGAAACTCTAGTAACCACTCATGGGAAATAAAGAGCAAAGTGGCCAAGCAAGGACAAGGTGACAAGAAAAGCCCACTTGCAAAAGCCATGTGGCGGATTTCATCCCTGCAGCCCACACCACTCTGGAAAGGTGTCCTTTTAATCAAGAATGAAATCTGTAAGTACTTACTATAGGACTCAGGCAGTGCAAGACAATAGACTTTAGAATGCTGTATTTCTGTTTTCTCTTGTATGTATATACTATTAATTCTAAATACAGATTTACATCAAAGCATTATAACCAGCTGCATGCAAGTAGAGAAGCTGGAAATCTGCTAAAGTGTCTAATTTCCAGGAAAAAGACCATTCTAGGCTTTTCAGGAAGGACTGACAATTAAGAGTTATTTTAGTCCCAACAAAAAATTAACACACATGGTCTTCCTGTCAATGGCATTGTTGCCACAAACGCTGATAGAAATTCAGCATAACCAAAAAGGAAAGTAAAATTTAAAAAAAGAGAGAAATGCCTATACAATTTTCTGACACAGGGGCTTGACTATGTGTAGCAGTGAAAGGAAACTACGGACCTTGTGGGTTATAGCAGGGAATTTGTTAAGCAAGATGGGTAATACACTGTAATGACTCAACAGAGTAACAATCAACGTCACCACCAGGATTGTCAAGAGACGATGTGACTGCCCTTAAAAAAACCTTGAGAATAATGATATAATGATGACTCGAAACAAGGGAATGTTATACATCTTTGTGTATGGCTCTGTGCTGCAAGCAATTGAAATCTCACCCAAAGGTAGCTTAAATATAAGGATTTTTTTTTACCCCACCTCACATTAGAAGTCTACAGATAGGACTATACCATAGCATGACGATGTCCTCAAAAAATCCAGGTTCTTTCCATTTGTTCTCTTCTCATTGGCCAAAAATGACTGTTGAAGTTCCAGAGATTACATGTATTCACATTCAGAGGCAGAAAAACGCAGTGGAGAGCCCTGCCTGGTGTGGTTCAGTCAGCTGAGCATCTTCCTGCAAACCAAAAGTTCATCAGCTCGATTCCTGTCAGGGGACATGCCTGGGTTGTGGGCCAGGTCCCTGGTTGGGGGCTTGCAATCAATGTTTCTCTCCCCCTCTTTCTCCACCCCCTTCCTCTCTCTCTAAAAATAAACAAAAAGAAAATATTAAAAAAAAAAAGAAAAATGTAGCACAGATCCTTTCATTGCTTTTTATGAGTGAAGACACCATGTTCCAGTAACTCCCTGTGGCAGTCTGGATCTAATCAGGAGAAAAATTCCACCCGATGTCCCCACATCCATAGCTTAGGTTGCAAATTGCAGGAAGCCTCTTCCTCCTGCAGTGTCTCTCCAGCACCCTCTACTGAGAAAACATAGCCTCATTGCAGGAAGAAGCCTGAGAAGGAACTTGGGCAGACAACTAACCTTGTGTGCTACCCGTGCCTTCTGATCCCATGGTCAGAACATGAATGACAGGAACCTAGAGACCATTTTCTCCTAAGAAAATAAGAAAATGGTCTCTGAAACAAAATCATATAGCAAAAGCATCTGAAATGATAGCAGGATCTTACAACATTTAAGTAGCTGAGTTAGAGGTCTATGTAACTTTTTCATGAGGCAAAAATTACCATTGTCTAAAAACTAAAGTCTTCTTATAGAAAGGAAGAATGTTAATCTTTGCATTGCTGGTGTACATATTAATAAAAAAAGAAAGCAAAGGAAATCAGACATTCATAAACTGGGGAACATAGGCCTGCTTGTTTCACCAGGAAGTTACAGATTCACACACTCCAGGAGATGTCAACCTTGCCCCGAAAAGGACTGGCTTTTCAATCTCTCTGGCCAACTCAGCCAGACTAGGTGGGGGAGTTACTCACGTGCAGTACAAGTCAAAATGGCACAGGGGGAAGTGTTTCAATGAGGCATAAGCAATAGGAACCAAAAAGGCAACCATAGAGGCCTGGCGATCTAGCCTGGAAGAACAAGGAATTGGTTGAGAGGTGGGATGCATCAGAAGCCCATGAAAGCTTAGGAAGTTGATTGATTATTCTGAAAAATGCCCAGTCCATTTCAAGCCCAAGATAATACAACCAAGCTGAATGAAGGTTGGTCTCTCTCTCTCTCTCTCTCTTACACACACACACACACACACACGTATATCCCTTCATTCACACATTCTTCCCACATTATCCATGTGGGTCTAGCAACCACACAAACTCCAAATGCAGGATTCAGGCAGGAGCCTGGGAACAGCAGCTGCTGGCAGGGAACAACAGTAAGGGACGGAGATGGGGTGCTGAAAAGCTGATGCCAGAACAATGAAGGATACTGGCCTTTGTTTTGGCCTTGCCGAAGACATGTTTGGAGTTTTTCCATGTCAGAACAGATGGAGTTGGGACACAGCAAGCCTTCTATTTCTACCCACACCACATCTTTCCACACCACAGTCCCCTGTGCATGAGTCCATGAGATGTTTTGCTTGCAATCCCATGAAAGAACCCCACCTCCACCAGCAACAACTTGATATGAAAAGAGAATTGGAGAAAACTTTAAGTAACCTATCAATAAAAATTTCTCTAATCCTCACAGAATCTTTCTGAACTATTTCATTACTTAATCACCATCACCCTAGCCCTGTGATAGCACCTAGCTTTTTCATTTACTACTTGTTGACCTCCCCTGCTCTGTTGCATGTCACCTACATGCCTGTCTTGGGTGACCACATCTTTCTTTTCCTTGCCATGCTTCCTCTTCCATATGGAGGGGAAGCAGAGTGTTTACCACCCCAAAAAATTCCTCTTTGGAGATACTGTTATGGGGTGCAGAGCAAGGACCGCCCCAAAATTCCCCACAGCCCATGGTTGGGGGTTGGGGGTTGGCGGTGGGGAAGTGGGTGATAGGGTTAAAATACTTTCCATATCTATGGCAAGCGGATGGTTAGCTAATAGCTGTGCTACCGCCCGAGGGAAAAAGTTGTGTACGTGACTTTCAGAATGTATGGTGACAAAGCTGGGGGTTTGTACAGCACAAGTGCAAGAGGGAGGGAGGTGGTTCCACCTGCACCACTGAGTCACTCTTGCCCAGACTAGAGGCGGCAGCCAAGAGAATGTAAACAATATGGGAAACTGGCATATGTAGCTCATTGTGGGAGGAGCCTCTTAGGAGGTCCTGCAGGAGGAGCTCTGGGTCAGGATTTGAACTGAGGGTGGGCAGAGAGAGGGGGCTGGCCCACCACGAGGACTGGGCGAGTAGGTAGCAGTGGTGCTGGTCTGTAGTAAAAAGGGCAGCCGTGTGAGGGAGGTTCCGCCACGCGGCCGGCAGCGAGAGAGGCGCCCTGCAGCCTGGTGTGAAAGGGAGAGAGCGGCATGCTGCTGCCCTGGTCCTGCCTGCTCTAGCTGACTGAGAAGCCGTCAAGGACTCTACTTTGCAAGACGCTGACCTGCTGCCTCATAGACCCGGACTTTCTGGTCTCTTGGGATTTGGGACATAAGGAGAGGTTGCTCTCTTGGGACTTGTGACTCTTCCAGATTTCACCACTATCCAGTGCAACAGGCAGGTGATTTCCTGGACTGATCATGGAGGCTGAGGACAACCTACTCCAGAGCCTGAAGGCGCGACTGGTAGCAAGACGATGGCGACTTCGAGGCCCACGAGTGTACTTTCCAGAGGGACTGGAGCTCTGTTTGTGCCGCGGCCTTAGAGCAGGATATGGGGAAGTGCCTTTTAGGGAGCAAGGGAAGTGCTGGGTCTCAGGAAGAGCAGGGCTCTGGGCACCAGTGCTCTCAGCCCCTCCAAGGTTGGAATCTTGTAAACAAAAACCTGTTTCTCTCCACACTGATGGTTGGGTCACACACCAAGCTGCCCCTTGAATGGGCCCGTTTGTTCGGTTAGAATACTGATTATTTTAGGGTGGTCAATTTTAAGAAACAGCAGATAGAGTAGAAGTTCAGCAAATCAACAGAAGTTTCCCATTGAAAAGGACATTTACATTTGTAAGGGAAATGTCCATTTGTAAGGGAGTCTCTCTCACTACACCTTGCCTGTCAGCCCTATGAAAAGAGAAAGCAAAACTCTTACCCTTGTTTACTATGCTTCTCCTGGCAACCTCCCATAACTAACCACTGCCCCTCCCATGTCTACTTTTGTCTTCAGCAGAATTGCGGTGTTTAATGTAACGGCTTCCACCATTTAAGCAAGTCGCTCAGCTTTTCTGGGCGTCTTCATGGGTATAGGAAGTATACCGGTTATTAAACTTCAATTTGATTTTCTCCTCCTAAATCCGTTTTATGTCCAATTGATTATTAGACCAGTCAAAAATCTTTGAAGGGTAGAGGAAATTTTTTCTCCTAAACAATATGATAAATTCACATTAACCACCACATACATTTATAACCATACCTTCTATCCCCATTCAAAAGGAGTTACACCAAAAGCATAATTGATGGTATGCACGTAAGAACATCCAAACCTGTAGAGAATTTATAAGAGTTTATCTGAACCAAAATTGATGACAATTGCTAGGAAGCAAGATCTCAAAGCTCCACAATACAACAGTCTTGCATTTTCTTTTATGCATTTAAACTAAGGAAGGAACAAGCAAGATTACCTGACCGTGAGAGAAACAGGGCAGGGATTGGGTTATAGGGTAGTTAACAAGATTATGTGCCCTCTTGAGGGTGGTTATTTTAAAGGTGTGTTAAACTATAGCACCAGAACAATATGAAGCTAGAAAAGCCAGTATTCCTGCTGCCTGTCACTACCAGTAAGCAGAGGCAGGGAATGAATCTTTACAGGTGCATTATTCAAATGACTAGCAATCTGAGAGGACTTCTGCCAGACTGTCGCCAATTCCATTTTTAACTGATCCTTTTTATAAGGAAAAGAAAAGTGTAGGTAAGGGGTTTGGAATTCAGGGAGAGAGTTAGTCAGATAAAACCTGCAGCAGTGTCCTGGGCTGTGGGTGTCTCACCCAGAGTTCAGTGGCTCAGACACCATCTTGATTGCATGCAGTCCTCCTGAGGCTCAAAGGTGGAACTGCTTGTGGTCTCCTGGGGTCAACGTGACTCCAGTTCCTGGAGCAATAGCTTTTGACATGCAGTGATTGCTAACTTATTAGCTACTACCAAAACTAAAATTTCCCGACTCTTGAGTCCCTCATCAAATGGACAGAGCTTACTTAAGGCCAAGATAAGGCTCTTATTAAAGAAGTTATATCCCTAGGTCTTGACTCTCCACCATGGCCTGCTCAGTTAAGAACATATGATCAGATCACCTTGTGAAGTTACCTTCTATAGAACCCCTTTCCCTACAAAATGGTGAGGGTGTCACTGTTTACAAAAAAAGTATTATTTTAAAAATTACATCCCGTAATCTGAAACATTAATTGAAAACATTATTTAGTGACTAATGTTCTTGCCTTAAAAAAGAAATAAATGCATGGAAATGTTGTCTGCGGAAATTAGGCTCTTCCACAGGTCACAAGGAATTCCAAGTACCCATGCATGAGAGATTGTAGTGTAGTATAGTCTACTTGGGTAGAAGTACATCTGCCCACTAGGTTTTCAATATACCATCTCCCTCTGTCACACCATGGAAAAAGTCCAATGTTGTCCTCGGCAAAGCCAAAACAAAAGCCAGTGTCCAGAGTTTTTCCTTCATATTAAAGTCCAGTCCAGTCTAGCATCCACCTAGCTTAGTGCAGTCCATTCCAGGCTCCTCCTGGAGCCTGCATGTGAAGCCTGCACAGTCATGGGCCAAGCAGCTGCTAGGGCCACGTGGCCAAGGAAAAAACAGGTACACCATGCAAGGAATTACCAGGTGAGAGTTCTTTGTTCCCTTGGCATTATATTAGCTAGGATTTGGGATGGACCAGGTGCCTTTTTAAAAGAACCAATCAACTATGCAAACTTTCACAGGCTTTGGATGGGTTCATGCCACTTAGACTGACAGGCTTCTTTGGTCCAGCACCTTCCCACGTACCCCCAAACAATCTTGTACTGAAGTGGGGGAGAGGGAGGAGTGTTAATCCCCTTGGCAGAGCACAATGCTGTAGTCCCCTTGCTGTAGGGGAGGGCGTGTGAAAAGCTGTAGCTTCCTGGTGAAGCAAACAGACTCCTGCTTCCCAGTTTATTAAGCTCAATGTCTAACTCCCTTCCCTCCCCTTTTCTAGCTAAATACTGAAGGTAACAGAACAGACATTGAATTCTATATACAATTCCATTCTTTAAAAGATATTTTAATTTCATATACTATCACTTTCAAAGGGATAAAGTCAACCTTACATAAACAATTTTAAGTTGCTTTTCCTGCTAAAGAATCATCTCCTGACAACTTAAACAGAAGTCACCTACAACACATAATGCTTCACCTGATGGGAATAACCCCTTAGAGACAGTTACAAAAATTCTCCACTGAGAGTCATATTTCTGGTTAAAACATAACAAAGTTTCAGTAGCAGTCCAGTGTCATTTACGTAAAGGTTGATGTGGATCTTGTTGTCAGGAACATTCAAAAGCTGCCAAGACCTTACTGAAAAACAATATAGCACCTATACTTCAGTGATTATACTTACATTTGGGGGTTGTATTTATGCATAAATTTGGCTATGAATATTGAGTTGAGTATATGCAACACTACAAAGCTGAGCTATTAAGTTATATTTGAATGGGTTACTTAATATTCAGACCTCACATAATGCAGAACTAAAATGTACAGGAAGCGCTAAGTAAAATTGGCCTCAGAGGTTTTACATTGGACCACATACGAAGCTGTAAATGCATCCTAGAGCTGTTTTAGGGTCAGCACATCGATCCACTTACCATCGAAGGAGATGGGGGTCAGACCTAGACTCAGAGATGAAAGGGAAACCTTCCTTCGTTCCTCCTTTCAAGGAGCCACCTCCTTCCCTCAAGCTTTCATTTATATGCCCTATCTGGGAAGTGCTCCCAGTTCTAAAATTTTCCTTCACTTTCCTCCTAAGAGTCAAGAACTCCAATGTAGCTTTTCTCAACCAGATATCGAAAGGACACAGACACGTGTGTGTTGGGAGTGTGGGGCAGTACGGTCTGCTTTAAGGTAATGAGACAGCCTTTGCCATATCCTGAGTAGTTAAAAACACAAGCTATGTGACTCTCTGGATTCAAACCCCTGTTTCATCAGGTCTTAGCTGTCCAACCTTCACAATATCCTTGAACTTCTTTGTGCTTCAGTTTGCTCTTCTGTATAATGCAGATAAAAATCATACCTACCTGACGTGGTCGTTCTTAGATTAAATGATTAGATACACATAAAGCCCTTAAAATAATTCCTGGGACAAAGTAAGTGTATATCAAGTTAATGCAGAAGGTTTTTACAAAATTGAGGGGTAAAAAAATTCCTTAAAATATGCACAAAGTTTAAACAATATGAGTGTAAATAATTTATGGACATAAAAGCTTTCACTAATTTTGACTAGTAGAAAAAATACTCAATTAAATGACTGAAATACTGATTTATATATTGTATTAAGAAAATGTTAAGTTGCACATAATTAGGTGTAGTTTTAAGCATGTGTTTCTATAAAATTCTAAATAAGTTAAATTTTTGTGAATTGTACAATTCAATTAATATTTATTGAACACTACTATGTGTAAAGTTGTTTCAGTTATCTATTATTGTAGAAAGACCTCCCCAACACTTAGTGACACAAAACAATAGCTATTTTGCTCATTATATTGTGGATCAGGAATTCAGGCTGAACCCAGGGGTAGTAGTTTGTTTCAGCTTTAAACAACAGGGGTCTTAGTTGGGCTGAATGGTTGAGACAGTTTAACTAAAGCCATAATTAGAGAGCCTCATTTCTGGCTGTCAGCTGAGTTTTTCGATACTTCTCAAAACATCTGCTGAAGCTGCAATGTTCAGTAGGGCTTTGCCACTCCAGGGCTGTTCCCTACACTGGGATGATTGGGTCAGCAGGCCATCTGGCTATTTCTTGATTCATGTAGCCTCTCCACGTGGCTAGCTTGGGTTTCCTAATAGCACGGCCTTCTCAGTTCTTGGACATTTCATAGGACACTTCAGAGGTCCAAGAGCAAGTATTCCAAGAATCTCAGCTAGAAGTTGCAAGGTTTTTAATGACTTATCCTCAGAAGACCCAGAATATCACTTTTGCAACATTATATCAGTAGTAATCACTAAAGCAATCTTAAAACCAAGGGTGGGAATATGACACACCACTTCTCAGTGGGACAATTAGCAAAGAATTTGTGTCCTTTAATCTGTCTCTTAAATCTGTAAGTCATTGGTTTTATAACTCTTTCTAGCTATTGCCCTTGACCATGAACTTTCTCAAAATAAATATTTACCCAGGCTGTGTCCACTCATTCCTTAACTGCCTCTAATCTGGCATTAGCTCCCATTACTTTGCTTAAACTCTTTTTGCAAAATCCATTAATGATCGCCATGATAGCAAATATAATGGAAATTTTTCAGTATCCTTTTTCTTGATTTCTAAGAGGCTTTGACACAATTGAACACTTTCAATAAATCCTCTCTCCCCTAGGCTTTTTAACAACATATTCTCTGGTTTTCCTCCGCTCTGGTTGTTTCACCTTTGTTCCTTCCCTTTTTGCCACCCATGTTCTTCTTCCTCATCATCTCCACATTTTCCACACATACCATATCAATTGTTATGTTTAACTAGTAATGAAATTCATTCATTTATCTTTATTTCTACTGTTACTTAGTCAAAACCAAAACTCTCTTGTACCTGATCCCCTGCAGTAACATCCTAATTGGTCTTCACCCATACCCTCTTTCCCCTTCTAATCTGTGATTCAAGTAAAAACAATGATTTTATTTATGAACAATGATTTAAAGATTGTAAATCCTTGGATTATTTTCCAATGAACTTAAAATGAAACTTAAAATTTCACAAAGTCCTCCTTCACCAAATTTTATTCCATTCTCCCCTTTGCTATCCTCCTTTTTCAGTTCCTCAGCCCACCATGCTTTTTCTGCCTAAAGATCTGTCTCAAATCCCAAACTCTTTTTATGAGGTTAGCCTAATCCTAAACCCAAAACCAGTTAAAGACACAAAAAAGAAAGAAAACTACAGGACAATATCACTGATGAACATAGACGCTAAAATCCTCAACAAAATATTGGCGAATCACATCCAGCAATACATTAAAAAGATCATACACCATGATCAAGTGGGATTCATCCCTGAGATGCAAGGATGGTACAATACTCACAAATCAATACACGTAATACATCACATAAACAAAAGGAAAGACAAAAATCACATGATCATATCAAAAGATGCTGAAAAAGTATTTGATAAACTACAGCATCCATTTATGATAAAAACACTCAGCAAAGTGGAAGTAGAGGGAGCATACCTCAACATATAAAGGCCATATATGAGAAACTTACACCCAACATCATACTAAGATTAGGAACAAGATGAGGGTGTTTGCTTTCACCACTTCTATTTAACATAGTATTAGAAGTTAGCCACAGCAATCTGACAAGAAAAGAAATAAAAGGCATCCAAACTGGAAAGCAAGAAGTAAAAGTGTCATTGTTTGCAGATGATATATAGTGTACATAGAAAACCCTATAGTCTCTACCAAAAAAACTACTCAATCTAATAAGTAAATTTGGCAAAACAGTGGGATATAAAGTCAATATTTAGAAATTGAAGTCATTTTTTGTACACCAACAATGAAGTATCATAAACAGAAATCAGGATAAAAATCCCATTGGCTATAGCAACAAGAAAACTAAAGTACCTAGGGATAAACCTAACCAAGGAGGTCAAAGACCTACACTCAGAAAACTACACAACACTGAAGAAAGAAATTAATGAAAACACAAATAAATGGAAGAATATACCATGCTCATGGATTGGAAGAATTAACATCATCAAAATGTCCATACTACCCAAAGCAATCTATAGATTCGATTCAATCCCTATCAAAATACCAATGACATATTCCACAGATATAGAACAAATATTTCAAAACTTTATATAGAGCCATAAATGACCCTGAACAGCCACAGCAATTCTGAGAAAGAAGAACAAAGTAGGAGGGATCACCATACCTGACATCAAACTATATTACAAGGCTACTGTAATCAAAATAGTCTGGTATTGGCATAAGAAAAGACACATAGAGCAGTGGAACAGATTAGAGAGCCCAAAAATAAAGCCCTGTCTCTATGGTCAATTAATATTCAACAAAGGGGGCAGGGACATAAAGGTAAAAATACCCTCTTCAACAAAAGGTGTTGGGAGATCTGGACAGCTACATGCAAAAAAATGAAACTTGATGACCAACTTGCATCACACACAAAAATAAACTCAAGGTGGATAAAAGACTTAAGTATCAGTTGTGACACCATAAAAGTCCTAGAGGAGAATATAGGCAGGAAAATTTCAGATATTCCATGCAACAATATTTTCACTGATATGTCCCTTAGAGCAAGGGACATAAAGGAAATAATAAATAGGACTTCTTCAAAATAAAAAGTTTCTGCATGGCTAAAGAAAACATCAGCAAAATGAAAATGAAACCAACTGTGTGGGAAAATATATTTGCCAATGATACCTTGGACAAGGGTTTGATCTCCAAACTATATAAAGAACTTTCACAACTCCACACCAGGAAGACAAACAATCCAATTAAAAAACAGGCAAAGTACCTGAACAGGTACTTCTCCAAGGAGGACATACAGAGGGCCCAGAGGCATATGAAAGGGTGCTCAGCATCACTAGCCATCAGAGAGATGCAAATTAAAACCACAATGAGATACCACTTCACATTGGTGAAAATGGCCATCATAACCAAATGAACAAACAACAAGTGTTGGCGAGGTGTAGAGAAAAGGGAACCCTAGTGCACTGTTGTTTGGAATGCAGACTGGTGCAGCCACTGTGCAAAACAGTATGGAATTTCCTCAAAAAACTAAAAATAGAACTGCCTTTTGACCCAGCAATTTCACTGCTGGGGTTATACCCTAAGAGCCCTGAAATACCAATTCAAAACAACCTATGCACCCCAATGTTCAAGGCAGCAAAATTTACAATAGCCAAGTGCTGGAAACAGCCTAAGAGTCCATCAGTAAATGAGTGGATCAAAAAACTGTGGTATATTTTACACAATGGAATACTATTATGCAGCAGAAAGAAAGAAGGAGCTCCTACCCTTCATGACATTACAGATGGAACTGGAAAGCATCATGGTAAGTGAAATAAGCCAGGTGGTGAAAGACAAATACCATATGATGTCACCTATAAGTGGAACGTAATCAAAAAACAAACAAGTGAACAAAATAGAACCAGAGACATGGAAATAAAGAACAAACTGACAATGACCAGAGGGGAGTGGGGAGGGGATAATGGTGGAAAGAAGAGGAAGGGTCAAGTTAAGGAACAGGTATAAAGGACCCGTGGACAATGACAACGATGTGGGACAGGACTGAATGTGGAAGATGGGTGGTGGGTAGGGCACAGGAGAAGTAATGGCAACAGCCATTAATTGAACAACAATGTAAAAAAAGAAAAATAATGACAATAAAAAAAATCTGTCTCAATACTCATCTCTCCAGATAGAAAATGTGATTCTTCCCTTCCTCCCTCACACTACCTGTACCTAAAGTCTCAACTTAAAAATTATGGCCTCAGAGACAACTCCACTCACCCATATACATAAATTAGGTTTTCCCTCAATTCTTTCTGCCAGAAAATTATCATTTTTCTTCAAAAAATAATAGATTACTAATTGTAATTATATATTTACTTGTTTATGTTTTTTATGTTGTCTCCAGTAAGTAGGATATAAGTATAATGAGGGCAGGAGTAATATTTTTTTCTTTCACTATTTTTAGTATAATGGTGACAGACTTTGCCTCTGGAGACAGACTATCTGATGTAATTCTGTGTTTAGAACTAGCTGTGACTTTGGGCAAGTTCTTCAATGTCTTAAGCTTCAGTCCCCTTATCACAAAAATGTGGACACTAATAGTACCTACCTAATAGGGTTGTGGTACATCCTTAATGAAATAATGCATGTTAAGAGCTCAGCAAATGGTCTGGCATGTAGCAGCTGCTCAGTGTGTATTTCCCATTGGTATTTCTGTTACTATTGACTCCTGTACAGTGCCAGGGAGTGCTCAGCTGGTGCTCAGTAAGTTTTTAATGATTGAATGAACGAATGGCAAAAGTCAAGCATTGCTTTAGAGAAAGGCAGTGTATTTCAATGAGATGTTCTGTATTTCATATGCATTTTATATATTTTAAAAGATATATTTTGAAGGACAAAGTAGTATGTGAAATAACTAAAAATTATTATTATCTTCATATAAGGCCAAATATTTCTCTTGTCTTAATGCCAGCTCCATATAATAATAAAATATCTTAATAGATCATACAAAAATTAATTCCAATTAGTTCAAGCTGAATGTTTACACATTTTGAATTAATGACATTCTGATTAATGAGGTTTTTCTGTAGTTATGGTTTATTCTAAGCTACAAGTAAATTATACATGCTGATAAACCATTCAATTCCTTTCACATAAGCATTTTTAAAATGAGATCATTGGATAAAATTTTTTGTGAATAAGAATATATTCATAGTACTATATACTATAAGAAAAAAATTGACCTTTGAAATTAAAAAAAAAGTAACCCCTTTAAGAATGAAAAGGAGAAGGAAGAATAAGGGTTCTGTTCCTTCATGACATAATTAATGTTATCAATTTAAAATATAACTTGGTTTTGGCTTTAATATTTTTTTTAAATTATAGATAATAATCAGGCAAGATTCATAGGGACAAACATAACAATACTCCATTTTTAAAAAACAATAAAAACTGCTGATACATATACAATATTCCTTAAACATAGTAAATTGAATCTCATTAAAATTAGTTTGTTTTACTTTATAATCATGTGTAACACCCATTATAATAAGTAGCTTCCAGTAATCCTTAATTTTCCAACTCTCAAACTTTTTAATAACTTGTGTCCATTTCACTTAACATCACATTTCCTATGAAAAAATAGAAATGGAAATTCACTCAATTTTAGCTCAATAATTTAAATATTTTCAAATTAATTATTCATCCATTATTAAGCAGAAAAAGATTAGATTTCTATTTACGGTTAAATTCAGAAACTGATTTGCTCAGTTTTTTAGTAATTCAATTTCACAATTTCTTTCAGAATGAAACTTTCATTAACATTCCCAGAGGACATATTCATGGGATTGAATCATGTGTGTGCATTTCAATGTCTTATGTGGAGTTTTGTTAAATTATAATGGTTTAATTTATATAATTAACTATAATCTGCCCAATGTTTTTGCAAAAAGTTCTTGCTATGAGAGTTTTTTAGTAACAGTCATAAGAACACAATGTGTATCTGGGGTTGGGGTATTGTTACTAAGGAAATCTTAAAAAAGACCCACTAATTTTTTAGGAAAAGTTTTCTTACAAAAGCAATAGTTTCTAATTCACTGTTGTTGTTGTTGTTGTTTTTCTTTTAATCCATAGAAAATAATGACAATCCAAGGTTTTATTCTCATGTTTCTCCTCAAAAATATCTAAGAATGGTAAATCTTTTTATCTCATTACAGTCCCTTGGCCAACAAAAACAGTTGCATAAAAATATCGGTGATTCTGCTGACTTAAAATTTACCCAAAATGTTTCTGTATCCATTTTGTTAAATATCATCTTAGGTTAATTTTACTGTGATTCTTCAAAAATTATTAATTCTTGCATTATTAACTCTCATTTTATCAGCCATTCTGGGCTTGGAAATAGAGTTTATTTTGCTTTTCTGCTACAATTTGTTTTTTTAATTCAAATCAACTTAAAATGAGACCAGAGTGTACCTACATACCCAATAGGAAGAACAATTCCATTTGGTCTGTCTTTTATACAGGACTGCATTGCAACCCACAAACTCACTATCCCATGCTGACATTACACACATGTGGCAGGAAAGATCGATAAGATGCATCCGTCCCCCGCCAAAGATTTCCCCACCTAACCTCCAGAGGATGTGATATGATGAGCTATCACTTCTGTGATTATGTTATGCTGTGACACAGCTGTAAAACGGGGAGATTATCCAGGTGGGCGTGATCTGATCACATGAGCCCGGGAAAGCAGAGAGCTTTCCCCAGATAATGGCAGAAGAGGGAGCCAGAGAAATCTGAAATGGGAGAATGATTTGCTGCTGTGAGGATGGAAGGAGCCACTTAAGAAAGAATGAAGATGGCCTTCGGACAATAAGAGTAGCCGCCTACTGATGGGAACACGGCTGTTACAACTGCAAGGAGCTGACTTCTGCCAATAGCAGGAATCATGGGGAGACACTGAGCTTGGGATGAGAACAAAAATAGTCGATACCCTGCAGTCAGCCGTGTCAGACGCTGAGCAGAAGCCCAGCTACACCATGCTGGACTTCCGACTCACAGAAAGTGAGTAAAAAATGGGCTTTATTTTAACTGGTAAATTATGGTAATTTGTTACATAGCAATAGGTAACTAATACAGCCGGGAACAATCCTAGCATCCATTGAATGAGCCGCTGAACCTACATTATAATTTAGATCTCAAACAAAGTTCTTAAATTTGTCTTATGTTGATATCCAAACCACTAAGCCAACATGTACATTAACACATTTGTAAATTACATTGGTCTTTTAAGTTCCTTTTCAAAACAAAAATTTTAACATTATTTGAAAAAAATTTTGAAAAAAATTTTCGTCATTATATTCTAATGAAACAAACTAAAATAATCTATTTGAAGGTTGAGGAAACACTGATTGAAGCTACTTTCTTACATAGGAGATTGCATTTCCACCCCAGACAGACCCATATTTGGCATCACTTTTAATAGTTTGATAATACTGCTCGTCGGCAGCAGTATACATTCTCGTTCTAAAATGCACGCCTATCATCTAAAATATTATTCATGATTACCCACATATGCCTGCCACACATCTGTTTTTAGCTTTTCTATTCCCTGCTCCTAGGTTTCACTCTAGCTTTTCAATGCATTGGTTTCTAAAAACTTCATCAACCACAAATTAATGACCCTGCCACCCGCTCCTTCCATTTCCAAATGATTATGCACACCTGAAGGCTTTTCCACTTCACAGTACTTCTCTGCTCGCCTGGCATTTCTTTTAAGACTATTTTCAATAATCCCAACATCTTAAAACAATTTAATAAATAGACATGGATGTGACTGTCCTATTAGCAGAGGAATTGAAAGAAATTAACAATTGATTTAATATGGAAAACAAATAGAGAGAGAAAGTAAAACTAAGAGCAAGAGTAGATGACTTGCAGAAGGATGAAGCCAGTAACAACAGGGAAATACAGAAAAAGTAAATCTGAGAAGAAATGTAATGGATTTTTGATATATTGACATATTTATTCAAATACTAACAGGTGAGATTTGTACCACAAAATTTAAAGTGTAACCTTGTTTTACAATTTTAGACTAAAATTGTAATCTCTCTTGAATTTTGGATTCTCCAACCCTTTATTATTAGGTAAACCTGTATTTCTCTTTATACCTTGAAACTTATTTTCATTTGTACATAATAAACTATTCTTAATGTGAGTATAAGCCCATATTCTCATTTAAAAAATTATTTTCTATTATGTTTCTCTTTGTAATTCAGGGAGTAATAATTTTCTTTAGGGAATATTCCTCCAAACATTATAGCTAGTTTGCTATTATAACCAAGCAAGGAAATTTTACTTCCAAGTATAACCACAAACCCAGCTACTTTCCTCTGTAAACTATTGTTCCAACATATTTCAGCCTGAAATTTTCCAGCTGTGCTCAAGGGCTTCTCGCAACCACATGGAAACTATTTCTTGGGGCTTATTTTTAATTATAGCCTTTACTCTCCTTTGGTTCTTCAGATATTTCTGCTCCCAAGGTTACATGATGCTCCAGAGACATAATATTTGTGACACCACCACTGTATGATATTCTGTAATAATGAATGTCATAGGACAGATGGAAGCATTACCACAGAACTTGGATGTGTTTTTGTAGTTTATTCAGAAAGATGTCCATCCTACCATTAATGTGTGTGCTTTGAACTCACAGAGGTTATTTATCCAGTTAGATGCCTCTAAATATACCACACAACTAGGATCCCACAAAATGTCATGCTAAGCAGGATCCATACCCTTAATGACAGAAGTGGTAACATACATTACACAACTAAAGAACATCGTGTAACAAGTCTGTCTAGAGAAGCAACCTTCTAAAGACTGATGCATCTTACTGGCAAAAGCATTCAGGCAAACTCTCATGTGAAGTCATGTTCTTTTCTCATAAATGACCAAAAGTAAACCAAAGCCCAAAAACATAGATATAAATGTTTTTAGTTCAGTCTGAAATAACCATGGTGGATATATTTATAAGTCTGCCTCAAATGATTAAATTCTCAAAATTCTGGTTAATTCCAAAGTACGTAAATCCAGAATTTGTAGATTCCAAGAAAGGGTTAAAAGATCCAAGATGGTTTTCTACCTACCAGACCTATTCCCCAGAATTCAACAATGACTGTACTTCTTAGGGACTATTCCAGAATTGACCAAGGAGATTAAAATGATTATTATGCTCTAGATCCTCTGATAAAGGGTCTTCCAGTGACTTTTGCCTCAATTGTTTAGAGCTGTTTAGTTCAAAGGAGTCCATACATTGTTGTCAGGATAATTTTTTTCAGTGAAATCTGTATGAGGAAAGAGGCAAACTAAAATTAGTGTTATTGTTAACATTAATTAATTAATTTGTGTTACTTTATAAGGTAGCTAATAATATATTATCATTGCCTTTCTACAGATGATGAATCTAAGATTCAGCAACAAAAGACCTTCTAGAAAGGATTGAGTAAGATCTAAACCAAGGAGTTTTGTTGTTTTCATTTTAATTTGTTTCAGCTTCCATACTTCTTTGACTATACCACATGATCATCTCAAATTATAAAATTATTAATAAAATGTTTTGTTTGAAAAATTGTTTTTGCCAGAGTTAAACAGCATTAAACAGCACAAATAAATATGCTGTAGACCAATGATTCTCAAGGTATGGTTTCAGAACTAGCAGCAGCTGTGTCATCTGGAAAACTGTTAAAAATGCACAATCTTATGCCCTGGTCAGACCTAATGAATTAAAGTCTCAGGGACTGAGCCTTGGCAATCTGTGTTTTAACAAGGCTTCCAGCTGATTCTGACACACATTCAAGTTTGACGTCTACAATAGTACTTCTCAACATTTGATATGCATTATTGTCACCTCTATAACTTTTTAAACTCCCACACACTCCCTACACTTGCAGCTGTGTAATTCTCATTTTCAAAAAAGGTTGAGTGACATTGCAGTGAGATGTGCAAAATCAGTGACATTCAATCATTGAGCAAATAAATAGCTTCATTATTTTCACATTTGGTCGGGCTAAGGTGTGTCTACCTTTTTGGTGTCTCTGCACCACATTGGAAGAAGAAGAGTTGTCTTGGGCCACACATTAAATACACCACGACATGTAATCACACACACACACAAATCTCATAATGTTTTATGTAAACGTATGATTTTGTGTTGGGCTGCATTCACAGCCGTCCTGCGCTGCATGTGAGGATTTCATGTCAGATTCTAATTGAATATAATTTTTAGGTTTGGGGGGCTGTGATTGGAGCCACAATATAGGCTAATATATTTAGATCAACAAGATCAATGTATCTTGCCTTGTATTCCATAGATATATATAGACTTGCCTTCTATCCATCTAGAATATGTGTTCTAGGTAGATATGTCAGAAGGCAAATCTTAATATCATCCATATATATTTAAAAATTTAGTTACAAACATTTAATTTTACAAATATAAATTAAAAGGATTTCTGCCTCAGCCCATAAATGAGTAAATGAGAAAAACAAGTAGAAAACTGGAAAAAAAATGATACAACTCTTGAGACAACAGACTCTAAGCAGAGGAACCCAAATGAGCCCTACAACTGTACTAGCTCTGCCTGTAGTTTCCCATTGAAGCCCAGGGGGGGGACACAGATGGACTAATGGTCTCACTGAGGTAAGAAAATATAGATTGGTGTTCAGGGGACCAAGAAAGCTAGAATTTAGGAGACAGAGGATGAAAGAGAATGGGCTCCAGAAACCTACTTAGGGTTTTCCTAAAGTCTTTCAATAAAGAATAACATGAACTTATGTAAGGTGAAACTCTACAGAACTATGCAAAAAAAAAAAGAAAAAAAGAAAGAAAAATCAAACTTAAGAGAAAGAAAAATTACTGAGTACCCCATAAGACAAAAATTTTTTGACAGCTCATACAAGTCTGAGTATTATTTATTCAATTCCCACCAGCCAGAGTGCACATACCTTATTAAATATGCTGAATGTTAGGGACTAAATTGTGTCCCATAGTATTCTCATGTTGAAGCCCTAATCTCCACTGTGACTGTGTGTGAAGACAGGGCTTTTCAGGAGATAATAGAGGCTAAATGAGTCGAAAAGGCTCAGGCCATGATCTGATGGGACTGTATCCTCATGTATAAGAGAGGAAAAACAGAAAGCACACAGAAAGACATTGGCTCATGCACAGAGACAAGAGTGTGTGCGAGCACAATGAGGAGAAGTCCATGTACGATCCACAAAGAGAAGACTCACCGGAAACCAGCCCTGTCAGCACCTTGATCTTGGACTTCTAGGCTCTAGAACTGTGACAAATAAATGTTATTCAAGCCATCCAGACTGTGATATTCTGTTATGGCAGCCCAAGTAGATTAATACACTAGGAGTCTTTGGAGAACCCAGAAAACACTGCCCTCTACATTAGAAATGAACTAGTCCTAGAGAATGTTGACGTTTACCTACCCAAAAATGGCTTAAAGCAAGCCTTGAATGAACTGTACTTATTTGTAAGTAATGTAACTGCCTGTCAGAACAAAATATAGAACTTATTAAAGTAGTGCAACAAAATCTAAACTCAACTGTGAGAAATTTATAATGTCTAGCATCCAATCAAAACATACTAAACATGTCAAGAAAAAGAAAAATATAAACCTTACCCTGGAAAAATATGATCAATATAAACTGACCAAGGAATGACAGAGATAATGGGATTAATGGACAAGGACTTAAAAACTGCTACAATAAATACTGTAAATATGCTCAAATTAAAAAAAATCCATAAATAGCCCTGGCCAGCTAGCTCAATTGGCTAGAGCATCGTCCTGATGTGCCAAGGTTGCACTTTCAATCCCTGGTCAGGGCACATACAAGAATCAACCAATGAATGCATAAATAAATGGAACAACAAATCAGTGCTTCTCTCTCTTCCCCCTCCTTTCTCTCTCCCTAAAATCAATTGAAATATCATAAACATAATGCAGAAATAATGGGAGGATATAAAAAATAATAAAATGAGACTTCTAGAAATGAAAAATACATTATCTGTCATGAAAATTTCACTGTACCTGGTTGCCAGCAAATTAAACACTTCAGGGGCAAGAAGTGGGGAGGAGAAGTAAACTGAAAGACATAGAAATAAAAACTGTTCAAAATAAAGCAAAGAGAAAATAAAATTTAAAAAAATTAACAGAGCCTCACTGTCCTATGGGACAATACCAAGCAGCTTAATTTATGTGGAATTGGAGTCTCAGCAGCAGGGGCAAAGGTGGGAGGGAAGAGTAGAATACACACATACACACACACATGAAATGATGGCTGAAACTTACCCAAATTTGATAAAACTGTAAACACACAGACTCAAAAAGCTTAACAAAGCCCAACCATGATTTTTAAAAAATCTACACTGAAAACATCATAATTAAATTATTGAGAACAAGTGATAAAGGGAAGAAGCAAAAAGACACACTGTGTATAGAAGGCAAAGATAAGAATCACTTTAGACTTCTAGTTGTCCAAAAAAAGAAAATGAAGAAACATCTTTGAAATTCAGAAAGAATATGAAATGTCAACCTAGAATTCTGTACCCAGAGTACAGAAGAAGTTCATAGTTAGCAGACCTGAATCAGGAGAAAAAATGATTTTAAAAAGTTCTATAAGCGTAAGAAAAATGATACCAGATGGAAGTTCAAATCTACACAAGGGCAGGAAGGACAGCAGAAAATGGTGTGTGGGCCCTGGCCAGCGAGCTCAGTTGGTCAGAGCATTATCCCAATATGCCCAGGTTCCAGGTTTCATCCTCAGTCAGGGTACGTGCAAGACTCAACCAACGAATGAATCAATATGTGGAGCAACAAACCAATGGTTCTCTCTCTCTCTTTTTATTTAAAAAAAAAATAAAGTGTTTTTTAAAAAAATGACGTGGGCAAATACAAAATATCATCATCTCCAATTTAATTTTTTAATGTGATTTAAAAAACTGTAAGCAAATTATTCCCTCCAGATCTGTGTATTTTTCAAAAGAGTTTCCCATGAATCTATTTCTGTAAATAGTCTGCCTTCTATTGTGACTATGGCTTACAAGTATAGTTCATTTGAAAAAACTCTGTATCTTAATTTTGTCCCTATAATTAATATCCACTCTTCATCATTCAGTTTCTTTTCCCTTTATGTTGTAGCTGGTAAGTGTAGATGACATTTAACTTATTAAAATATGCGTAGCCAATTCTGATGCACCTTTAGTCACTTTGGCACATAATCACTTTCTAAGACATATTATGGGAATTGTAGGTGCTGGAATTCTCAGAGTGATATATACACTATATATGGTTTATATAGTGACATAACAAATTTATTTACTAGGAAGAAACTAGGTTTCCTTAATGCCTACCAAACAATACTCAGCTCTATTCAAAGGATCCACATTCATCCAAATTATGTATTGAACATAAAGAAATCCGGTATTTGGGATCTTATTTTATGTTTTTTCTCCTCTAAATAATAAATTTAATAAACATTGCTAAAATATAGTTTAGTAGTTTAATGATCCCAATTTTTTTCAAATAAAGGTAAATTTATTTCAACTATCAAATTATACAAACCCAGTGCTAACTGGAAAATTATGTTGCAATATAAAAGTAGACTATTATGAGCAGAATCAAATATTTTTTCAAAAGATACTGTTTTTTTACCCTAAAAACTCTAGACCTTAAACTTCAAGAATCCCTTCTCCAAGATATTTTCTGGGAAAAGAAATATAAAATTGAAGGAAAAAGAGAACTAGAAAAGAATTCTTAAATATTTAGAATTGGAATTCACATAGTATTATCTTCTTAACCATCTTTCCCACAAATCCTCCAACGGCTTCCCACAGAACTTGGAATAAAATCCACAATTCTTGTCATTTCAGTCACCTGCCCAAATGCTTTGGCCCCTGCTGACTTGGCAGGTCATCTCCTGCCACTCTCTCCCCACCCTCCTCAACAAGTTCAGTCAAGCCCTGTTAACCTGGTCACATTGTTTGTTGATGTTGCTGAGCTCCTTCCCCAGCAGGACCTCTGAACGGCCGTTCCCTCTAACGGGAAACACTTTCTGCCCGGAGAACTTGTCACCTGCCCTCCTCCTCTCTTCCCATCTGAATCAGCTTATAACATTTCATTACATTCTTTATTTTGCCTTCATTACATTTATCTCACATAGTAATTATGTATTTGTATTCCTACCGTATTCCAGCAGGGAGGCATCAGGTCTATTTTATTCCTCTCTGCATATCCCGGAGTGTTGCCTGGCACAGAGTAGGCCCTTCACATTTGTGCAATGAATTAACAGCAAGATTTGCCCATGAAATCATGAGTGCTTTTTACAAAGAATGCCATTTCATTCTTAAATGAAACCCACAAACTGTGGTGGTATTTGCTATTATTTTACATGCTCTAGTGGGTCTTTTAAGAATACTGTATATTGAAATTGGTTCACTTAGCATTACAGAAATTCCTAGTAGTGGTATGGAGAATCAGTTAAAAGCCTCATATTATCCCATTTAGGGATGCCAGATGCATAGAAATTCTGATGTTTTATCCAGAAAGAAAAGTGTGCCACACACCTTTATGAACTTATACTAGAAAATGGAAGCACTAAGTTATGATGATATAAAGTGGAAAGGAAAAGCAGTGCAGGCACTGGAAATCGTGCGCCAACAGGATAGAAAACGCGTTCCTCTGGCACGGCCACAGAATCTGTGTCGCAACATCTCCACACTGTGGCCAGAGTCGGAATTGCTTCCGACTCTGTGGGAAAGTGTGGTTTTAAGGGTGAAGTATCCAAGCATTTATTCAATACTAATTTGAAGTCATTTGAATAGTTTCCTTAAAATTAATCTGAGTCCATAATTTTATTTGTATCCCTTAATCATCATGGCTTAATGGCACACAGGCACGGTCCACTGTGGTGGTTTTCCTAATGGTTCGCTTCTGTCCCACCCTACATATCCAAAAGGATTCTAAAAAAATAATCAAATACATTATTTAGAAAGAAAAAATAAATAAACTATACTACACCCCTTTCTCAATTGTGGCAGCAAGTTCCTTTATTAATTATCCCTTTCACACAAAATGTATCTAATATACAATAACCTGAGATGCTAATCTGAGTTAAGTTTAATATTTATGGAACTTTTTCAAAACGTTGTGCCATTAGATTAAAAATCTAAGGTCTACTGTTTTCATATACACTTGCTTCAAAATGTCTTTGCACACAACCCTTTTTTTCTAGTATTGAGTGAGGAGGAAAAAGATTTCTTAAATGAAGAACAAAGTGAGAAAAATCTAAATAAATTTTAGCTTTATCTAAATCTAAAAAAAATCCTTCCAGAAGATTCTATTTCTATCAATATATTTTTTTAACTGTTTGCCCAATCCTCCTTGGCCAAACCTGATGGACAAAATTTTGGGGGAGGTTGAAGTGATTGCTCAATGAGCTGGACTACTTTGTTTTAAAAACATTAATCTATACTCTCTCTCGATTGACTTGTTAGTAATTTTACCGTATAATAGAGGAAAGACATTTTGTTGGCTAAAATCATTCATTTATTCTTGTTTCATCCAACACTGACAACTTCCTATATCAGAATCTACAGATGGGACAGCAAAGATTTCCCCCAAGTAGGCGCCCCCAGAGGGCAGGGAGAATGTTATCACCACTTTCTGTTTCCTCATCAGCTCCTAACATAACTCCGTGTCCATAGTGAAAGTCTGATAATATCTAGAACGAATGAGGGGAGCAAGTAATTTTTTAACCACTTTATCATGCGTTGATCGTTGTAACTGTGTAAGTCTGAATCACGGATGGCGTGTGAACATGTCCCATGACTTTTAACTAATCCCCTGATTTTCCTGGGACTTCCATCCTGCACGCACAATAGATGCAGATTGATTTTCTCCGCCTTTTCCGGATTTAAGATTCTATGATGATCCCGCATGTGAAAATAATAATTAAACAAATATAAATTTTTAAACCAAATGCCACATATTTAGAACAGACTAAGACTTTTTTAGGTAAATACTTTAAAGAGAGAAGCAGCTGTGAGTCTATCAAGATGTGAATCGGACCACGTAAGGGTTCTAGATAAAAGACTAAAACACATGGAATACCAAAATTACATTGTTGTATCTGAGGGGCTGGGTATGTTATGTGCTTAACAATTGATTATTCTCGTTAAAAAACAACAACATAAGCTGATTCCATTAATTCCATCGATGTAGCTAACATAGGTAAACATAATAGGCATTATCGCTAAAATCATTGGAGCAAAATCATGTTTGAAAAACTTAGGGCTTTGAAAGACAACTCTTGTCAATGGAAAAAAAAATGAAACTACACCGTTTCTCTACACTTCCTGTAACTATTTGCTGGAATATTATTGTTTGGTACATGTCCTGAAGCTCAGAGAGCCCCTAAAAGTGATCAACTAGGAAAGAAAGTTAGAAACAATCAGTCAAAGAATTGGAATAAATGTTACAATTAATTAAAATAACACAAGAAATTTTATGTTTAAAAACTAAGTTATAATCAGAACTTTATTAGAGTTTTTAAACACTGCATCAGATTTTTGGCCATTTTTTAAAATCCACTCTCTCAAAAGGCACCAGTGAGCTGTGAATCATTACATCAGTTCTATCCAGTTCCCTCATCTCATTTTAGGATGAAGCCGTGACCGCTTACTTAGTCCCTTTCTTAGTACTGGTTATATAACTCTCTTTCATTCTCTTCCATCATTCTAAAAAAATTCCTTCCAGAAGATTCTATTTCCACCAATATATTTCTCAATTGTTTCCTTTGGATGGAATCATAACTACAGTCATTCCTTGGGACCCACTGGGGACTGGCTCCAGGATCCCCTGCAGGTGTCAAAACCCTCAGATGCTCAAGTCACTTACAGAAAATGGTGGCGTATTTGCGTATAATCTATGTACATCCCCCTATATACTTTAAATCATTTCTAGATTACTTACAGTATCTAATACAATGTTAATGCTATGTAAATAGTTGTACTGTTTAGGGAATAAGGGCAAAAAGAGAAGTCTGTACATGTTCAGTACAATCATGGATGTTGAATCCATGGATGTGGAACCCAGAGATGTGGAGGGCTGACTGTACATGTCTTTTAATACCACCATTTAGCCTGTAAATGGTTCTCAACTGCTCTCTCAATATCTCTTTAGGAAATATACAAGGGGGGACCCAAAAGAAACTGAAATTTATTTGAAGAAAATTGTGTATTTATTCTTATATGTTTAGACTTCAGTCACCTTCAAAGTACTCTCCATGTGATGCAATACACCTATCAAGGTGTTTTTTCCACTGCTCAAACCAGTTTTTGAACTCATCAATTTCGACGCCTTTTAGTGCTTCTGCCATCTTTGTGTTTTATCTCTTCTGTATTGGCAAAATGTTTTCCTTTGAAGACTTTTTTCATCTGGGAAAACAACCAAAAGTGTTGCCTGGGGTGAGAGTGGATGAATAGGGAGCATGGGACATGGCGGCCATGCCATTTTTTGGTCAAAAACTGCTGAACATTCTGCAGTATGAGCAGGTGTGGGTGTAAATAACTGTAAATCACTCATCATGAAATGGGCAAATGAGTTGGAAGACTCTTCACTTCTGGTCAAGATGGAGGCATAGGCAATATGGCTTACCTCTTCACACAATCACATCAAAATTACAACTAAAATCCAGAACAACCATCACTCAGTACCATCAGAAATTGGGTTGAATGGAAGTCTGATAACTATGGAATTAAAGAAACCACATCCATCCAGACTGAGCTGGCAGGCTGGTGCCATATCTGAGACTCCATCATCCTGGCTAACACTGTTTGACCCACCTTGGAGATCCCTAGAGGTTCTGCCTCACCCAACTTATGGGCCCACCCAAGCTGCTTTTCCATATGAACAGCTGGCCTTGGCTCATGCTTCACAACTTCCTAAATCCTCTCAAACAAGCAACAGTTGGCTTCCATGAAGCCAACTTCTCATCAAAACTGTCATCATAATTAAATTACCCAAGATTAAAGATAAGGAGAGAATCTTAAAAGCAGCAAAAGGAAAGGAGACAATTACCCACAAAGGAGTTCCCATAAGACTGTCAGCTGATTTCTCAAAAGAAACCTTACAGGCAAGAAGTGGCGGGAAAGAAGCATTTGAAGTCATGAAAGTCAAGGACCTACATCCAAGATCACTTTATCCAGCAAAGCTATTATTTAGAATGGAAGGGCAGATAAAGTGCTTCCCAGATGAGGTAAAGTTAAAGGACTTCATTATTACCAAGTCCTTATTATATGAAACGTTAAAGGGACCTTTATAAGAAAAAGAAGATCAAAACTATGAACTGTAGACTGACAACAAACTCTTAACTATCAACAAATGAACCTACAAAAACAAAAACAAACTAAGCAAACAATTAGAACAGGAACAGAATCACAGAAATGGAGATCACATGGAGGGTTATCAGTGGGGAGGAGTAGGGGGGAAGATGGGAGTAAAGGTACAGGGAATAAGAAGAATAAATGTTAGGTACAAAATAGACAGGGGGAGATTAAGAATAGTATGGGAAATGGAGAAGCCAACAAACTTATATGTACAACCCATGGACATGAACTAAGGTGGGGGAATGCTGGTGGGATGGGGAGCACAGGGCACAGGGGAATAAAGGGGAGGAAAAAAATGGGACAACTGTAATAGCATAATTGATAAAATATACTTTAAAAAATAAAATAAAAGTATTGCTATGAGCTAAAAAAAGACTAAACTTTAAAAAGATATATATTATGTCCTTTAGAACAGAAATGTAAACTTCATTAGTAAGTAAATAAAAACAACAAAAAAAGAAATACAAGTTTCAAATTATTAAACTTAATCTTCCATATAATCACTACTGAGAATTTACTACAAAATAATCATCTCCCAATACCAGATGCACTATAAAAATATATCTACATTACAAACTTGCAAAATATATCCCACATTCCTAGAACACGATAAAATTCATAGTCAGAATATAAAATAAATGTTATTGAATAATTGACCATATTTACAAATGGTCAATTTGTGGTTCAAGGACATAGCCACTTCTGAAGAAACTAACAAGGAAATTGCATTTTCAATAAAGCACAGATGGATTAACCAGATGATGGTTGGACAATACATCTTTCTAATATCAATGGAGTAGGAATAGTACTTAGAAAAATGTATTTAAGAATGTGTGACCTCCTTTGAGCTCAGTGGGAAAGAATGAGATGGGTTACTGGGGTCTGCTATGGTTTGTTGGAGGGAGGAGGAGTTCGGAATAAAGTATTTCCCCACGCTATTGTAGACCATTCAACATTTACATCCTACAGAACTTTCCCTCCCATTCCCACCACCTTGACTAGGTATAAGTTTTCTATTCATTCATATTTAAATTATCAGCTATGCTTTCAAAATACCTCCTCTTTAAGGGAAGTAATATTTAATTTTGATGAACGAAAATCACTTTTTTTCCAGATTTGCATCAGACAGTAGAATCCCAGAATATGCTTTCAGCAGATAGCCATCATCCATCATCAATACAAAATTAATGAGGAAGGAATGTAAGGTCAACCCAGAAAACATTAATTTGGAAAAAAGAAACCAAAAAGTTGAGAATATCAGTGTCGTATAAATAAATATATGTGTGTGTATAGAATACCAGTGCCACATTAATATATATGTATATATAAATATATGTATTTCCCTCATTTCTCTGATTTATCAACATTGGAGGGACCCAGAACTCAGTCCTCAGACGTCACCCAGCATCATACTTTGATGGTGTCAGCCATTCTCATGGCACTAAATAACATCTTTATGCTAATGATTTCCAAATGTACACCTTTGTTTGGTGTCTCCAAACACATGCTTTAGGCCTTCTTGACAGTTTTCAGACACTACTTGACAAACTCCAGAGTTATCATTTCATCAACTGCAAATTGCATTTCCACTTAGATATCTAACAAACACCTTAAATTAGCATATTAAAAAAAAAAAGCCTCCTGGTCTTTCTCCATATCACTCCTACCCCAACTCTTTTCCTCCTGTAGTTCCTCGCAAGTCTATCCTCCACGTGCTCAGGGCAGAAGCTTTGAAGTCATTGATTCTCCCCTTTGTCTTGCCATCAGGAAGTTCTGGCAACTCTCCCTTTGAAAAGTATGTTGTTGGGTCTGACGAGTTCTCACAACCTCCTCTGCTACCATCTTTGTCTAAACTACCATCACCTCTCCCTGGTTTACTGCGGATAGCTTCCTAACTGGATTTAACGCTTCCACCAACCCTTTCCCTTATTCTCTCCCAAAGATTTTTCTTAAAAAATTACTACTTCTCTGTTCAAAATCCTCCAATGGCTTCACATGACATTTAGGGTATAAGCCAAAGTTCTTAGGACGATCTGTAATGCTGTGGCTTTGTGCCCCTCACAACTTCTCATTTCCCATTGGTCTGTCTCTTGCTCACTGATTCATTCTGGCCATTGGTCTCCTTGATGTTCTCATACCTGTATCCAGGCTTGTGTGCTTGATATTCCCTCTACCTGAATAGCCACATGATTCACTTTTGCACCGCTCTCTATTCTATCTTAGTGTTTCCTTCTTAGGGAAGTTTTCTCTCACCATTCTTCATGAAGCGTGACCTCTCCTTCTCAACCTAACCCTCTTGACTGCTGATTTTGCCAATAGCACTCACCGTCACCTAGGCTATGTCGTATTTTACATGTCCATTTCTTTTCTTGTCCTACTAGAATGCAGTCCCCATGAGGTCTGAGATGTTTTAGTCTCTTTTGTTCGCTGCTCTTTTATTTACCACCAAGACTAGTGCTTAGAACATAGTAAGCACAGAATAAATTCCTAATGAATAAATGATTTAATAGATGAGTAAGTTAACATCGTACTCGAGAGAGAATTTAGTGACTGGTTAAATAATTTCAAAAGATCTTACAAATCATATCCCTATTATTTACTAATAAATTCTAAACTTAACTTTTCATCTGTTCTTTTCCTTTCTAACACCACTGAGCCCCAGATATGTCCCGCCTCACATTTTTACCACCCCTATAATCTTCTAACTTCTCTATCCCGGTTGTTGATACTGTGTTCTAGTCTACTTTACATGCTGCTGCCAAGTTCATCTTTCTAGGAGTATTATGACGAGCATTCCCTGGCTCTGAAAACTGCTGAGGCATCTCAATGTCTAAGGTACAGTCTCCAAAGGTGGCCCTAACCCACCTCTACTCCACTGACTTTTCTTCTATTACTTGTCCTTCTTCCACCGTGCGGCACTATCATCAGGGTGCCTTTGTGCACGTCACAAATCCTGCCTGGGAGGCTGCTCCTTTGCATCGGAGATGAGTGTAAAGATCAGATAACAAATATTTTAGGCTTTGCAAACCACACAGTCTTGGCCCAACTACTCAGTTCTGCCCTGTAGAGCAAAAACAGACCAACAATAAATAAATGAGCATAGATATGCTCCAGTAAAATTTGAATTTCATATAACTTTCATGTTGCCAAATGTTTTTAAAATTTTCTCAACCATTTAAAATCATTAAAACCATTCTTAGCTCGAGGTGTTATATAAAAACAGATGTTGAACAGGCTCTGGCTCTTGGAGCACAGTTTACCCACCTCTGTTCTACACGAATCTAAGTCTTGTTCTTTATTTTTAGTTCACTCTGTGAATGTTTCCAGGTTGTTAGAACTAACTGTGCTGTTTTTTCCTCATTAAATTTTCTTCTGTTTATATAAAAATATTAACCATATTTTATAACTATATGTAACCATAAAGCCAGCAGCTGCTGTTTGCCGTTACTAAAGATGTTAATGTCGGCACATCACATTCAACATCGCCACATTAAAAAAAATTAAAACCTGTTACTTAAAAACCTGTTGTGTGTAGCTTATTTCTTCAATTTTAATATACTTCCTCACCTCCCTGCCCACACACACACTTAACATTTCTGATACAGGATTTTTTTCTTTATATATCCATTGAACACAATGCTAATTTTTAGCACCAAAAAGTAATTGAATAATGTAGCTTATAATTGATAAAATCTTACAATATGACAAATCAGAAAATTTTGATTCTAATCAGAAAAAGAAAAAACTTCTCAGAAAGTTTTCTTTTGTTTTCATTTCTAGCTTATGCTATAATAACCATAGCTCCCTAGATTTGGGAATATGGTTTTGATTTGGAATGTTCTATAAAGTACTCAGACTTCGTCTTCATTTTAGTTTCAGAAAATATTACCACGTATCTAAAGCATGAGTGAAAGTGGTTTTCCTCCCCAACATTATCTCTCTGAGCTAGTGAACCATTTAATGGTCAAATTAAATACCATCAAATCCTGCTCTTCAAACTCGTTTGCTTGCTTATCCTTTAAAAGAAGGTTGAAAACTTTATCCCCTCCCAAGTTTTGAGTTAACATTTGAAATACTTCATTACATTACTAAGTAGTTGAAAAAAGTAATTTCCATTTTTTAAAAGAAAAAGGTTAAATAACTCTTTAAAATGTATCCAACTTCATTGAGTTCTCTACCAACCAACATCTACTGAAATATTTATAAATAAGTTCCTCTTTATAATTAGAAATTTTAGTTGTACTCCTTGATGCAGTACAATTTTATTCCAGTTTTTTTTCCCACAGATTTTTATCCCAATGTGATATACTTTATGCTTAAAAGACTTATTAATCACAACACTTCTATGTAAGAAAAATTTCATAATTAGAAATAAAAACTCTATAATGTTTTAAGTGCTAAAATTTTCTTCTGGATTGAGTTATAATTTTTAGTATTATATAAGTTATGAAAACAATATAACTAATTCACACATTTTACTGAAAACCATAAATTAGATGAATTTATTGCTTGTATAAGTCGGACTTCATCAATTATATTCATTTTTTGATAGAAGCATGAAAAATCATCCTTACATTAATAAGTAGAGAAATGAAATTATAATACCACCCAATATTTTGCATATTCCTAAGTAAGATTTATACATTATAATGTACATTAATTTTACATGAAAAGAAAAAAATCAGATGATGATTTGTGGCCAAGATTTATTTTTAAGTAAGTAATCTATCAGGTGAAACTGTAATTTCTTTAATTTTGTAGACACTGAGTAATTTTAAAGTTTAGCAGCCACTTGGCTTGAAAAACTTTTGTTGGACACTGCTGTAGTGATTCCTTTTCACTACACCAACTCCAATAACCCAACAGATTTTGCTACCACCAGGCAATGCACTACAGTGAGGCTGAGAAGGAAGGTGCGAGAGAAATAGATCTTTCTTACGTAAGGTGGGAGAATGGTAACTATAAGAGCAAGGCTGAGTGTAGTCCAGGTCGTTTAGGGAGAGGGCAGGAAATTAGGGATCAGGAAACTGATTACCTTAAAAGTCTTCATAACAACTTAAATTATCTAAAATCTTTAGGTACCCTTAGAAGTTCCTGTTTTCCGGCGGGAAGTCACTACTACAAAGCCAATTCCATTACACAGACTTAGAAAACTCAGAGAAAAGTCTTGGCCACCAGATGTCACTAAAATTCCACATTCTACTTTCAGGTGCTATTGCAGACTTCTTTCCTTCAAAATAATCAGCCGCAGCATTTGGGTTCCAAACAAGAGGAGGATAAAATCTTCTTGACTCCTCCTTAATTTTGAAAGAAAAAAATGCAATAGGGAAAGAAACGCAAAGTAGTTTTGCAATAGTATGTTGTGGTATTTGGGCCCTCACAAATTTGTGTCTAGCAATATGGAATCAAACAAACATGTTTAAAAGGAATTAAAATTTAATATTTTAAAGTAGGTATTCTAAAATGGAACTTGTAAAAACAAACATTTTATTAAAATTCTCAGAAAATTATCTTGTGGATCAAAATAAACCTATCCATTAAAGTAAACGTACCTTAGAAAATGGAATGTATTTGTTCATTTATCTACAAAGTTCTGTGCAGCCCCTAAAAGATTTTAGAATCAAGTTAGTTTTTAAAAATTAGCTATTGCTTATTCAAGAGTGGTATATACTTATACTACTCACTCTACTTTATGTATCTGGAGAACTTGTTTATTGGCATGCTATCTTTATTATGGGTAAGGGTTAAATGCATCACTATGCAAAGTCTAGTGATTGGGATATTTTAAAGGTACTTGTGAGCCCTGGCTGGTGTGGCTCAGAGGATTGAGCTCTGGCCTGCAATTGAAAGGTCACCACCACCAGTTTGATTCCCAGTCGGGCACATTCCTGGGTTGTGGGCCAAGTCCCCAGTGGGGGGCACGCCAGAGGCAACCGATCCATATATCTCTCGCACATTGATGTTTCCCTCTTTCTCCCTCCCTTGCCCTCTCTCTAAATAAATAAAATCTTTTTTTTAAAAAAAGTACTTGTGAACAACTCGAAGCTTTCCCTAACGTGCAAGTCCAAGAGCTTCTGAAGTGCCAGCCTTACACAGACTAGCCTGTAGGGGGTGGACAATGGCGTGGGGACTGACGGTGGGAGTGGAAGGTGGGCTGGGCAGAGGAGGGCAAAGGGGGACAAATTGTGACAACTCTAATAGAATAACAATTAAAAAATTTAAACAAGATAAAGAAAGACTAGGCTATAAAATGAAGAAGGATCATAGCCAGCCATTTAAATATAAGTATAGAAGTATGACATACTTATATATTTACTAATTATGATAATGAATAGCTTAATTTTGGTTAGAAAATAACAAGGAACATAAAAATTATTGAGAATCTCCCCACCCTCCAATATATTGTACAAAACAGGTCCATACTCTACATACTTCTGAAAGCAAGACTGTCTACTGGGCAGTGACATGTCATCATTAGTCCTTGTAATTCATAAAATGTGAACAAAAGAAAATAGCTTTTTAAAAAAGTATTTTTCATTCCAGTACTGCAAATGTTTCAAACTAAGCCTTCATTTGGGTGGAAAGGAAAAGTACAGAGTGAAGTGATCTCTGACAAATTGCCAAAATACCAGGATTATAAAAGGACAGAAAATAAGAGCATTGAATGCGTGTTTAATAACAAGACAAAACTAACAAACAAAACAAGGCAGGCGATGTTTCCAGTTGAAATGCTCCCGAGAGAAGATGATTATTGCTTTAAGAAGAAAACAGTATATGAAGTCAGGTCAGCAGAAGCATTTAGTGTACAACTTGCTGAACCTCTCTTAAAAGTGCTGTGTACGTGCAAGCAGTTATGTCTTCCCGCAAGTCTGTTCTGCATTACTAAGTTCACACTGAAAGAGGAAGTTCATCGCTGGTATTCTAAAAATAGGCATGTGAGTTATATAACTTCTTGTTTTTCTTATTGATCCACGTATAATATTCTTTAAGTCATATACTTTTACAATAATCTTCTTACCTAGAATCACAAAAAGAAAAATCTACCTGCGGATGGTGTTAAATGGATTCCCAATCTGTCCTTCGCACTCAGTTTAGGAGAGTATTCTTCCATATTACGTTGCAGTATTTGGACGTGGTTTTAAATAAGTACCCAAATATATTGTTTCAGCAGTAAACCAAGAAAATGAGACTGGGGGAGGTACTGAGGAATGAAGCTCTGTAAAACTGAGCCACTTGCACAGAAGTTGTGTGATGTTAAAATCACCTCAATTCCCTGCCATTACAGTTCTCATGATGGACCTGGAGGCAGGATGTCTCTTCACGAAAGTAGACAGACTGGTTGAGATGCCGCTTGAGCAATACACTTCCCGTCAAGGAAAAGCCCTTTACTAACATTAACAATGTCATTAAGAAATGTTTTAATCTCTGCTTTTATCTCAACCTCATGAGAACGCCTTTCCTCTAAAGAGGCAGAATTGGATTAAAAAACAGCTCTGTAATTTCCTGACCAGTGTTCCTTCCATACAGCTTTATTAAAAATGGTGTAGACACAAGGGGTAAAATTTAATTGTATTTCTATTCCAACACTGAATCAGTGTCTTCATGGTTTCTTGTTGAACAAGAAACTGCTCTTTCAAGAACGGGATGAGTTGACGACTTTTTTGTATAAACCTCTTATTTACCTAACGACCACCTTCACTGCTGTCCCCAAACTGGTGTTCCATCATTAAAGATCAACACATCCTTTCGAGTCCTCACCAAAGCTTAGTTCCTCTTGTAATCCGTGTTTTATATTCAAGGACTTCTCAGTCATTATACCAAATAATGATTTAGACACTGTACATCAATAGTTTTGTCTACAAAATATCCTCTAGAACTGTCCACCATAATTCTTTCTTGTTCTAGTTTTTGCCCCAATAACACGAAGATTTATAATACAATTTGCCTCCAACATGTTACAAGCCCTATTCATACTCTGGAACTACTGACCTTTGGTGACCCTGGACACCACTGCAACCCCTTCCATCTGCAGGAAGTAGCTACAAAGGAGACCCTACATTCCTTTCCCTTAGAAATTCAGAGCCAAGAGCCTTGAGGAGAGTGGAAGAGTGGGGATATAGCAGGTAGAAAGGCATGAGCTGAGTAAAGACAATAGGCCAGCTGCAGAGAGAGGGTCCCCAGGGTGGAGAACCCCAGGTATCTAGCAAAGGGCAAGGTCTTGCACGACCACTTCCTTAGGCATTAACCCCTGGAGGGGACACCTATGCCTCAGCTGTGTTTCAGCTCCAGGCCCAAAGAAGCAACAAAACCAGTCAGTGACCTATGGCTGCTAAGGACCAGATGCACTGACTAATGACCCTCTCTTCCCTGGTGCCAACCCAGCCGTGGATACAACCCTGAGGGGCACACCTGGGAAGGCTGATGAATATTCCACTGAGACCTCCACGTAAAAGCCCTTAGGACAGGGACCCAGTGATATGCCTTTTCCAGAGCACGACTGCACCATACCTCCCTCCCTCCCTCCCTTTTTGCCTCTGTAATGCCTTTCCTGGGCCCATTTCTCCTATGGCTCACTTCTTCTACCTCTGTGACTGCCTCTAAGTAAACTTTCTCTTATAACTTGAAAAAATAATATCCTCCAGAATGCATATAATAAGAACTGCTCTTCTGTGCTGTTACTGAAGTATGCAACTTTCTTAGAACTTTCCTAATAACTGTTTTCTAATCAGTTTGTTATTGAGACTGTACAAGCTTCTTGGAAACAGTGTTTATTACTTTGTTTTAGATTTAATATTTGAATCTAGCCTACAAATTCAGACACACAGGTAACAGATTGCTTCATAGTTGTTAGAGGCTAGCATGCATTATTTCTGAGGATTACATCCGATGACCCAACTCAGAAAATACAGACAGAAAAATGGACATAATCATTAAGACAAGAGATGTTAAAATGTCTTCATGGCCAAGTCATTGATCGTAGGCAGGGACCTCGGTAACTGATGTTAAGGGAGGTGGCTTCCGGTCATCAAGGGCTCAGTGTGCTGTGTGCCAATCATCTGCGACAGCAACTGGTAGCAGTGTTTCACACTGGGCTTTCCAGTAAGGAGTGCAACTGTGCATGATACTTGTAATTTTGGACTCTTCTCCACCTTGTATGACAGATTTTAAACTAAGATGTGTTATACATATTTTACAGCTGTTCAGGAAATATAAAACCACTTAACTAAATTCATATACCAGGGGTGACAAGTTTGACAGTGACATGCAAATACTGACAGACCGTGTGCTGCTAACCAGTGGCAGATCGCAGGCCACCTTCCTCATAGAATTCAACTGATTGTTGAAAACATCACACTCAGACTCTCTTGCACAACACATACACGTTCTAATTCTGCATGCACACTGAGGTTTGTTTCTACTATTTACATTAAGGCAATTAATGGTGGTATTTGTTACTATTTTCATCAAGCACAAAAACCAAATTTAACCAACATTAAGATCAATAGGAAAGTCCATTACTGAAGATGAACACATTAACTTTGTGTCGGCCGAGCCAACCTGACCAGCATAGTCCTTGTTGTGTTACACAGGCACCTAATGATCACACACTAACAGAACACTACTAGTGAGATTTTATAAAGTCATTACATTAAAATTTATAAAATGTGAATTATGTGCATAAAACTGGCACAATGTTCCATATGTGAAAAAAAGTTTCAGTGCATTTTTTCCCTGTCTGCCCTGTCTGGAAGTGCCCGGCTGTTTACCAAGGATCACCACTCTTTCAGCAGCTCTGCTCTCATCCAAAGGTTAGGGTTCTACCTACAATTCAGATTAAACCCTAAAAGATGACAACAGTTAAAGTGGTAACAAGGGCATCAATAAGAGACCACAGAAAGGCAATTTCTAATAAAATAAACCCTTTATTAAACAGCAGACATTATTTATATATTAAACAAAGTGAGAAAAGCCTAGGAAACTAAAAATATACTGTCTGTTAAAATACCTGATACATGGTAAGTGCTCAATAAATGTTTACAAAATTGGAAGAACATTTAAGAGAAAACACTGATATATTATTTAAAACCAACTTTTTCTTAGCCCTAAATTCTTGTCATAGTTTAAGGCTGCTTTTAGAATTAAAATTATGGCTTTTACAACTTCTCTTAATTCCTAGGAGTTCATAAAATTTCTCTTAATGACTTTGTGATTGTTGTACTGGTTCCAGCATTAAAGCCCCTCACATGTTTACCCATCCCACTTACCTTGGTTCTGTAGTCTAAGCCAAATGTCATAAAGGTCTCCAATCAATGGAGTCAGTACAGCAAAACCACCTTTTTGTTAAATGTGTCCTGTTAAAACTTCCTAGAATTAACTCTAGGAAGCTAATGACCCACCCACAGTGCCATCCTTCCTACAAAAAACCCTGCCCAAATATACCACTGTCTCCAATGTCACTCTTAACTGTGTGGCAACTCCAATTCTCTTTGGAGAAATCTGTAGTTCATTGCTGGGGGCTCTTTTTAAGATGTTAGTAGCATCTTCATTTTTACTAGAGATTACTGGGAATCTATAACTTGGCCATCTGTAAACCACTTTTCAATTTTCTTGACTAACACATGAAAATATATTTTGAACATATGCAACAAAGCAAGAGTTTTACAGAATGGTAGTTTCAAACAACTTTAGGATTTCTAGTGGTTAGAAAATAGGAAAATATTTAAAGGCTTCATACTTTTTCCCTTTTCTATCGTAGACTTGATGTGTAGTATTTTCATCCTTTTGCCTTTCCTTCCTATAAACAGAAATGCACATACTACACACATTCTTAAAAATGCATAGTCAGGAAAAAAACAAAGAATGAACTGTTTTTCAGTGAGCATGATTTATGAGGAAGCAAAATAATAAAAAATATCCTCAGCAATGAACTACACTTTAAAAGGAATATTCCTGAGTTGCTGAGAAGACGTATAATCATAAAACCACATAACTTCAGACTTTAAAAATCACCCTAACTGGCTTATTATGTGTGAAGAAATCAAATACTAGAGTTATAACCCTTTCAAAATATGGTAGTTGCAGTAGTCGGACTGGAAATAAAGAGCAAGAAAACACACAAGTTTTGTGGTTAAAAATAAAGCCCAAAAATCCCAGGGAAAAATCTTCATAACTAAATTATGTAGTTTTCAGTGCATTACATGGGGGGGAGGGGGGGCAGTGGGGGGTGTGCTCAGTTTCTTCATTTTACAAATGCCTAAAACTTTAATAATTTTATCTCCTAAAGAGTGTTGATTGTACTACAGCTCATATACCATTACTCAGGAAGATAATTTTGGCTTTGTTCATTTCACAAATGTTTACTGAGCATCTAATATACATGCTAGGCATTGTCTTTAGCAGACAGGCAAAGGACTAGGAATGTACTGACATAAGGCTCTGAATGAACAGCAGCATTTGTTCCTAGATTTGTATCTTTTGTAAATGTTGAATACCTAATCTCTGTGCAAAGCAATGGAAATTCAATGAAAGTGCAAACGGTCTCTGTTCTGACTTTAAAATCAAGTGGGGAAGATTAATAAATAACAGTAGCTAAGTACTAAGACTGAAACAAACAAGATGCTCTCATAAAATATTATCAATAGGGTCTACTTGGTCTGAGAGGAAATATCTAGCACACAGGTGGCAAGCACATGGCCCGCGGGCCAAATCCCGCCCTCCACCTTGTTTTATCCTGCCCGGCAGCACCGAGCTCCTTGCCCCTAGTTAAGGGGTAGTTACATTTATACAGTCCTTACATTCGGTCCTTTGAAGGCAGCTGCAAGGCTGATGTGGCCCCCTGTGAAAATGTGTTCGACACCCCTGATCTAACCCAAATCCTCAAAATGTAAATAAAGCAGCCATGAAAAATGCTGGGGAAAGATTATTCTAAACAGATGATGTACACAAATTCCTGAAGAGAAAAAATGCTTTACTTACTGAAATTTCCAGTTGCTAACTCCATTTCAATCATAATTCTTTTCTTTCTACAATACATTATCAAACTACAACAAAAAATTAAATCTACAACTTCATATACTTGCCAATAAAAGCACAGGGATAAGTATAGGATAAGCGAATACAAAGACTATACAGTAGTAAATGCTGGATCAAATGATGTGTGAAAATGAGTGGAATCCAACTTAGCTGGTGATGAAAACCAGACTTTGAAGGTAATGCAACACTACTGAAGTTCTGAACATGGAAAACATGATGAAAGCTGTACTTTAAGGGAATATAATGTCACAAACATTATATTCTGAAATATTAAAGCAAAAAATAAGTCTAGGTTTATGTAAAAAGTCTAATTACAGCAACAGCTGAAATAGAAAACAATACTGTACATATGCTACATCCAGACATGGCAAGAAACTGAATACATGAAACAAAGACTAATTCTCAGGCAGAAAGCACAACAGTCGTAACAGGAAGGGAAGAAGACTGGAGATTGCGGTGTGACAATGAGTTCAAGAAATCTGATATAATGGTTACACATATATTTAATATTTATTAAATATTTAATATTTTTATATTACCCCATCACCTTTAAGAAAGATTTTTATTTATTAATTTTAGAGCAAGGGGAAAGGAGAGAGAGGGAGGAACATCAATGTGCAAGAGATACATGGATCAGTTGTTTGGACTTGGCCCACAACCTAGGCATGTGCTGTGACTGGGAATCGAACCTTTGGTTCCCAGTCTGGCACTCAATCCACTGAGCCACACCAGCCAGGGCCAACCCAGAAGTTTTAAATAACTACATGAGCAACTTAAGAGGTTTAATTAAAACATGATACAGTGTGCACTGACACTCCTACTCTGTATTTCCATTAACAATACAGAGTAAAGGCATCTTTGCTTTGGCAGTAAGTGCCAGAAATGACAACCTTCATATTGAAGATAACCAGTCAACAAGGATGCATCAAAAACCTATTACATATAAGAGGCAATATAACTTAGCAGTTATCACAAAACTCTCAGACTCTCACACCTGGTGGTAAATCTAGGCTCTAGCATTTGCTCCAAATGCTGGGAGGTTAGTTATTCAACCCTGTTTTTTTGGTAGAAGGAGTACAACGATATCTACCCCATTTAGCTGTCCACAGGATGAAGTAAGTTAATAAACACAAGGGGCACAGAAAGGAGCCCACATATTAAGCACCCAAAATTTAACTTACATATTAAGCACCCAAAATTTAACTTACATATCCTGTGCAAGGCACTAGGGAAAAAGTGAATTGTGAAATAAGAGTCACCAGTTCTAGGAATTTTCCTAGAACTTATGATCTTATTTCCTTATGATCTATGTAAGGAGGCAAAAGTAACTTACATGCAACAATTTGAGACAATTAAGTGTTGACACTATTAGTATAGTAAAAAATGGGAATGAAAAAGATGCAAACTCATGCAACTAAATGGATCCAGGAAAAAAGGCTTTCCTTAGTTATTTTTTGTTCAGAAAACATTAGATTGTTCAAGTAACACAGTTGGCAGTGGGTTACAGGGGATTCCTTCAATCCTTACATTCATTAATTCAAATATAATTTCACACTTGAGATTCAGGGTATTTAAAAACCGAAAATGACAACTGCTAACCAAAGAGCCCTCCCTAAATAACTCACTAAGAGGAAAAATTAAATTTGCCAGTACTGAGAACAGAAATTAGGAGGTAACAAATTCTAGGGCTCTGATTCTAATTAACACAAGTAATTCTGCAGATTCTGGTTTAATATTTTGAGGTACATTCTAACTCACGGCAAATATCACATTCAATTTTAATATTAACATGTTTTTACTGAAAGACTACCTACCAGGAAGGTTCGAACTAGAAAAAATAAGGTAAAAAGATTCAGTACACTCTGATACAATTCTTAAATATTCTCCTTCCAAATAAAGTGGTCTGCCAAAATATCCTATATTCTTTATTAATAAAATCTATATGACTTAGGTAAAACCATATAGCTATTTAAAATGCCAATTATATATTTCTTGTTGTTCTGACCATAGAAAAGGATATTACCAAACCCAGCAATATGTAGTTCATACCTTAAGACATCTAAACCCAGGGATTAAGGATTGAATTCAACATAAATTTACATAAATAACATAGTAATGAATTATTTTATCTTGTACTTGACTCGGTAGATGCTCAATAACTACTTGCCAAACACGGTTACAGAAAGCCCAGATACAGAAAATCCTGTTTGTAGCACTGCAGCTACCTGCAAACTGGACACATACAAAGATTACAAATGGGGTGTGGGGTGGGTGTGGAAGGGAGGCGAGGCGAGACGACGTGTTATAAAGTAGATCATGTATGGAGGCCCTTCAGAGAAAATCTTCATATTTTTTAAATCTTTCATCAGAAATAGCAATATTCGATCATTATGAAATATACACCTTAGGATAGTTTTTGTGAAGGTCTTGGGAAAATATTTCTAAAATATTTTCCTTTTCACATTTTTATCACTCCAAAGCATGTTCATTGTTCATAAAATTTTTCTTGTCAAAATAAAATGAATTCTGATTTTTGTTTTACTTGACAGTATTTCAGTAGGTTTTGTCTTAAAGCTGACATCTTTTGAAAACTACAATTTACAAGTTAACAGCTATCATAAACTAACAAGATTTCCTAGGAATCATTTATAAGATTTAGTACTCTAGCTTTGGGAGTCTGGCAAGGGGACAAAGTTTCTAAAAATAATTTTAATTTTTAATATAGTGTAGAACAGTAGTCTGGGGGTAAATAAAACTATTATGGCAGGATTTTAACATGGAGAATAAGAATTCCTGTAAGATTCACAGATGTGCTTTAAAGAAGTCTAAGAACTCACTGAAATATTATGCAACAATTGTAGTATTTTATGCAAAAAATACTTTTTCTAGGGAGAGGAAACATAGTTCTTATTTTTCAAAAGGTTGATGAACAGCTCTCCACAACCCTAATTAAGAACAAGTGAAGAAAAGGGCATCTAAATTTGTGAAAATAGGTACTAAGAAAAATGTTAAGGTATGGTTTTCATTCATTTTTATGAACTTAGCCACAAAAGCCACTTTGTTAAAACACAATGTTTCTGACTAGCTAGTTTTAAAATTAAACCACTATTCTTTAAATCCTTTTTTGGTGCTATTAAAATTTTTACTGAGACTAAGTAACTAGCCTTCCTTTAGCATAAAAATGTTAACTTTTCTGAAAACCCAAGAACATTTTCCTAACAAGTATTCACCATTTGCAAGTAGATTTAATAAATTAGAGGTGGCTTTTTTTCCTATTATGTTAATGAGACACATGATTTTTTTTTTGCATTCCAGATACTAATATACTGATATTACTATTACCTTGAGATTTATTTCCCCCAAAAGATACTTGATGTACACTACTGTTTTAGCCTACAGTACATAAAGTCCAGGGGCTCCTGTGATCTGACCACCAGATTATTATGAATTATGTGTAGAAAGTTTTATTCTTTACCACTTGCCTCCACAGACTTCCCAAATACCAGCTGAATGTGATAAAGTAAGAGACAGAAGCCTGGGGTGGGGGTCTTTGCCCTATGCTAAAATAAACAGAGCTAGGGTGGCAGTAAAGGGAGAGTTCAATCTGCACTGGGCTTCTTAGAGGCCTGCCCAAGTTTTAAGCTTCATGAACAAATTTCAGTTCCTCCAGGTCTTCTTTCTCCAAACTGGGAAGTATCCACTTCCCCTTTAACAGTTTTTAGGTAGTCTTAGGGCCCTGCTAGTATATCCCACTCTGACCTTGGTCTTCTGAAATTCAGGAAATTTTAAATGAAAGTTCAAATATTCCCCAAATCTTAGTTTGAGGCCTAAGAGTATCTGTGTATCCACATATAAAACTCAAACTGACAATGTGACCAAAAAACCACCATTGATAAGAATCACCAAAGACAAAAATCTAGACACAGATTCTTTTATACAGAATGTAAGCTTCTATTGCTCACTGTTTCACCCATTCAGTCCAACATTAGGTCCTACAGGTGTGCCCAGCTGTGGGGATTCACAGGACATAAAACATAGCTCCAATTCTCAACAGATTTAGTGTATCAGGGAAATTTCAAATGTTTAAGGGTGATTAAAGCAAAAATGCAGTTTGCAGCTTTACCTGAGCATTACAAATATTAAAAAATTCCATATTACAGATAGCTGGAGGTAATTTCTGCTCATCCTGAGCATCCATAGTTGGATTTCTGCAGCACCTGACATCAACAGCACAAAGAAAATGGATGGAAATCATTTCTAATTTATCCTTTACTTAGGATATTTATCAATTGCATGTTATAAGGACATTTTCAACTTAAAGAAAATTTGGCTTTAACTCTAAACAAATTCCAATAGCTGAGAAAAGACATTTCCCTCTTTTATTAAGTTTTTATTTTAGGACATATCAATTCATACTCCTCATTAGAGGCATGGCATTAAAAAAACAAAAAAGTATTTTCCTCCTGCTTCCACAATTCTTTCCAGTCACTCTAGATGATCACAAGCAGAGTTAAAGGTAGAAAGTTAACATGTACAAATACATCATCACAACATTTCCTGGTTGAATTTTTTCCAAATGGACATTTTGGAAATTAAAATTACAAACTAAATTCAGATCAGCAAGTAGATGCTGGGTGATGAGGAATTTAAATTTTAAAGCAAATATGTAATTAATCTGGCAACTTCACCTCATAACTCAAACCTAGTAAAACAAATCACAGATGAAAAAATCCTAATAATTTTATGAGGGAGTATGCTCTCACATTATAATTTTTGTTGTTGTTTACCTCATCCAAGAGGAAAGCAGTAACTCACTTAAAGGTTAGAAATTGGGCACATCTTTTGAAAAATTTCAACAGTGTGTTTCCTTTATATGGTATGCCAATACATACTCCATAAAACTGTTAAAGCCTAACATGGTAAGGTGTGTGTTCAGCTCAGCACTTATCATTGCCTAGAACAGTTCAGGAAATGTTGCAGGTTGTAAGACATTTAGCTTGGACTACAGTAGGTAACTCTGAAATATGTTCTTCAAATTTTAAAAAGGCAAAGTAAATTTTTTTATACCTTCTAAGTTATTGGACTTTTTGCGTAAGAATGTCATTCAAGTTTTTCTAAAATATTAACTTTGATTTCACATTAAACGTCTCTAATATATGCACTTTAAAAAAAACATTATTGTCATTGCGATGTGTTTGTAAAATTATCTGGACTGCTAAAAGAAATTTGAAAAGGGGAAGCCTTGAACACATTACTCCTTTCCCACATGAAAAGTACACCCATTAGCAGAATATTCATTCAGTAAAATAAAATATTACCTGGTTTGTAAGGCACAATGTTTATAATATCTAAAGTGGAATTTATTTGATGACCTGCATTAAGCCCTCAGAAAATCTGCTGCAACTTGAGTAGAAAGAGGCAAGTATTCACGTAATGTATTAGTCTGCAGTCCAAAAAGATATTTCATCTAAAGTATGTCAATGAAGTACCTGGAAGAGTTTCTTTATAGACTGACATACAGTTCTGAATGCTTTGGAGGGTAACCTAAACTCAGTTCTCTTTTGTTCGACAATGTCTCCTTTCCACTGCATAAACCTTGGCTCCAGTTCCACGACCCAATGCCTACCTTACATTATGTTGTACTTCACTGGTACCACATAGAGTGATTACGTTATAAAAGGCCTCTAGATCACTTGGTTCAAATTTAATAGCTGGTTTCATTAATGCTCCAGGTGCAAGCGAAGCCTCTCCAATAATTCTCAGGTTGATAAATTTGATTTTCCAAGTATTCTCCACAAAAGGGCAGCGGATGAGTCCAAAAATTTGTTCAAAAATGCCCAAGCAAGTGTTCCCTCGGTGGACAGTCCCAGCAACTCCAACCATAACCAGACCATGGGGAGAAGAGGCACATTTCAATCCGCGGGAATCAAGGTTGGGACTGAGAAAAAGATATTCTTCTTTCACTAGTGACAGCAGACGAAGGCTCACAACTTCTGCACCTTGGTAGTCTATCACATTTTGTTCAGAAGTGTTATAGTAAAACCTAAGCTTGACATCATGCCAGAAGTGCTGTGGTCCCCATTCATCTTGAGGTGGTCCAAGAAAAGGATTCTGAGAATTAAGAAGTTCAAAGAACCAGTGACAGAATTCCTTTCCTAATTGACGAAAATCAACTTTTTCAGTTTTATCTTCTTTCTCCTGCTGATTAAGATAAATACAAAATAAAACCAAGGTTAATTCTATCTATTTTTCTACATAGCCTGTTTCACAAGGGAAATGAACTATATGTAAACTCACTAAAACCACCATGCATAGTAAATTCTCTCTGCAAAAAGGGGGAAAATCATTTTAGAATTTCCAAGATTAAACATCTAAAAATCCAGCAAAGAAATTAAGGTTTAACAAAGCCTCTTAAAATCGCATCATGTACAGTCAATAATTATTTACATAAGCATCTTCTCTTGATTGTGGCAGTGGTTTCACAAGTATGAAAAAAAAAGTCAAAACCTTTCAAATGTATGCTTTAAATGAATATATTTGTGGCATATAAACCATACTGCAATGAAGCTGACAATATCAGTCTTTAAAAAGATACTTCTAATATTGAAATAGGTTGTTTTCTATGATCGGAATGAATTTTACACTACTGTTTCTCTCCCCGCCCCAAAGAAAATGTTATTGTAAAAATATACCCAATAGACTAGATTTTCATTCACCTATTTATTCCAGAGCATAATACCTCATTTACATGTTATGAAATCTTCTATTTATTGAGCACGTACTATTTAATATATTGGGCACTACGCTTTCCACTTAAGTGCTACTTCCTTTTAACTTCATAAACCTGTGACATAGATATTATCCTTATGCCCATTTTATAGATTTTTTTTTTTAAAAAAGGCTCAGAAAGGTCAAGTTATTTGCACAAGTTCACATCTAGTATATGGTAGACACTAATTTGAAGTCATATCTGCCATGATTTCAAAGTCAAGGTTCTTTTCAGTACATTAAAAAAGTCCTTATTAGATTCCTTCCTAATGTGAAGGTAAATATCTCTCACTGTAAAAACTCATTAATTCAAAGTATGTGGTATGTAGTTTAAAAATCTGCAAATGGCATAGAGGTTCATTCAATCAACATGTAAATATTCACACAATACCTAAAATGTACAGTGGGGATAAAAAGGACAATGAACAGCCAACGTCAGCCAGAGAAAATTTACAACAGAATTTTTTCTAGGTTAAAAAAAAAATAATAAATGTAATGAATAAGTTTCTTTTATGGAATTTTTTCAATTTAATACCAAAGAATGTTTTCAAAATGAGAAAGGGCTTATAATAGCATGCATTCATTCATTCATACACTTATTTTTCATTACTTTTAGAGAAACGGAGAAACATCGATATGAGAAAGGAACAAAAATTGGTTGACTCCCATTAAGTGCCCAGACTGGGGATCCACCAGGCACGGTCCCTGACCAGGAATCAAACCTGCAACCGTTTAGTTACGGGCCGATGCTCCAACCAACTGAGCCACGTCAACCAGGGCAATAGCATTCTTTTAAAGTAAAAGAAATTTACAGAAAACTAGAGGCTAAATTAAAATTAAATCGATCCTGCAGTCTATCCACCCTCTTTTAAAAATCCAATACTCCTCCTTTGATAAGGGGATAAAATTCTTTTGCCTCATAAATCAGAATAGTATTTTATATACATTACTAAATGTCAGAAATATTGTATTTTAGATGCTTTACTGGTATTCCTTTAGAATCCATAAGATATAAAGCTAACAATTATTTTTAAAAATTATTAACATGTTACCCCAGATGCAGAATTAGACTAAAGAGTCTGAGACAAAACTATGGTTCAGGTTATAACTATAAGATCAATTTTACCTGTTGAAAGATTTTAACGTCCACAGAGGTCTTAACTGGCTCTGGCGTTTCCTTCAATTTCAGATGTAATTGCTTTCTCCAATATTCCTTTGCATGCTGGATAAGATTGTGTTTTTCAGTAGCTGGAGGTATAATAACCCCCTGTGATGCCAAGTACTTAAATATGACATCTCGGTGGACTTTTTTACGCTTCAGAAGTTCTTCTACATTTTGACTATATGCTAATATTGCACGAATAGCATCTAGAAGGAAATTGTAAAGATTAATAGAAAATCATGAGTCACTTCTAAATTTGTCCAAGGTCAGCAGAAACTCTATTTATACTCGTCAAGGCATTTTTGCTTCTGTTTGAGATGGTTATCATTTTTTAAAAATAGGTAGTGAGTTGTCAGGTTTTGGGTTTTTAAAAAAATTTCTTTAGGCTTTGAACTTCCCTACCTAAAATTCCCTCTCATTTCACTTTTTATACCATATAGTGAAATTTTAGCACTTCTTTTATAGTGTGTTTTAAGAAAGAATTTGAGCCAAAATAAAAAAATATTTTCTAATAAGGCCAATGGACCTAAATTCAGTTACAATCCATAAAAATGGGTAAAGTTACAATATTTAGATGTGCAAAAACTTTTAGTTCAATCTCCTCATTCTATACATAATGAAATTTGAGGATACATGAGGTATCAACAATCATACTTCTTAACAGGCAGAACCCTGACTGTACTTTTTTTAATTAAAAAATATTAAACGATAAATCAAAAATTATTTTTAACGTGTGTGAGGTACACAGAATAGCAATAAAATGAACTCTCCAGTACACAGCATACAGCTTAGGACACAGGAAATAACATCTTTGAAGCTGCAGTTTTACACCTCCCTACTTAATACCATACCCTCTTCCCACCGACCTCACAGGTAGCTATTATCCTAAATGTCGTTTACTATTCCCTTTTTAAAAAATAGTTGCAGCGTAACTATGTATCCCTAAACAATACAGTTTTGTATTTTTTGAACACTGTAAATTTCAACCCATCATAGTCTTCTGCAATCAACTTTTCCCTTAATGTTGTTTGAGATTAAACTATGTGAATATACGTAGCTCTAGTTAATTCATCTTCACTGTTGAACCGTAGTTAATTATATGACTATATCACATGGTATCTATCATGCCGTTTACAGAGTTTTATCATGTGTGTCCCATTACAAACACTATTACTTTCATATGTCTCCCAATGCAGAGGGGCAAGTGGATGAGCATTACATAGGAGCTTGTTAAAAATGTAAAATTTCTGGACCCACGCTAAAACTACTGAACCAGAATCCACATTTTAACAAGATCCCCCAGTGATTTCACAGGCACTTTCAACTTTGAGAAGCTCAGTCTAGAATATGTGCCTTGGAATAAGAGAATCTTCCATTTTAAGAGAGAATGTCAAACTGGTTTTCCAAAGAGGTAGTCTAAGAGTTGTTGTGCATGATCACGAAAGCTTGAGGTTTATACATTAAGTTTTTTGCCAATATAGTACATAGAATAAAAATAGATTACATGTTTGGGTTTTCATTTAGCTGCTTTCTAAAGAGGTTACACCTTTTCATATGTTTACTGATTTTTTTTTTCCTCTTCGAGAAATGTTTCTTCAAATCGTTTAACATTTTTGTACTGGAAACTTTATTTTTATTTGCTTTTAGATCCATCAATTAAATCCAGCATTTTGATCTACTATAATTTTAAATTCACTCACCTGGTCTTTAGAGGTGATTAGAATGTAAAATATATACATGCTGAAGAACTACATTAAGTCTAAAACTGTTCTCAGTCTATATTCATAGAAATTTCTTCTTTTAATGTTTATGGTATGAAGTTTCAGATGAGATTTTTCTTAAATGATAACAATATAAATCTGACTTAAGTAGAGAAATATGATTTTTAAAAGCTGAATCTTAGTAAGTAAGCCTTTTCTAATTTAGGGGGCAGTAATTTTCACATTTTAAAATAAAATCCAGCAAGTTTAAAATAAAACTAGACAGGTGACATACAAAAAGAAACGCTTAAACTACTCATTTTTATACGGACTCATTACAATCAATTTGAACGTTAATTACCCTTGAAAACTATTCTACCAAAATGTTTGACTCTGAAAATGTTTTTCTACTAAAATTATCTCAGAAAAAAATCTGGATCGAAAAAAAGAAATAAATTCAAACCATCTGCTTTTATAACAGTGGTTGTTTGAAATCCTCTTCCCAGCTTGAAAATGCCTCAGCAGCAACTGACAGTCTCAGCTGATTGAAACAAAGTGGAATACACCCTGGTTCCCAAATTTTTTTTTTAAAGTGACTGTTCACGTACTCTGGCTCCTCGAAACAACAAATAGTTGCCTGTAATATTCAATGGGTAAAACCAGCGCCCTTTCGATCGCCACAACCTCCCCCAGGGGAAAGTCGCGGAGGGGCCGCCCGAGGATGCGTTGTAGTTCCCAGACCGCTGAACGGCTGCGCCGACCGAGATTCCTGAAGGTTCCGCCCAAACGCAGTCCAGGATGGGTTTGGGGGTAAGGCCCTGCACCTCCTCCACTCACAAGATCCCGTTACCTGGGGGCCAGTGAGGCCTGGGGAGCGGCGGCCGACCGTGGGGATAGGGTTCTAGCCTTACCCTGGCGGTCCTCAGGCTGCACTAGGCGGTTTGTGATGGTGTCGCATAGGGCCATGATATCATCGTTATCCAGTAGGCAGAGCATGTTACGACAGCCCTCTCTCTCTGGGTCGCTGAGCCCCGACATCTCGACCCCCAGGTAGGGGGAGAGGACAACGCCAATAATGTCGCTCCTTTAGGCCCAAGGGGCCGGCGCCTTGGCAACAGGCACCGGAAGTGCCTTTTCAGCTGTTCGTAGCGAAAGCGCCTCCAGTATTCCAAACCCTTGGGCGGAAGTGACCGCCAATGTGGTCAATCAGGAAACGCGGTGCTCCAACTCGTCGTTCCGGGCTGGCCCGGACGGAGCGTGGTCCCACGGATCTCACTTAAGGAAGCACCCCGCTTACATCGAAAACATTGACCTTCCACAAGCGAACTGGTCGCGGAAAGCGAAGCCCTGTAACCTCAGGAGTCCCTCTTCCGAAAGAGTGCCTGGGACGGCTGCGCAGGTGCAGGTGCGTGGAAAGCGGGCGTCGGCCCCAAGCGTACGGCGAACTCCCGTGATGCCGCGGGGCCGGCCAATGGAGGCAACTCCTCCCCGCCAGCAGGCCCAGCCCCCTGGAGGGCTTGACAGTCCTCTGCGGCCACGTCGAAGTTGGGTGTTCCTTTAGTTTGATTCTCTTAAATTGCATAGTACTGTTAAAATACCATGGTTTTACCAATATACTATGAAAAGTCCCCTCTCCCCAACCATCCTATGCCACGCCTGCCTGCCTTTCTGCTGACTTCCCTCTCAAGCTGAGATCGGCTGTTGCTTCCATTCCGAACACCGCGGACTTAGGCTGGGCAGTTGTCGCGTAGCAGTTTAAAGTTAGAACGCTGGAAACCGGAGGCCAGGGTTTTAATCTGCCATTTACGAACGGTGACCGTGGGCAAGCCGTTTTGTCCCAGTTTCCTATCTAGAAGTGAATCTAGAAGAGATACCTACAAAGGTTGTTGGCAAAAAGGGTGCAGAAGGAGGGCGTGAAGAACAGTGCCTGGCCCTTCTTTAGAAAGACCTCAACACATATTAGCTGTTAGTACCCACATTCGCGAGAGGGAGGCAGTCACGCTGTCCTGGACGAAGTCTGGATTAGGAATCAAACTTAAATCACTTGGCCTATAAGGATTTCTAACAAATTCTGAGGTGCTGCTAATTCTGCTGCTCTGGGGACCACACTGTAAGAATCACTGCTGGTAGAAGTCTGTAGCCAACTTCTTTTGTCTCTGAAATCAATAATCATCAGGCAAGTCTAGCCCTCTCAATCTGGATTTATTAGATTCACTTACGTTCTACATTTGTAGGGAAAACTGCATGACCAAAACTGCATGACGTTATGGTTTTAGGACACATCTGATTTTTCATTTCCACCTATTAGCTACGTGACTTTAGTCAAGTTATTTAACTTTTCTGAACCTTGGTTTCTAAAAAGCAGTGTTCTTACCTACTGTCACAATTACACATACAAAGTAGCCGGTACACAGTAATTTAGTAAAACAAGAAGCCTTTCTTCTCCAGTGTGCAGCACCCCCAAATGCCATGAACTATTATTGCCTTCATTTCAAATTTTGACATATAACCAAAACTTGTCTATTATCAGTTGGTTCTTGAAATCAGTATGAATCTTACATTATGCTTTGAAAGGCCACCTATTTATCTTGGGAGCTTACTTATACGAGTATTTCATTGCTTCTCAGAATTCAAGTTTCAGGAAAGAAAAATGGAAAGGGTAGATAAACCCAATAACTGTATCTAAATACCTCAAATATATTTATTTAATAGCTTAAGACCACTTAACCACAATTCATAGACTGAGAATTCTAGAGCTCATCTCTAGAATGCTTTAGTAACTTTCTCAGTGTTTCTCAAAGCATAACATTTGTAACTTGCGCAAAACACTATTCAACACTGTATGTGTTCTTCCATTTGCAGTGCTAACTTCTCACATTAAAGATGTTCTTTTACTACATTGGGCCCATTTTTTTCCAGTTGCAAGTTACAGCAAATAGTGTAGAGGGTTTTCCTTTGTTAGTGAACCAAAAAAGTAGGAGCCCTCATACCCAAGGATCTCACTTTTAGGTACAGATTAATTGGCTTATTTTCCCACTGAAATGCTTTTTTAAGTAGTAATTTTAATTGTCGTTTATATCTTATTTACAAATGACTTCAAAGTTTTTGTTTTATTGTTTTAAGTTCCACCAGAGACTCTTCATCTTTGGAGAATTACCAATATAGATAAGTCCATCTGCTGCCTTGCTTTTGGAGAGTTCTCACATTTGTCTCCCACCAACTAAATTTGCAGAAGGTGCTATCTCACAGTGAAACCATTTATCTGAAATGACTTTAGTAATTCTAGCAATGTGTAATTTCTGCATGTGGACATTAGTTAAAATAATTTCTAATGGTATTTTTATGTGAACTTTTAGAGTTACCTTTTTCGTTTTTAAAAATCACTCAATATGAATATGGTAATATAAACCGAAATACCTCATTTTCTTATGAAACATAATAGAAATTTCTTATTTAATACATATCTTAAGCCTAATTCCTTTTGAAGCATTGTGCTACATAAAACTGACCACTTCATTACCAATACGGACAATGTTTTATTGAACAAATCTATGTACAGTACAAAAAATTTCTTGAAATGAGACACTATTGTTGATTTATTGCATCAATGGCTCAGTTTTAATTTGTACTCTTATAAAATGCAAAGTAAAATAATGTTCAACAAGGAAGCACAAATTCCTTTCTTGCTGAATCTGTAATTATCTTTCACATATTAACAATTCCAAAATGCATATGCAGCACTTAGTCATTCTGAAAAGGTGTTTTACAGTACCAAATAAATTAAAAAATAAACACTATTATCCCTTTTAGATTTTTAATCCATACAACAGCTTAAACCAAATATGAAAGGCTGAACCTTCACGTGTGATTTGAGAATCACAAGTTCAACGTTATAAATTATCTAGTCATTATATAACTGGCAGTTAAAAAAAAACAAAAACAGTTATGGCTGAAGCCCAAAGTACCAGTGTCCTTATCCACAGAGATCCCCCTTTCTACCTTGTCCATAATATCTGAGCAGCAAAAATTCAGATTTGCTGTTTCCTTGACCTTACTGAAACATAACAAAAAGTTAGTATTTAATGTTTTGAAGGCAATTTTTTTTTATTTAAAAAAAAAGGATTGGAACTTGGTCAATGTAGGTAACACATCCTCAAAAGAGAAGACAAGAGAATAAAGTGATGAAGAAAGCTTTCTTGTCTTCTGGATTCCAGATTAGAACTGTTGGAAGTTTATGCACTCTGTAAAAGCAAAATGTTTACTTTATAAAACATACATAAAATGTACACATTCTTTCAATAGCAATTATTTGAGAAATATATTAAGAGGTTAGAATAATGTGGTTAAATAGAATTTTATAAGACATTCCTTGACTTATGTATAAACCAAATTGATCTCAGTCTTTCAGAAAGTTTTCTCTCAGCAACACAAAAATAGAAATAAAACTTCAAATTAAAGAGAAAAAAAATAACACGTGGGGTATGTTTAAAACATCTTGGTATAAACTGCAAAATGAATGAAAATAATTTGTAGACATGATGGTTTCAACTTACAAAAAATAAGTTAAAAGTGTTAATTTGTAATTTCAAACTTATGGAATATGAAGAAGAAATTACATTTCAAAAAAACTTTATTGTCCAAATGAACTAGTTTCCAAACAGACTTTATTGCATGATTATTTTAGACTAAACTGAAATAGATCTCATGTTGTATTTTTAGTCTCAGGGTGTATGGAATACATTTTGAGTTGACCTTAAAGAATTAAAAAAATTTAATTGATTTGTGTGTAACTGTACTATTTAAAAGTAAATCACACAGCCTAACGTAGGCTACATTAAAAAAGAAACCTAAATTTTATTAGAATGGTATGACTGTCAATTGCATAGTAGTGAATGTCCATGATAAATAAGCTAATAAAATTGGGAAATTTTTTAGATGTCTGATCTATCATGACCTATCATGACTTGGAAATCCTAATTTAATAAAATCTGGGTGTACCCTGGAAGAAATGTCCCACTTGCTTGGTAACTTCATTCAAGCTGTAATATTCAAAACATTTGGATATAGTAGGGTCTGATGAGATTATCTACTTTGAACAAAAATGTGTCAGTTGGAATACTGGAATATTTGGTTGACACTGGTTCGTTACTAGCTCAGTTTTTGAAGAATCTGCCTTCGCATTTTTGTTCATTTTATCCCTGCTACAGATTAACACAGTTAGGTAAATGGAGGTCTTTCAACCTTCCTCTTTTAGAAAATGTACAAGTGTTGGGTTGGCCAAAAAGTCCGTTTATTTTTTTCTGTAAAATGACACATTTTCATTTTCACCAATAACTTCATTAATTTGTATATTTTTAGTACATCACCTATCTTCCAGATGCAGTAATATTGATTGTTCTTAATTAATATCTCAATTTGCTCCCTATCAACTTCAACTGGTTTATCCAACAGTGGAGTATTGGCCAGCAAGAAATCTCCAGCACGAAACTTCACAAACCACCTTTGACACATTCAAGCAGTCACAGCACCTTCTCTGTACACTGCACAAATCTTTTTTTGCATTTCAGTTGCATTTGTATCTATCTTGGAATGATAAAGCATAATATGCCAAAAATGTATTTTCTTCCATCTTCAATATTAAAATGGCTACACAAAAATTCACCAATTTTGATATATATTTTTTTTTAATGCATGATGATATGACAGCTGTCACAATGCAATCTAATAAAATTCCTTCCAATGAAGTTAAAGACAAGTAAGCACTACTAGGGCCATCTTACAGAAAAAACAAACATTTTGGCCAACCCAACAGAACATATCTGAGAGGGTATTTAAAAAACACTTTTTGTCTTAACAATTAATTGACAATTAAGTTAAAATCTTCCTTAGGAAAATTACTGGTCATTAAGGAAAATAAATGTGTCAATATATCTTACTGTATTCTTGTGCAAATTTTTGTGTAAATATTTCCTTTCATATATATATATATATATAAAAATTACTATTCAGACCAAATTCATCACTAATAAATATGAAAGGGTAAGTAGTATGGCTTATTTTATAATTAACTCTCCTAACTGAAAAAAAACAATGAATTCTTGACCTGATTCTTAGCTTACATTTCTTACAGCCAGTTATTTTTATATGGCTGTACTTAACTCACATCAATGTCTATAGGACCTTACTATGAATCATCAAGCAATGTCCTAACACTACTCTATATACAAATAGAAATATCCCAGTGTGCTTATACCATTATTCACATTGAAGAATTTGTAATTCAGTGTTTTCCTTCAACTCGACAGCCTTTAATGGTCTTAGGTTCCTCCAATCTGTCCCGTCATTGCTGGTACTTTTTCTATTTAATTAACACTGCTGCCTTTTAAGTACTACAATTCACTGGTATTGTAGGAATGGAAAATGGAAGGTTCTACTGAAGCACTGTTGTTTTGTTTTCTTTTGTTTTTAAATTTTTCAATGCTAGCATGCCATTCATTGAACTTTGACGTGTCTATTCAATCATCTGGAAACAAGTTACAATGTATTATGAACAGAATGGTGATTGGTCAAGTTTTATTTTCATGTATGAGCTTCTAAATTATAGTAAAGCAAATAGCAGTGATTCCTTAAACCATGTTTGACCAGAAGGAAGGTCATAATCTGATTACGCATGACAAGAAAACAAATCCCATTTGTAGAATACTTTTATTGTAAACCAACCCCTCCCTTTTTTTTTTAATAACAGGTTAACTTTTCCCTTTCCGTAAGGCCATAGCTTGTTTCTCTTTGACTAGTTGCCTGAATATTTTTGTCACATAAACAAAACTGAACATGCTGCTATTAATCTCACAAACTTTTTTTAAAATGTGGTTTTCTGGATAACTGGTACTTTGGGAGTTTTGAAATAACCCTTTTGAAATCTAACCCAGCACATCTCTGTGAGTTCATTCTGGATAATGTGCGTTGTCTTTATCTTTAGTAATCCAAGACCACTCTAAAATTAAGGCCATCAGGGAAATAGCAAACTGATGATGCATTTTCTTGTAGTGCTTTTTTCACACTACTGCTCGATCAATAGATCTTTCTGAAACATTTTTATCAGGCACCTGTAAAAGAGAACACGTCTATTAATTCAAATTTTATAGATGTTCATTTGGAATTCTAAGTCATCCCTGTTTATTTATACCCTTACATATTAAAAGAATACTGATTATCAGTAGAAAGACCAGCTTTTCTTTTTCTTTTATTTCTTTTTCAATTATTTTCTGACTCTTTTAAGTATTTTTGTAAAGAGGCTCAATTTCACTTGGTTTATATTCTAGCATGCAGATGAAAAACACTTCCTTCATAATTACTTTTTTTCTAGAACTTTAGTCACATGAAACTTAGAATGAAGAAAAGCCTCAGATACAGTGAAAGAGTATGATCAAAGAGTATTAAAAACCTGTGTACAAGTTCTGGCTCCCACAAGTTCATAGGCCTGTGCCTTTGCAAATTACTTAATTTGTGTATTTGAGTTTGATCTATAAAACAGGAATAGTAATATCACCTAACTGTGCTATACAAATGCTAATTTTTTTAACCTCAAAGATCTGTGGCATTTTCTATTTCTACAGATATACCTACTAAGAAGATAGAAGACTTACTTTCATCATCTGAATCAAATCCAAAGAGTGCCTGACATTTCTTTTGTGCAAGGTGAGCCTCAAGTGCTTCTGCATTACAGTAGGTGGTCAGGCATTTGCCACATCTTAGTCTTTTCACTGACTTTTTACAAATGTTATCTTGATCAGAACAGGCATCTATTCTATCAGTCAGAAATTTTCTGCGTTTTGGCATACTAAGGTACCGTTCATCAAGGTAACTGGGAGGCAATGGTCTGACATATGGCTTCGATAAAATTAAGCCATATGAAGTATGTTCACTCGTCGGATTTGGTTTGGATGGTGCCTGAGATACTGGCGGGGTACTGTGTTCTTGTGGTAGAACACTGGGTAAAATGGAACCATTTTCTGTCCTGATTCTATTTGTATCAGTTTTCAAAGCGGGATCTGATGAAACTAAAGGTGTCTGTTCTATTCCACTGTGTCCATTGACTAAATCACTAATACTACAGTTATTTTCAGAATTTGGCTCTATGTCAGGCATCTTTTGGTCTATCAAGCTTATATCAGAAACAGTATCATCAGAATGTTCATTTCCATTCTGAACTAAATTGTCTGTCTTCTTTTCCATACTTTCTATACATGTCTTTGGTTCTGTAGAATCTTTCCTTGACTTGCTAGTAGAAACTGGCAGACTAATAGCCTGTTTCTCATTACTAGATGAGTCTTTTTCCTGATGATTAGGATTTGATACTGTAAGAACATCCCAAACAATTGCTTCACTTGGTTGTGCAGATGATTCTGGTGTTTTACTTAAATAGTGCTGAGCTTCATGTTCATATAGCAGAGGAAGATCTTCGAAAAGTTCATGGCATTCTGGAAAACTACACTGAGCTTGAAATATCCTGTGACTTTTTGTGTGTTGAGCAAGCTGGAATGGCAGCTTAAATGACTCATTGCAATTAAAATGCAAACAGAAGTATACATTTGGATAGCTGTGTCTATTAAGGTGATCTATAAAATGCTGAGAATCTTCAAACTGCCTTTGACAAAATTTGCATTTTCCTTTGCTCCACTTCATTACTGTTTGCCGCACATTCAAGTCAGTTGGATGTACAGTCCTTGCATGTTTATTTAGAAACCCAATTCTTTTAAATATCCTGACACAGCCAAGAGCAGGGCACTTAAAGTTTCCTTCTTGATCTGTATCATATATGTCTTTTGGATGGCACACAGTTCCATTGATTTTATGAAGTACTGAGGTTTCTTGATTCAGGTCATAATCATCTTCAAAATCACCTTCTTCGTCCTCTTCCTCCTCGTAGTCATCCTCACATACAGGTAAAGGCTCTAATGCATTATTTATATATGTATCAGTACTGCCATTTTCAATAATGTTTTCAATAGCATCTTCTGATACACTTATGGGAATTTCAGTGAATTCAGCCACATGTGCAGGGATGACTTCTTCATTTCCATCACTGGAAATATTAATAGTCTGTACTTCCAAATCTTTATCAGAATTCTCATTTTCAAGTGAAATTAAAGAATTGGAACAACTTATTTCTCCCAAAGCAGGAATTTCCTGATCCTCCTGTTGAGCTGCAGCAATTTGTTGTCTTTGTATTTTTTTAACATGGTTCTTTAAATGCTTCTGCATAAGTCCTCTGTTTCTAAATTTCCTACCACATATTACACAGGAAAAACTGCCCTTTTTCTGATGAGCCTGGGCATGCCTTACAATGTGACCACCTAGAAATTCCTTGTTACATAACATACACCGATGTCTTGGGACATTGTGATCTACTTTAGTAGCATTAAGAGCCGTAAGGTTTTTCTTTGTATTAACATGGCCTTTAGGTTGGGCTCCAGATATATCATCAGGATCAAGCTCTCCAGTGCTCTGATCTGTTAGAGAGTCAAGCCCTTCATCTAAATCTTTCTGTTCCACTGTCTTTCTTAGATTACCTGTAGAATTTTCCAGTGTATTTTCATTTAGAAATCTAATTGCTGATTTATCACTCAGTAATGCTACACAGTTTTTCTTAATCATTACGAAGTTCCAGAATTCAGGATCAAAAAACAATCCCTTTTTTAAAATTGGAAGTAATTCAAAACGAACACGATTTTGAACACTACTAGTGCCTTCATTATATTCTTCATCAGGACGTTTGTAAAGTTCTTCAACAGTGTGATAAGCTTCCAAGGAGCGCTCAAGAAAAAATATTGAGAGTGCACAAATCCTGAGGATCTCCAAATCATTTGGCAAAAAATGTGCAATTGTTTTATAAATCAGACATTTAGTTTTGGGATCATCATGAAGGTCTAGTTGTAGAGCACAACCACATATTTCAACACAAATTTGTAAGCCTTCTTCTTCAACCTGTAAAAAGAAAAAAACATTACTACTAAATACCTTTTTATAAATATTACACTAACTAGTTTATCTTTTAAAAATACAACCCTAAAGTGAAAGCTAAAAAAAAAACCCACAGTATTCCAAATGTGTAATTTTCCTTAATGGATAGTCTTAACTCTTATTTAACATATAAATAAATCTTCCTAAATTTGAGAATCTGAAAAAGATAGCATTTTCACTTTTAATTTACTTAATTTGCAAATTTGGCAAGCATTACTAACCACAATAAAAAATGCTTCATAACCTTATGTTGATTTAAAATACAAAATACTCTGTAAACTTACGAAGATTAAGTTTCTTACTTCAGGTACTAATCTCATTTTGTGGCAGAAGGGTTAAATTATATGAATTTAAGCACACTTATCAATTTTTGATGTCAAAAAATAACTAGACTTAAAAAAAATAACTTTATGGAAACACTTTCATAAAGCTGCACTATTTAATTAATATGATTTAACCAAATAAGGGAAGAAATGTAGGCCACATGAGGAGGGCCATTACAATCTTTCCAAATCTAATAAGGTTTCAGAATAATGAACCTACTGGAAGTTACCAGCAAAATTATTCAAGTTTTGAAATTTTTACTTATGACTCAAAGATAAACTGCATCAGCCTTTACTCATGTATTTGTTGTCTATCCAACTTAATTCAAATTATAAATAATGCTGCTAGTGATTTGAAATGATCTAAATACCTGGTTGAATAGAAAGAGGTACAAATAATGGATTTTAAATTATGTGTGTGTATACATCATACCGCCTACATATGGTATATTACAGATGGTAAGAGAGGAAGACACCTTACCATCCTTACGACCACACAGTCCTTTACATGTTCTACAACCCTGCTTAACTACTTACAGTTTCACACACAGACCTTAACTTTGTACATCATATTCCTACTTTATCTAGCTGATAAATTCTGACACATCTCCTATTCATTCTTTGGGAATTAATTCTACTGTGAAAGTGTTTCCTCACCATTCATTCTGACCCCTGCCCTGGGGTACAGTTAAGCATTCCCCATTCTTTCCACTTGGAATAACTCATACTTATTTCTAAAAAGCATGTATATATTGTCTTATAACAACCTATGTATGATGTCCCTACCCTCCTACTTTTAATTATTAAATTCCTAGGAATCTTTGAATTCCTAAATAATATAGTATCTCATTTTTTATATCCTCCTATGGTTAGCAGAGAAGTTAGAATATAGTGACTTTTGAATGAGATCAGATATATTCCACTGAGTTTAGTTTTCTATCAATCCATCCTTTCCAGTCTGAAATCCTTTACTGAATTCAAATTTCCTCCCTCTAATTGTCTGTTACACTTAGACAGTTCCACCTAGATTTTCCAGATATATAACAAATTCAAAATTCACTGCTTCAAAACAAAAATTCCTTCTTTCTCCAAAGTTCTGTTTTTACATTCTCTCTTTTGCCTCATGAAGTTATAATGTATCCAATTGCTCAAGTTTAAAAATTTCAGGATCATCACAAAGGACAAAAGGAAATGGGACACTTTCCTTACCTGAAATCCTTTAACAATTCCAGTATATTTATAGACTGAAGTTCCAATTTTTAATGTAGAATTCAAGTCCCTTTAGGATCTCCAGCAACCCACCCTCAACTCCAGCTGTCCCTCCAATCAGTATCATCTTCTACATACTTCCCCCAGGTTTCTCTGCTACACTATTAATGTCACTGAACAGTTGTGAGATAACAGTAACATGAGAAAAGTGGTCTGTAAAATACAAATATTAGTATTATCCTCATCTATCATTCAAAACCCAGCTTAAAGCATCCTCCTTTGTGAAGCCTTTTCAGATATGCCATCTATGTCTCCTTCTGAACTCATATGGTAGGTATTGTGCCTCTGTTCACAGCACTGGGGCATGAGAGTGACCTATTCCATTAGACAAAAATCTTTTAAGTACGGTGTAAACAATTAAGGACATTTTAAATATTTATTTCATCTTTGAATTTTTCCTCTTATAATGTATTCTTAGGTTGATCAGACTTGTGAAAATAAGAAAGCTTTCTGATAATTGGCTGAACTTCCCCAATGTTATAAACTTTAACAAAGTCTCTTAATGTTTGGTGCAAATGAGAATTACATGTAAAAAATATACAGATACATCTTTTATTTTTAAAAGAAGTTTTCCAGGTGACTCTGATGCACCTAAATATTGAGAAGTATTTTATGGCATAATTTGTTTGTTTTTCCTCCTTTTTTGGTAGAGAGGTTAAATTTAACAATACATTTGAATGACATCTCACTATTAAATGATGAGCTATTAAGGCTGTTAGCAAAATAAATAGGAAATAAAAAAATCCCTCCGATATAATGCTGTCAACTGTGTGTCATGGGAATATGATCACTACATGGTCATATAGCTAATGAGTGATAATGAATGTCAGAAATAAACAAATATAAGAAAATAATAAAATATATTACTTAATGGATGCCTCCTTATGTAACCTGCATTATGGTTCAGTTAAAATGTAGGGTAGCTTTATCTTTACTATCTTTGTAATTAAACTTGTTAATATTTGAGAGAAAAAAGTTAAAGGACTGGCAGGATCTATTTTCATGTCTATATAAGTCATATAGAATTTACTCACTTGCAAATGGCCCATGAAAAACTTGCTTCAGGACTATTTTTAAAAACAGTTAATGGGTTTGTACTGTTTAAACCCATTTAAACACTCTAAAAATGTGTCCTTAAGTTTCAAAAATGCCTTGTATTCATGGTTTCTTTAACCTAAATACCAGACTTAAAACTATGAACTATACTTCTTTATGACAGTGAGCAGGCATTGCCTATAGATAAAGTTCATCTGCAAATTAAGATTCTACTAAAGTGGTAAACTTATTTAATTATATATCCTCTTCAAATTTATAGTCAAATTTTTTCATAAGAGATTCATGTTTCACTGAGCTGTCATTTAATTTTAATTTAAAATGAAGGGGTAAATGTATCCTATTTACCTCATCTTTAATGATTTTCATGAAAGGAAATATGACTCTCACATTAGTTGCTGTTCTTAAAAGCTGGTAGCATTGATCTACAAAAACTTGTTTTGAAGGATTAGACTTAAGCTGAAGTTTACTCCATATGAAAATCAACTCCCTGTAAATGAGAAAAAAAAAGAAATATCAAAAATACAGTTTATTGAAATGCAGACAACAGTTATCTTTAACTGATTCCTTGGCTGAGATATATACAAAGTGGGTATAAATGGACATTATGTTAGCCCCCAAGCTACATCTGCTACCTATATGAAACTAATAGAAGCTGGTGAGGGGAAATTTCAGAAATTGAAGTTTTACAGTGCTAAGGAATGAATTTCAATCACATGCTGACAATCCTAAGGCATCTCTAGTACTTGATCAAAATAAATTCTAATCCAAATGTACTAACATTATATAAAAAAATAAACTTTAGCCATTAATTAATACTCTACTTGCCAATTTAGAGATCAATGCTAGACTTTATGCAAAAAATAGCTCATATTTTTCATTTTCAATTTATTAAGATAACCAGAAGTGCTACAGATCCAAAGCTTAAATATACTTATAGTACTAATTCTGAAATGTTTTAGATTATCTGCTCTTCCATTAATATGTAGACTTTCAATATAGACAAGCTATGGACCATTTTCTAAAAATATGGCTTAGGTTATATGAACAAGGTTTTAGATGAAGCAGTGGGTTTTGTAGGAAAGAAAATTATAAGATATAATTGATATATGTGGATATCATATTTTAGCAAATTAGAGTTCTTTAAGTATATCATTAGTTACATAGAGCATCATAACCTAAAAAGTATTAAAATAATTAATGGAAAAAAAAATTTTTTTAAAGTGACTTACTGAGTATGTACTTTAAGCCCAGCATATACAACTATTAAATCTAAGGGCAGCTTGACTCCTATCATGAAGGTATGAATAGTCTACTTAAAGAGACAATACAGAAAACACAAAACAGAAAATGATAGCAAGCAATGTATTAGCATTAAAAACCAAAATTCCCCGTATTTCATACTAGCTCTGTGGTGTTCATATTTCAGTCCACCACCAACTTTTTTTTTTTTTTTGCATAGGTACTCCTTTGGAAGGTCACTGGGTTTCACATCTTGCTGCCAGATCTGTAGCTCTGACTTCTTTACCAATTTCCATTTCTGGGTATATTTCAATTAAGATTGCTTTCTATTACCGTAACCCTATCAGAACAAATAGCATTCCTGCAAAATTGACAATCTTTTCCTAGATCAGTCAATGACATTAAACATTCCTCTAACCTGTTTGTTTTAACCTGTTCATTTTTCAGTCTTTACACTTTGATTATATTTTTTCCCCACAGCCATTCTTCTCCATGTACCACCTTAGGCCCTTTAATTTTATATATGTACTTCTATAGGTTCTAAACTAACCTGTTTCCACTTTCCAGACAATTTCATGTAGTGCTTGTTCTAGATGCCGTATAGTGTCAATAGCAATGGAAACATGGATTTTGAAATCAGAAGCATCAGGATTTGAATCCTGGGCACTCTTCTACACTGGTCGCCTTACAGTTACCGTATTTTTCAACTATAAGATGCACTTTCTTCCCGCAAATTTGGGAGGAAAATGGGGGTGCATCTTATAGTCCAAATGTAGCTTACATTTACATTGGTGAAATATTATGTTATTTGTTATTAAATATTTTACATTTTTTGCTTAAAAATTTTTTCCCCATTTTCCTCCTCTAAAACCTAGGTGCGTCTTTATAGTCCAAAAATACGGTAATTTGCTTCATTTATTCTCATTTTTGTTTATGTTGATTGCTCTACTTGGAAAGTAGTTCTTTATTTCTAAGATGAGTTTATCTTTCAACATCCATACCGTGTGCCTCTTCACAAAAGCTTTCATGAATACCCCAAAGTGGTAATAATTACTTCAGAACAGATCTTTATCCCTTTTACTGATTTCATGCCTTTCATATATTTCCTTGCTTATATTTATAGATCCTGTTTCCCTAACTATTAATACATTATAAATCTCAATGATACACTGTATGGACGTAGTGGCAAAAACATGAGACTGGGAATGAGAGACACCTAAATATCAATAGGGCATTGTATGCTACTGGGCATGGCATTACCAAGTTTACAGTGAGTCACGTTTTTCTGGCAAGCCCTAATACACAAGATTGGAACCCCAGTAGCCATGCCTCCTATGTGACCCTTCTCACCCTCCTTAAGATAGTAATTCAGGAACAGAAAACTGACCCCAGTCAGTTTCAACTCTAGAATGTTCTCAACTCTAAACTACAAAGCATGGGGACTGTTGACATTCCTTCTGGTCTGCAATAGGAGAGACTGGAACCAACTGACACAAAAGAGAAACAATTTTTTTAAAAAAGATTATGACTTGCTTTATCACGATACTCCCTGTGTTGTAATACTCGCTATATTGTACTGACTGAAACTGAACCCGCAGTATCTCTAAGGAATGCCTATATTATTATGTTTTCCCTAAACTAGTTAAATGTTGAAGAAGATGTGGCATATCTCTGCAACAGATTTAAAAACAGAAAATGATAGTTGGAAATTATGGCAAAATATGCCATCCAATATTATGCAAATTAATGTTTAACATATTAGAAATGTATATATTTATTCTCCAACTTATTCCAAAATATAATTTGAGACTCCTTAGAGAGACATTCTCAAGGTACAATATTTTTTTTTTCTTTTCTCAGGAGAGAGATCTTATCTTTGCTTCTGTTAACTCAGGAGGAAAGTTGGTAAACCAAATGTAATACCAAGATCTTAATAAATTTGCCAGGAGAGGGCTACCAATATGGATTTTAGCTTTCGAGCAGGCAAAGCAGAAACATGGTTATGAAGCTCCATTCTGACTGAATTTATAAGAGGAGTCTCAGGGTTTACTTGTGCACTGGGTTTTGAAGGAAAACACAAGCAAAAAACAAAACACCCTAAAAACCACTAATAGGCTTCTTTGTGAAGACTAAAGGGGATGTTTTAATGAAACTTACTTTTTCTTTTCAAACAGAGGTTCCTTTAGAAAACACAGCACCAATTTGGTGTACATATTTACCAGGTAGCAAGTACTAATAAAGCCATCAAATTCATCAAGTTATCTAGCTGAGAAGAACAGGCTATAATAGGCTCTACAAACACCCTTAAAACCCAGAGGCTGTGAGTCAGGCGACCTGGATTTGTATCCTGGCTTTATCTACTAGTTGAATGGCATTGGTACAATATTATCTACCCTGTAAAATTGTTGGAATAAGTAAGATAATAAGGCACATATACAGCAAAGACTATAGGAAGCACTCAGCAACTAGTAACAGCTGCCATTACTATTTTATTTATTTATTTATTTATTTAGTGATGGTAAGAGAAATAATGTTAGTAGCTTACTCCACTAGCTTGAGATGGAGCGAAACTGGACTGTGGATCAGGTCCTATCCTTAAAGTGTCCAGATAAAGGGTAAGCTGATCATAGGGAAGGCCAAGATGAAAAAGACAACACAGACCTTGTAGACTAGAAGGAATCCTGCTTCTTTAAGTTACAGTGAAAATCTACTTTCAGAAAAAGGATTTCAGCATTTAGAAATATAGAGGAGAGGAAGAAGAAATAAGAGGGCAGACCACCAGAACTCAGCCTACTCAGAAGGAAAGACAAAGAAGCAGGCTAAAGATTCCTTTCCAGTTAAGCAGCTGGGAGTTACATTACCCAGCTTCTGTTCTTGGAGGGTAACTGTGGCCAGGAGCAGGAAAGATAGGTATGGTTCTACTTTAAGGTCCCTCCTTAGAGAATAGAATTTGGTTAGTCAAGAAAAGAAGAAAAAATATTTTCCTCTTTGTTGTTGTTTACATGTGATTCCATTTGTTTAAAAAGCATATTAAAATGAAAAGACAGAGGATATCCTGTTTAAATAGTTTAATACAGCCAAGAGCAGAGAACATTCCTATCCCTATCATAGGAAAAGATCTACTATAATAGTCGTGAGTATATTGTTTGGGAATAACTACATATCAAGAAATGATAATACTTAAGTGTATGTCATACCACTGCCTCCTGATCCCCTCCTCTATTTGAAATCCAACTCACTGGGTAAACTCTTGAATAAGACTTACATAATCTAACTAAAAGTATCCTCTCCTAGAAAATAAAAAATAAGAAGTATACTCTCCTAGAAAATTAGTAACAGAGCTGGATCTAGAAAACACCAAATCCAGCTCTGTTACTAATTAGCTTTTTTACTTTATCTCTTAGTCTAAAGATTTTAATCTGTAAAACAAGCAAATTAAATAAGCTTGGCTTTAAATCCCCTTCAAGCTATTGTTTTAAATATTTAAAATTCAAAAGCACCTATTAAAGAATGTTTATAACCTGTATCATTTCAGATTATTATGTTCAGAAAATGAATCCAGTTTTCCTTTAAAAATTAATGAAATGTCAAAGTGGTATTGGGGGGGGTGTATGCTGGGGGAGGGGGGTCAGAAGTTACTAGAATCTTCCATAACTATTATTCATGGTTTCACCTAATAGCATTTGAAGGGTAGATACTAAAAACACTCTCAGACCACATTCTAAATTACATAATTACTAAACTTGATGCTTTGTATATCCTACTAATAACTTTGACATAGTTCTTATGTTTTAAAAAAACTAATACACAATACCATTTACATTAGCATTTAAGAAACAAAATACTTAGGTATACATTTAACAAATATGTAGAAGATTTCTATGAAGAACACTAAAACTCAGGTGAATTAAATCAAAGAACTAAATAAATGGGAGAGATTTTTCAGGATAGGAAGATACAATATTGTCAAAATTTCTGTTCTTCTCAACTTGATCTACAGATTTAATGCAATCCCAATTAAAACCCTAGCAGGTCATTTGATGGATATTGACAAACTGATCCTAAAATTTATATGGAGAAGTAAATACCCAGAATAGCTAATGCAATATTGAGGAAGAACAAAGTTGGAGGACTGATACACCTAACTTCAGGACTTAGTATAAAGCTAAATTGAGGACACTGTTATATTATTGAAGGAATACACAAATAGGTCAATGGAACAGACTAGAGAGCCCAGAAATGAACCCACATAAATATAGTCAACTGAACTTTGACAAAGGAACAAAAGCAATACAATGGAAATAGTTTCTTCAGCAAATGATGCTAAAACAACTGGGCATCCACATGCAAAAAAAATAAATCTAGACACAGACCTTGTTAACATTCACAAAAAATAACTCAAAACATATCATAGGCCTAAATATAAAATGTAAAATTATAAAACTTCTAGAATATAACATAGGAGAAAACCTAGATAACCTTAGGTATGGTGATGCCTTTTTTTGACATAACACCAAAGATATGATCCATGAAAGAAGTAAATGATAAGCAGGACCTTCATTAAAATTAAAAATATATAATGCTCTGTAAAAGACAGTATCAAGGAAATTAAAAGACAAGCCACAGACTGGGAGAAAATATTTATTAAAAAACACATTTGGTAAATGATTGTTATCCACAATATACAAAGAACTCTTGAAAGTCAACAATAAGAAAATAAGCAACTCAAATAAACAGGCCAAAAATCTTAACAGAAACCTCACCAAAGAAGATATACAAATAGCAAAAAAGCATATGAAAAGATGCTTTTATGCTTATGTCATCAGGGAAAATGCAAATTATAACCACAATGAGATACCACTATACATGCATCAGCAGGGCCAAAATCTCGAACCCTGACAACAAATGGTGAGGATGAGCAACAGGAATTCTCATACACTGCTGGTCGGAGTGAGAAGTGGTATAACCATTTTGAAGACAGTTTGGTGGCTTCTTAAAAAACTAAAACATATTTTTACCATAAGTTCCAGCAATCATTCTCCTTGATCTTTACCCAAAGGAGTTGAAAACATGTCCACACAAAAACCTAAACACTGATGTTTACAGAAGCTTTGTTCATAATTGCCAAAACTTGGAAATAACCAAACACCCTTCAGCATCTGAATGGATGAATAAACTGTGGTACATCCAGACAAGGAAATATTATTTAACACTAAAAAGAAATGAACCATCAAGCTATGAAAAGACACAGAGAAACCTTAAATGTATAGTACGAAGTGCGAGAAGCCATTTTGAGAAGGCTACACATTGTATTATTCCAACTATATGATACTCTGAAAAGGCAAAACTATGAAGACATTAAGAAAATCAGTGCTTTCCAGAGGTGGCAGTCAGAAAGAAAGATGAACAGACAGAGCACAGATGATTTTTACAGCAGTAAAAATACTTTGTATGATACTATAATGATGAATTATGTCATTATATACTCATCCAAACCCATAGAATAATATATAACACCAACAGTGAACCGAAAAATGAACTATGACTTTGCGTGATTATGATGTGTCAGGGTAAGTTCAACCTTGGTAAAAATGTACCATTCTGGTAAGTAATATTGATATGTATGTATGTAATATTGATATGTATTCCCCAGGGGGAATATGGAAAATGTCTGTACCTCCCTCTAAATTTTGCTGTAAACATAAAACTGCTCTAAAAAATTAAGTCTCAAAAAAAACAACCCCAAAAATCAAATTTCACCCTCCAAATTTAATTTAAAACATAACTGTTTCATTATTGCACATACGTTAAACATTTACAGTATCAATTACTGGTACATGATCATTTTTTTTTAACTGTTAGGTCTTACTATTGCTTCTTGCCTAACATTTTCACATAACTTTTTAAAAATTATAAAGTCCAAACTCTGCTAACCAATTCTCCTCCTGTTCCCCATCTTATTTCAATTTCTACATTAGGAACACTTACCAGATACAATACATATCCCCATTCTGGAGCTGTGAAATAAGAAAAGATTCACAGAGTTGCAAGGCTAGCACAGTTTTGCCTTCTTTTTCAGTGTTACAGATGATATCAATTCCACTCTTACAATCAGTTTTCAATAAATGCTATAAGAGGAAAAGAAAAATCAGTTCATATCATTAAAAATATCTAAAAAGCTAGTTGTAATAAATGTTTAAACATTCAGAAGAAATTAGATTTCTAGTTTTCTTCTATGAAGCCAATGATGAACTGTACAGAAAAATTCTCATGGTCTCATAGTTTTACTATGTAGAACCTACAGTTTACAGTGACTACTTTTAATCTCATTAATGTCCATACTTGTAGGTAAGTAGGGTCCATATTAGGAAAGATTCTTTCATCTTGAAAAAACAAAATAACAAACATGAAATTTAATTTCTTAGTATTTTATTTAAAAGGCAAAAACACAATGCTTCTCAGTTTTTATTTGATCTCTGTAACACCAAAAACTCAACATAAATAATGCTTATTAATGAATGTTTTGTTAATTTCATCATTTGTGAATATCAGATTTTGTCTAATTCAACATGAGCTTAAAGAATGGTGCCAAAGAGAACACATCTAGATAATGTAATCTAAAAACCTTTGGTACTACTATAAAAGGAATTTAACAAGAATGGGCTACATTTTTTTTTTTTTAATTGTAAGGTTAAAATAATGACAGGCAAACAAAATCTTAAACAATACCTCCTGGAATAGTTGATCTTCTACAGGTGACATAAATAGACATGTGAAGAGTGCTTGATGGAAATATAAGTCTTTGCTGATTTCTGGGTGATTTATACAAGATTTAATGAGAGCCATTGCTTCGGGTATGCGTTCACAAGCAATTAGGTATCTGGCACGTAGTTCAAAGAACAGTGGATTTTCAGAACTTAAGTACTTGTTCACTATGTTAAAAAGAGAAAAGACTCATATTACTCTCAAGAAAAGATTCTCTCGAACTCTTGATTGTTGTTTGAAACTTTAGCAGCACTAACACACGGCACCCAGTTAGATTAAGTAGTTAATTAAATAGTTCAAATATCTGTTGATATCTTCTCAGTATAAAAAGTAAAATGCAAAATAAAAAACAAATCTGAAATATTCTTTTTTCAGTTCACTAATATGTTAAAATGTTTCAAATAACATTGGGTCTGGAATATCTAGCCTAAGATTAGTACTTCATCATCTTAGTGCTCAATATTTTCATTACTGTTAAGATGAAAAGGCTGAATCTTAATTTGTCATTAAAACCACATTAATTCAGATTAATTATAGAGAAATAAATCTGAGTTAATGAAAAAGTTAAATCATAAAATACATGTTTTATTCCTTTTCAACAAAAGATTAAGTCAAAGGACTGCTTATTAATATATGCCCATGTATCAGCAAGAATAATTACTAAAAATACCTGCTTTTACACAATTTAAAAATATACAAACACCTTTATCTACATATTTATTTAGACCTAACAACAACCTTATGACAGGTATTATAGTATTTGTTTTACAGATCACACAACTGAGTCTTAGAGAGGTCAAATGACTTGCCCAAGGACAAAAATTAAGTGGCAAAGCAGGAACTGGAACCCATATTTCATGATTTTGGACCCAAAAGTATTTTACTTAGTTATGTATATTTAATCATTAGCTTCTAAAATGCTTATGAGTGATATTTTATTTGGGCTTCAACATTTTCCTTGCAAATCTGTTTCCAATGTATGATATACAGACACTGAGTTATAAAGTTAATGCAAAGATAAACTTTAGTTTTTACCCTAATGATCACCAATGAGAGAATAGTCATCCATATTAATGAGGCTCTAGAGCAGCTTTTCCCAGAGTGAGGTATGTCAATGTAAGTATGAAAGGGCTACCTATGTATGAAGAACTATACATATATATATTAAGGCCATCAGCCCTCACAGCAACCAAGTACGTTTGTTCTAGCTCCTACTCAAAGAAGCCTAAAAGCTCCCAAAAGCCCAAACTTTCTTTTCCCCTTTTCACTCTTTTTGAAGCTCTTTGTCTACCTGCTGTCCCCTCTAACCTCATTCCCCAGTTGCTTCATAGTTTCCTTCAGTCTGTCACCCTTGCCTTATCTGTGTTGACTCTTTATACCTTTCCTCAATAATCCAACTCTCCTCCTCAGTTCTAGCTGCCTCTGTCTTCAGTTCTTTTATTCCTTCCCCAGTCTCCTTTGTATCCCTTAGTATACACCACTTTATACCTTATATATGTCACATATATACCTTAGCCCTTTTCTGCTAGTCTTGTCCTACCTCCTATCTCACCCCACAACTTTGCACTGCTTCTGCTGGCCTTTTCACCTCTCACATCTGAGACTTAGGCCTCCACACTTGTATCTGGGTTAGCTTGCTCTTAAACCCAAGAATCATAACGCCTTCTCTACTACACTCTACTCACAGTCCACCCTAACCTCTTACCCTGGGAAAGAACCTAACCTGCTCAGCACAATTTGTGGTGTGAAGTATCCTTCTCACCAAACCAAGGTCTGAATGATTCCGGAGCTGAGAGTTCTTGCCTTTTCCCTTTGGCCAGCTTATAATTGCACTCCAGAGGCTCTCTCCATGCTTTCAAATGTGTTCTACAGTTTTGTGTTTATTCACTACTGCTAAGCTTACTTCCTAAGTTTTGGGGATCAAAAACATTCTGTGGCTTAGGAATAATATGGTAAATGATATCCATGTACATTTTTTAATAATTTAATAAATATATTTTTTAATAATTTTCTAGAAGGAGTTGACAGAACCTCCTTCTTCAAAAGAGAATTTTGGCCCACAGGAACCACTGTGCATCTAGGTGTGAGAGGAGGTGATGTCAAAGAAGTATGCAGATGGAAAGGGGATAAGAGAAAATTTAACTTCTATTAATGGATCAAGTTTGGGAAATACTGTCCTATAGTATTTGTAATTGAAATTTACTTATTAGTCACTCATTCATCATGTGGTTATTCAATCAATCAACATATACCTATACCTAACACTGGGCTAGATATAGGATATACAGTAGTGGTGATAAAAATTGGACGAGTTCCAGCCCTCAGTTTCCTGTATGAGGGAGATCTCATGTGCTTAAGCAGGGAGTTTTGTTTTGTTTTGTTTTAAAAGGGTGTTCCTACTTAAATAGATTTTTAAAATATAACTGAAGAGACAAAAACAAATGAACTCTGTAACATCTGAACAAGTAAATGTGTTAACACTCTGAATTCCCATTAGAATGATAAATTACTAGAAATAAATGTACCTCAGTCTAGTGCCAAAAGTCACTCTTAGGGCAGGTTAGTACAACAAATTAAACACAATTCATGTGAAAATACATAACTCTTACTCAATATTATAAAATAAAGAAAAATCAGTATTTCTACTCTAATTAGAAAGTGAAACTGTGCTTGCTTCTCACAAATGGTGGTTTTGATTTTGAGTCTCCTGAAGTACCTATCTCCTGAGATGCTGGCTGGGCTTTAAGAACAGCTTGCAACACTGGATCTTCCCATGGGCCACCATCTCTAATGATTCGAGTCACCAGTTCCAGATTCACATTTCCATATCTGCGGAGGTGATTCTGGCATTCCTAGGAGAGAAAAATCATTTTGGCTTTATGAATTTAAAGGGGTTAAAAACTAAACTTGATCATCATTGTCAATAAAATGACTGATGGCCAATGAGGCAGCTATTAATATAAAAGAGAAAGGATTGCTGAGTAACCTAAGTAGGGTGTCGAAACCCCAGAAGTACACAAATCAACTTTAATGCCAAAGGTTACACAGTTTGTACATAAGTGGACTTAGGAAATCCCATTATAATAGGGATGAAGTGTAACCTAAGAAAAAAACTTAAGGGATGCATCGTTTCTAGAAAGAAGATCACATTACAAAAACATAAGAAAACACTTAAGGGATGCATCATTTCTAGGAAAAGAACCAGGTTGCAAAAACATAAAACTTAAATGCTCGCTTAAATTTACACGAGGGCTCATAATGTTTGTTAACAGGGAAGGCAAAAGCCCTGACAGTGAGAAGGGGGAGTGGGGTCCAATGCAGACGCTGGCTGACAGCACTTAGGTGCCCTGGCCCAATCCCAAATGTATAATCTTAGTTGTGGTAGAAGGCTGAAAGATGAAAATCCTATTCCACTTTGTTGTGTAAGAACATTTGTAGTCTTGGGATGAAGAAATAACAGGCTGAAGGAATGAATACAACCTATAAAATGAAGACTTTGCATTAGCTTTAAGATTAAAATGTATTGATAAATTGGGCATTAACTGAAAATTTGTCTCTGCACATTCTGGGATTTTTTTAAAAAGATATTTGAAGTGTTTTTAGATAATCTGATATCTTAGACTTGTGATTATAATAAGAATTATGTAACAGAAGTTAAGTCTGTAAGCAATATTTAATATTTAGGAGAACTTGGTTTACTGAATTGATAAATTTGACTAATCTGATTAAGATTTACAAGATTTAATTGTTTGATTATGCTTTTTGATTCATTACTTTGTTCAGTGTTGTGTTTTAAAATGTTTCAGGGTATTTAATTCAGTAATTTAAAAAGATTAACTGAGGGCCTAGTGAAGTTAATAAATTTATTTTTTAAATGCATAAATAGAGATTAAAGCCTTAAGAAAAAACTAGATATTAAAATTGGCAATGTTTAAAATTTGAATAAATTGCATATCAATTAAAACAAACTGCCAGAATTTCTTTCTGTGCTCAAAAAAAAAAAAAGTCTTCAGGCATTAAAAATTAGTAACAGTGATAGGCAAAGCTTCAGGATAAAATGATATACTGGGGTGGGAAAAAGTAGGTTTACAGTTGTAAGTACACGAAACACAGAGTGTATTCTTGTGTTACTATTAATTATTGTATTATTTATTTGTATTACAACTATAAATCTACTTTTGCCCACCCCTGTATATAGTCACAAATTTTACTTATTGGATAAATCACCAAGCTACATATTCAAAGTGACAATAAACACTTGCTTGTATTAAATTGTCATATTCTTTCATCATTCGAACATTGCAAAGAGATATATGTCACTTCACATTCTTTGTTAAAATAAACAAGAGGTTTTGTTTTATAAGACAGCAAGGCAATAGAAAAAATCAAATTTCAAGATAAAGAATCATTCAAAGAAGTCAAAGGATCCTTAACTCAAAACATGAAAGTAAATATCATATAAAAGTTATTTAGGACATTCCCACATTAAAAAGAAGCAAGCAAGCAAAACAAAACAAAACAAACCCTATAAACAATGGGCAAGTTACTTAACCTCTCTGTGCTCCTTCATTTAACTCCTGCAAAAATACTAAAACACCACCTTCATAGGATTGTTGTGAGGATTAAATTATAAACAGTATTGAAAAGTGCTTGGTATAGTGCCTGACATTCAGTAAGCACCTAAAAAGTGATAGCTACTATTTCTTCTAGTATATTTTAACATTTTGAAAAAGTATTTTACTGTAGGATACCCAGTTTCCTCAGCATAAAATTAATTTCTACATTTCCATGTGTCAGCATGTTACAGCATTCAAAAAATAAGATATAAAGTTATTGATCAGCTATGCTTTTTTTTTTAATATATCACATGGAACAAGTAATGATCTGTGGCAACAGCTTCATAGTTAAACAATCATCAATTTCAAACCTCAAGGTAAAAAAATTCCCAAATTACACTACATACACATGTTGGTGCCCCTAAAATTCAAGATGGCTTTTGTTCTAATCAAAGCACAAGAAATAAGATGAGTGGATGCTAGCCCCTAAATCATTGGTGAGCTTTAGCAATGCTGCTGAGCCCTCAGACATCCCATCTTTCTAGTTGTGTTAGGGTAAGTGAGGCACCAATCATACGGCCATTAACACTATGGGACCTAGAATTGGACTTAGGGCAAAGTCAAGATATGGTAAAATAGGTCTATTGCTAATTTCCTAAACTTGGCTGAAAATAAACACTTGGAGGTCTTGTTTAATAACAAATTCTCAGGGCCCAATTCAAACCTGCTGAATCGAAATTTCAAGTGGAAAACCCTGGTGATCTATCTGTGTATCTGCCAATTCTTACCCCACAGTCAATTTTGATTGCATTTCCTACAGTTAGTATGTACTTTCATAAATATTCATACTATATATAAATTATATTCTTGTATTCCCACCAATCCTTCCACTAAAAATTAGCAAATTAACAAGTTCATTTTTGTAAGATAAAAATTATAAGTGAGTTTTGTTTTGTGTGTGTGTGTGTGTGCACTTCTTGAGTCAAGTACACCATATTTTGAAGACCATGTCTATGAGAAATAGCTTTGGACAGGAAATAAAGATTTAATAAATATTTTATTTTTTTCTATGTAAAAAGGCACAGGATGAAAGAGAACAAATAAGTTGGTATCTTTCGTCCCCTCCTTCCTTAAATAATAGTGGATATTTTGGATGATATTCAATCTAAAAACCTTCAAAGTGAAAAAGGAAGCACTGAAATCACTGTAGAATTCACAACTTATCTTTTTTAGAGTATATGTATATACTGTGGTCTTTTTTTTTTTAAGAACGTTTAGTTAATTAAAGATTTGGACCTGTATATTAACCTAATCCTTTACTAAGTCATCTGCTGTCATTGATACCCACTGTGCTAAATACAGGGGTAGGCAAACGTAGGTATACAGTTGTTCATACAGAAAAAGGACAATAATAAGTAATACAAGAATAAACTGTTTCTTATACTCACAACTATAAACCTATCTATGCCCACCCCATATAATTCCCTTAGAAATTTCCACTTACCTTTATGTCATTGCTTCACTCTTCTTGTTTTGGTATCAATGTGGCATGGGTTTAATGTTTTATTTTACAAGGTCTTTCCTCCTTGAACTCACTGCCACTTTGCTGAACTCTGGTTGGCCAGTAGAACATGTCTGTGAAGGTGCAGATCAGAGTTCTGGCCACTCTGCATAACTAATCTGAACCCTCAGTCAGCTTACTACAGGATGAAAGACTTAATGCTCCAACTTTATATTTAAAGGCCGCTGGATTTACCTATCTACTCAGCCGTTAAACATCATGAGGTCTTTTCTCTAGTCAGGTCCTTTCCATGTCTCTCAAATTCATCTTCTACTTTCTTGCCTATGCTTTTTCTCATATCATGGTCTTTCTCCTGGAACTTCGGGTAAACCTATCTAAACCTTCCTTTAAACCTATCTAAATGTTCCTGTAAACCTAATTAAATCATTTCCTAACTGTCTTTCCACAGTGTCACTTTTCCCTGAGAAGCCTCCACTAGCTCCCTCAATCCATGATAAATTTAATTCCTTCTCCTGGTAATCCCTGCACTGGGAGAGTACTGAAGATCTCTACCAGTGCAATCTTCTGGTGTTTATCATATAAGAGAAAGACCTTGCTTTACTGAGTGTTAACATCTTAATTCCTAGGTAGTTAAAAGCTTCTTCACACAGAGTCAGGAAAGGAAAACTGTACCAAAGAAGATATGTTCTCAATAATAACTTTTTAAATCAAAATTGGGTTTTATGGAAATAGTGTTAAATAGAAGCACTATGCATTCTGTCTTATTTTAACAAAATACAGGTTTCAGAGTAAAATTATAGAATACCAGTCATATTCATTCATAAGCAAGTTATTGTAACAAATCAAAGCAAAAACATAAAAGGTCTTTAATTTGGTTAATTTTATAAAAACAGAGCCTTTAAAATACACTAAAATATTTACAATACTTGAAGTGAGATAACAATGATCATGACATTTTATTATCACTTTCATTATCTTACAACAAAGCACTTCAAAAGTTGTAAAATTTAAAGATGTGATGAAGTTTTCTTTTACAAAAAGAAAATTATCACATATTTGCTGTTGTTTTCTGTGGTTAAGTTCCTGAGGAGTATTCACCCGATGTTTTAGAAAAAATAAATAGTCTGAGTTTTACACAAATAAAATAAAGACAGTATAACAATGAAGTTACTGCTTTTCGAAAAAAAAAGTTCTTATGAAGAAAATCATTTTAAATGAATGTTTAGAAGTGTTTGCATCAAAAATCAATGTCACCTTCAGCCCTGACTGGTGTGGCTCAGTTGGTTGGGTGCCCTTCTGCAAAGTGTAGGGTTGGCAGTTCGATTCCTGGTCAGGGCACGTACCTAGGTTGCAGGTTTGGTCCCTGGTGCTCGGGGCACATATGAAAGGCAACTGATCGAAGTTTCCCTCTTACATGGATGTTTCTTTCCCTCTCTCATCAATGTTTGTTTCCCTCTCTTTCTCCCTCCCTTCCCTCCTCTGTAAAAATAAGTAAATAAAATCTTTTTTAAAAATGTCACCTATAAATCTTGTACCTATGCCATTAAAAAAAACTTAAACTAAAATTTTCTATTGAAAAATATTTCAACTGGATCATTTTAAATTCATTTGTTAAAAGTGGTTACTATTCAAGAAAACACTGACTTTAGGAACAATGAAAATGTAATACTCAAATTTCAACAAAACTCTAAAAATTTGGTGAAAGGCACTTAAAACTGAGAAACATAATTTAGAAATGAAATTTTTTCCATGTAGATCTACCAAAAGTATCTTTTTCACCTATATGATAGCTATTAAAACCAAATATCATAGTAAACTAAATTTAAAATCAGACTTTGAATTATTATATGACCAAGTGTTAAAATTTTTCAAAAATAAAGCATATTCAATCACATTGGTGCCATTAAAGTTTTTACACTGTTAAACATTTTATTTTTATCCTTTTAAAATGTATTTTTATTTCATAATGTATATAGTATTATTACATGTACATAAACAATAAATATACATATACTGGGGATATGTGCTCAAACTCTTTACAAAAACAACAACAACATAAAAAACCTAGATGGGTAAGATATCAAAAGTCTGCAAACTCCTGGAGTTAGGTATTACTTGTATTTAATTTGTGTTTGGAATCAGACACAAAACTCTGCTGATCTTAAGGTCATGTCAGTTTTTTAACATCTCCTGATCTGCTTCTTCCTTGCTACTTCTACAGGCTTATACTCTTGCCTAGGCCTTCATCATAGTGTTATCACTCAGATAACCACAATAAAGTTTCTATGTCCACCATCTCTCTAATAAGGCAGTTTTTAGAAGGCTTTAAAAAGTTGGGACTATGAAGCATTTAAGCTAGTAGTATAAATAAAACATTTCTTTAAATCTAATCTTTTGACATATACATTATTTACAAACACATGGTTATTACATTATTTCATATAAAAAAATTAGGAAATACTGGGAACAATGATGGGGAGAGAATAAGACCTAGGTCCTTATTCTGCTTCTACAAACCTCATCCCCATTGGAGCTTACAAGGGATTATTAGATTAAACAATTTCTAAGGTGACTACCAGTCCCAAGTTATAAAAATGCATGAATACCTATAAATTAGACATATTTGATTTTTTAAAATAACTAGAATCATGTCCTTATTGAATTACTTAATATATCCCTTATTTAACTTTTGGAAAAAAATGAGTATTTAAATTATCTAATTGGTTATCTATTTAATAAACAATTACATTTTTATACTTTTAAAAATTTAAGTAATAAACAAATGTTTCTTAAATTTAGCAGAGTGTTATCTGAGGGGGAAGCTAATCATAAATACTGTAAAACCATCAAGTGAGAGCATAGTCAAATTCCAAAATTAATTGGTGGTTGCCATGCTAATGAAAGCACATTCCTCCATTAACATTTTAAAATAAGTAATGAAATAATATGGCCAACAGAGAAGTGCAATTGTTGTAGTTTTAACCTGTAAGGCAAACCCTGAAGCAAGAATTAAGGTGCATGCAAGATTTGAGCACAGATTTCTACACAAAGAAATAAATACAAAATCTGATTCAGCAGAAAGAGCACTGGAGTCAATCAAGGGAACAGGTCACAGTACTGGCCGTGCTACAAATTGGGCAAGTTATTTAATCTCCAATAAATATTGCTGAATAGATGAATGAACGAATCTCTCTGGTCTTCAGTTGCACCATTTATTAAAAAATTAGATTGCCCTCTACAGTTCATGAAAGCTAAATTTTCTATGGTCTAATGTTTTATCTGGGAAAATATAAACTACTCCAAGCACTAGCATGCTTGTAAGTCCACTTAGTATGTATCAATATGAGCACACTCTACAAAATCAGCTTTCAGTGAACAATGAACATCCCACTAATCCTGATGTGCTTTCAGAGCTAGTTTCAAAGTGTTAATCCTATATCTGATTTTGAAGGCACTTACATACCTGCTCCTGACAACACAAGACTACAAGATGCTCAGAATATACGATCTTTATGATCCGACACAGTGGTATGAAATAAGTATTAATACACATTGATGTGCAGTATACTCTTTTAGATGACTGTTGTTCCATGTGTCACTAACTTTTCCTGAAATAAAGAACTTAGTAACACTGACAGTCCTATCTTTTGGAGCCTTGCTTTTGGCCCCAGCTTACATGTTTCAAATTTATTATATAGTATCTTAAGCTCAAAATAACTCAGGCTTTTGTGTCCCTTCAAAGTAAAACCTCAACAGTTGAACTGAAGTAAGGTATTTCCTTCTCCAAAAAATTATTTTAAAAAATGCAGAGAAAGTGAAAATATTTCTGAGGTCATGATATATAAGAATTATTTTGCCAATATATATATCACTTTTGGCAAGGGAAACAAAGTAAAAAATAAACAGGACTACCTCAAATTAAAAAAGCTTCTGCACAGCAAAAGAAACCATCAACAAAATGAAAGGGAACCCACAGTTTGGGAGAACATATTTTCCAGTGATACATCAGACAAGGGTTTTAGCTCCAAAATACAGAAAGACTTACACAACTCAACAGCAAGAAGGCAATCCAATTTAAAACTGGGCAAAGGACCTGAATAGACAATTCTCCAAAGAGGACATACAGATGGTCAATAGATATGAAAAAATGCTCAACATCAGTAATCATCAGAAAGATGCAAATTAAAACTACAATAGGTATCACCTCATACCTGCCAGAATGGCTATCATCAATAAATCAATAAACAACAAGTTCTGGTGAGGATGCAGAGAAAAGGGAACCTTAGTGCACTGCCAGTGGGAATGCAGACTGGTGCTGCCAGTATGGAAAACAGTATGGTGTTTCCTCAAAAAGTTAAAAATGGAGCTGACATTAGAGCCAGCGATCCCGCTTCTGGTCACCAATCAGAAATAATATATGCACCCCTATTTTCATGCAGCATTATTTACAATAGCCAAGATCCGGAAACAGCCCAAGTGCCCATCCATAGATGAGTGGACAAAAAAGCTGTGGTACATTTACACAATGGAATACCACTTGGCTGTAAAAAAGAAAGAACTTTTACCCTTTGCAACAGCACAGATGGACCTGGAGATGATTATGCTAAGCAAAATAAGTCGGTGGGAGAAAGGCAAATATCATATGATCTCATTTATATGTGGAATCTAATGAACAAAATAAACTGGCAAACAAAATAGGACCAAAGGCATGGATACATGGAACAGACTGACAGATCTCAGGGGGTGAGAGAAAGGGATGAGATTAGCCAAAGAACATATGTGCATACCCCATGGACACAAACAACAATGTGGTGAAGGCCGGGGGGTTGGTGGTGGTAAAGGTGGGGCACAGGGCTGGGTGGAGGTGGGCAAAGACGGGGGAAATAGGGGACATCTGTTAATAGTGTTAGCAATAAATAATAAATTAAAATAATTAATTTAAAAAAGATAAATTCCTGTGGAAAAAATATCAAAGCTTTACCTATTTTAACACAAGATTTATCAAAGGAATATAATCTTTACAAATGATTTCAGAACCTGAAACTTTAATTTTAACACCAATCCTTTTTACTTCCAGTATTATGTAGGGGGCATACTTTTCAAGTATGTTTCATTCATAGATAACTATTTTCCCTTACACTTTTCTCACAATTAAGCATACTTTGATTCTCTTTTTTTCTGCACATGGTCAAAGCAGAATCCACAAGTAAATATTTGATGGTTTTACCCCATGAGTATGTTTGCTGATCTCTATCTCACTGTACACAGGAGTGACCAATGAAATATAAGGTAAACAGTTTTCGACAATATGCCTTATTGTTTCTTGTGTTTTAGAGTTCAGCAAGATGATACATCTCTAAACAAATTTTTAGAAATGAAAAAAACGGCTAGACATCAGATAGAAGTTCTATGGACTTATTTGTCCTTCATTTGTTTTTGCCAAAACAAGTACTAAGGGACTAAGACTAGCAAGTGTTGGAGACACAGGGATGAGTCAGTCTCTGCCCACTGATCTAGAGCAGTTAGAGAGACTACCAAACCATAGACAGAACATAGAGGGATGTATATTTTGATTAACAGTGGAAAAATTAAAGGGAGAAAAGCCATGTACAGTCAAAATGGTACTGAGCAGAGACAAGAAATAACTTCTATCAGGAAAGAAAATGTAGGAACACAGTTTTGAAACTGCTACTTACAAAATGTCTTGCTATTAAGCTGATATGGTGTAGTATTCTTTAAACACCAGGACTATTTTGGTGTTTTAAAATACCAAGATTAGGCCTTTGCCAAATTAAGTCTTTGGGCAACTCATTCCAAGAAGTCTAGTAAAGGGATATGGTCCAAAAGGTTTTGATATTAAGTCAGTAGCTCTAAACTTCTTCATATTAGCTAAAAATAATAAAATCTGGGGTTTATAGTGCCAATGAATATACACTCTAACACTTAGGGGAGATCACCACTTATTCCCGTGAAACAGCGTGGGAACAATTTATTTAACCTCTTCTCTTGTGCTGGTTCTTTTTGATTATTTTATGCTCTTCTCTTATCATGTTATTACAATAAGATAGCCTTGGACCTCCCTCCTGCTTGAAGGGTATATCCCCTACATACTCCTATCTCCTTCCCCCATTCACCTAAAGGACAAGCAGATTTAAAAAAAAAAAAAAAAAAACCACAACTAGGTGGAATCCAAGGAAAGAAAGCTTAACTAAGGTTTACTTCTAGTCTTAAAACAAAAGATCTTTCTGACTTATACACTGGTGGGATAGGGAGAGAGTTTTCTCTGAGGTCAGGGCAGATTCACTAACACATCTGCAGAGCCATAAGCAGTAAGGTTTCTAGATTACCGGCTGGCATTTTGCAGGCTTCCCTAAAGTCTCTTTTTATTTTTCTAAATTAAAAAAAAAATAAAAAAACTTCATAACATCTATTTTTCTCTTGACTTATAAAAGTATTACATGTTCTTGGATTAAAAAATAAAAACTGGGAAGCTACAAATACAGACCTATGAGTCTAACCATCACTGGGCATTAGTATTTGGACATTCCAAAGATATTTCAAACTGTGTCTAAAATGGAACTTACCTTCTTTCTATATCCTGCTATTCTCCCTGTAATTCCCACAGGCTTAAGGAATGGCCCTACCCTGTGTGGTTACTTCAGCTTAGATACCTAATAATATACTTGATTTTTCTGTATCTTCCTTAGCCACATCCAATCAAAACATAAGGAGATTTTAGTTCCAAATTATTGCTTTTATTTAAAACTTGTATTTTCTTTTTCCAGAAACATTTCTGACATTAACAGAATTTTCATAATAGTCATATTAACAATAATCTAATTTTAACTTGTTTCCTCAGGTCAATCTTATTTCTTTTATTCTATAACAACTCTACAGTAAATTCTTTGTTTCAATCATTTCTAAACTAGCTGTCATACTTCTTTGTTTTCCTGATAGAAGACATGTAGTTGGTTTGTTTTCCAAAAACTTGAAGTATTATTTCTCTTGCCCTAATAAATTATAGGGCTTGGCAGCTGTATAAAACAGTATTTTTCTTCTCTTGAAAAACTCCCTATACAGTATCTATCTATGCTGGCTTTTGTTATAAAAGTCATTGTCAGCCTGATCACATTTTTTTCTTTGTTGAAATCTTACTTGCTCTACACAAGTCTTGCATTTGTAGATCTTTCCTTTACCCTGAAAATTGAAGACTACTACAAGATATAGCTGCACTTAACTTTGAATTGAAAATTATTTTTTAGAGACCATTTCCTTTATTGACTTGGTTTTTCCTGGAGCTAATCCACTGTTGATTGCCTTTACTACACTTTTAATTTAGTATTTTCATCTCTATACAATATTTTACCTCCATACATTTTTTGGTGTTGTCCCTTTTTTACAATTTCACTTCCCATTTCAGTGGAAGATACCCTGAACTCAACTGCATAAGAACATAACATTCTTTTTTAACTGTCTTATCTTATCATGTAATTGATTGTAAAAGATGTTATTCTCTTTATTCATCTTTATCTAGAATATCTAGAACAGAGAGCTGTTCTACTAATGGTAAGTCTCTGACCAACCTTCTAAGCTCAAACCAACAGAGAAGGGAGAAGGTTTAATTTGTTAGATCAATGGCCTGTGAGGCAGTAATGAGGAAACTATAATGAGATAACCACACCTTTATAAGACTTTCTTACCTCTGTGTATTGGGATGTACTACTTTTGGTTTGGGTTATACCTTCATTCTCTCAATAGAAGGAATGCTCTCATGCAAAGCCATACATCTCACTTCTAATGTAGGTGTAACAGTTATATCAGGATTCCTGTTCTATGGGCTCTGATGCACACTTGGTACACTCTCAAGAAGCATCAACAACTCTTTTCCTCCCTGGCTGCTTGAAGATCAGCCACCATCATGAATAACACAATAACTATCCTTGGATCAGGAAGTTCATGACCAACAGACTACTTCAGTGGAAACAAATGGTCATTGACATCCTTCACCCTGGGAAAGCAACAATACCTAAGACAGAAAATTCAGAAAAAAAGCCAAAATATGTAAGACCACACCAGATGTTATCTTTGTATTTAGATTCAGAACCCACTTTGGTGGTAGCAAGGCCACTGGCTTTGGCATGACTTATGATTTCAAAGAAAAATGAACCCAAACATACACTTGCAAGACATGGCCTGTATGACAAGACAATGACCTCAAGAAAAGAACAAAAGGAACATAAGAACAGACTAAAGAAAGACAAGGGGACTGCAAAGGCCAATGTTGGTGCCGGCCCAAAGTGAGCTGGAGATTGGATAAAAGAAGGAGTAAACATGCTTCAGTGACTTAATCTGCAGTGATTGTGTCAATTTTTTATGAGAGCATTAATAAAATAAGAACTTACAAAAAATAAAAGCCACATACCAAATGCCCCACCATCTACCATTTCCTCCAACCCCAGTTGTTATAAGCTGGTGGTAATAGGCAAGGAACATTACTGGATAGCACTGAATGTCTCACTCCTCTTTCTCTTTCTCTCAAATTCCCCTATTTACCTTCATTCAGTTAAACAAGTACTGTTTGCCCAAGTAGTCTGACATCAACTGGTTGCCATTTGTACACACCCCAACCAGGGACCAAACCTGCAACCCAGGCATGTGCTCTGACCGGAAATCAAACCAGATGATGCCTAATCGAGCCAACACTGGTCAGAGCAGGTTTGCCCGGTTCTTCATAGAGGTCTTTGTCCGAGTTTCTAGCATCCGTAAGGAACTTTTTCCTTATTTTATATTATTTTTGTCATTTCATTGGGAATCTAGAAAACTTAATGAAATTAATGAGGTTTGGAGACCTAGTGTATGAATTCAATCACAAACCTATGGAAAACTCACCAATGAACTAATTAAAAATACTGAGGTAGGTACAGCATATAAGAAATATGTCACCTTGGCCAGGTGGCTCAGTTGGTTGGAATACTCATGTACACAAAAAGGTTAAAGGTTCAATCCCCGGTAAGGACATATACCTAGATTATGGGTTCAATCCCTGTCAGGTGCATGCAGGCGGCAATGGATCAATATTTCTCTCAATGATGTCTCTCTCTCCCTCCCTCCCTCTCTCTCTCTAAAATCAATAAACATATCCTCAGGTGAGGATTAAAATAAAATGCATGTTCTTCTTGTGGTGAGGTAAAGAAAAATTGTCAGAAACCAAGGGGTAAACAAGCAGACTTTTAAAAGCCAGTAAATGGAATATCTGGCTCTAAAAATAAAGTTTCCTCCTGGAATAAGCCAGAGGAAAAATTATAGTTAGTGGATAAGACTTAAAATTTTCTATTTGGCCCTGGCTGGTATGTCTCAGTGGATTGAGCGCTGGCCTGTGAACCAGAGGGTCGCTGGTTCGATTCCTAGTCAGAGCATGTGCCTGGGTTGTGGGCCAGGTCTCCAGTAAGGGGCGTGTGAGAGGCAACCACACATGGATGTTTCTCTCCCTCTCTTTCTCCCTCCCTTCCCCTCTCTCTAAAAATAAATACATCTTTAAAAAATATTTCTACTTGAACAGCTTAGGTTTTAGGAGATAAGAAATTCATGGAAGAACAAAATAAGCTTAATTAAGGGCTAGGTTTTAGTCTTATTGTGAAGACAAGTAAGTCCAGGTAGTATGACATCAGAGAGCCCACACTGTTCACCAGACAGGTTTTAATGCCTTCTTTAAGTATTACACCAGATCTTTTCCTAAGAATGATGCCAAGCTGATGACCCTATGCAGCAAGTATAATACTGTTCCCACTTTACAAATGCAGAAAACAGACACAGAAATTACCCAAGATGACAGAGTGGGTAGCAAAACTAGTATACTCACAGTTGGAATGTGGGGGTGGAGGGTAGACACAAAAGGAATAATTAACTCAAAACCAGCAAAGAATATTAGTCCATTGCTGACTCAGTCTGGTCCAGGGACCAGCACTACAAGCATCACCTCAAAGCATATTAGAAATGCAGATTCTCAGTCTCCACCCAGAGCTACTAAGTCGTAATATGCATTTTAACAACATTCCCCAGGTACATGGTAGAGGAGAAAGAGCACAATCTTAAGCTGGTATGAATCTGTATGAAAGATGGATAGAAAGAAATGACTTGGGGAAACAGAGTTTATACTAGGAATATAAAAGTTTAAAAATTTTCAAAAGATGACATTGGGATTGCTATTGAATTACCCAAGGTTGGTCAAAAACCTAGAGAATTTACGAAGCTTATTAAATACAAGATTTTAGGGGAATGTACACGATGGACTACATGTTAAACCTTCCTGTGCCTGTTAAGGGCATAGGCCTGAGAAGCAGAAGCAGCAACAGCTCAGTTCAGAAAATTCTTCAGGTAAAAGCTAAAAGTGGAACAAAAAGGTGAAGTCTGTCCTATGAGGCAGGAGTTAAAGGCTCCAGAAAATGCTGAGTAGGAAGAAGCCACAGCAACAAAATGGCAGAAATGGCAGAGAAATTTAAATATACATACACACAAAAAGGAGAAGCAGCGGGCTTTTAGAATTTGAGCAGGAGATAGAATGGGTACAAAAATCATAAACTCTCCCTTGAAGAAATGATTATATTGATAACTGAATGGATACACTGCTCACAAAAAATAAAAATAAAGAATATATCCCTTCAAAATCTTAAGATTTCAGACATTTAAAACAGAAGTCAAATACTGTCTCTCATCTAATCTATAGACACTTCATTGGTTCCCACTGTCAAAGCTCAGCCGTCATCCCCATGAGGGACTCCCTGATGACCCATTTAAAGCTGAAATTTTTCTCCCCAATACTACTATGCCAGCACTCCTTAGCTCCCCGCCTGCTTCATTTTTCTCCAAGTCATCTGTCTCATTCTAAAATACTCTTAATTTACAAGTTTATTGTCTTTCTGTTTCCACATTAGAATCAAACTCCACAAGAGCAAGATTTTTCTGGTTTTGCTTACTACTGTTTGTTCCAGAGCTTAGTACCTAGCATATAGTGGGAACACAATAAATATCTGCTAAGTAAAAAGCTGAAGAATGGATTGCCAAGAACACAAATTTCAAAGGAAAACATTAATGTAAAATTAATAAATTTTAAATACTTGACTATAGGCTCAATTAAGCTCCATGATGACAGTATTTCTACCTCTTTTGCTGAGTGTAGGAATGGATAAAGTAGAATGTTTAATATAACATTCCTAATTTCACTGATTCTAACATGCATTTTTAAATATTTGTACCACTCTAAAATCAGAGTATTTTGTATATTCAATATCATAGAATTCATGTCAGCCCGGTAATGGTCATGATGTAGTTGTAATTCTCCTTGAATGGACATTCGAAGAACACAGAAACTTGCGAAAGGGTATATTGTGACTCAGAATAAAATCCAAAACTAGCAGAACACTTTTTTAATTCTTGGGAGCCAAACGTGAGGCATGGGTGTAGAGCAATTGATCTAATTTAACAACACCTTTGAAGCAGGTCAAAAGTTGGCTAAACAGAACCATAAAGCCAGCTTAAGCTTTTAAAAAAGCCAAATTCCAATGGCCTTTAGTTTTTATTATTTTAGAAAATGCTATTTCACCAACACTTTGATGTCACCGAAGACAAAATCGTATTAAAAAACAGACGTCAATAGGTGAGTGGAAAAGCAAATCTGGACTCAGATTCTGAATGTGAAGAAGTTTTAGATATACTTGATACAATTAAGTTTGCTTATAATTGTTCTCTTTTGTGTATGCAATAGAATGATTGATTATGAAAAAATCTACTCACTGTAAAAGCTTGCTTTAAATAAACATAAAAGAAAAATTCTAGGTGAAAGAAAGCACTGGACTCTTCCTAAAGGTGGACAGCAAAATTCCTGTTTGACCATCAGCCTTTCTTGTTAACACCATAAGAATAAATGTAAGATACGTTGTGTGAACACTTTACCCCTAGGGGGAGCTCAAAGCACATCTTCCTTTATTCCACCCCAGAGAAGTGCTGATGAGATTAATGCCAAGGACACACATTAGTGAGCCCAAGTACTACCAGGTATTTCTTCATAAATAAATGCTAAAAAGATCAATGTTCTTGCCATCTACAAGAAAGGTCTTGGATATTTTTTATTCTCTTCTCTCATATAGAATGTGCAGAAATATCTGCCTTCTATCTTGGGGAGGTTATTGAGAAAATAGATAAAAATAAATCAGGGTACGGCCAAGGGGGAAAGTGCATGGAACAGACAGCCTGAGTCTAGTCTAAGTAAGGGCCAAGCTCTACATGGGGCTGTGAAATCAAAACCTGTAGCAATAAAAAATGAGTATATGTCCAGGATGTGCTTAGAAATCTACATTGGTGGGGACAGTAAGCTCTGGTGAAGCAAATGTAAAATTGGAATTCTATTCATAAACTCCCTAGAAATACAGCTAAAAGTTCATTTTAAGAAACATTCTTTTTCTACTAGTATAACAGGATCCTAAACATTGCTACCTTAGTTAAATATAAAAATTACAAACAATAAATAACCAATATACTATTTTTAAGGGGAAAATAAAGGCCTGCTTTGAATGTAGACAAAATGTGAAGTATTAAATTGTTTTACCTGAAATGATCCAAGAATATCCTTTAAGGGTTCTTCATAAAACTCATCTCTTCCGAAGAACAGCAGCAACTCAAAGAAACTCCTAGGAAGAATAAGTGAATCATAACTTTCATTGCTTCTTTAACTTTTTTGTCCCAATTTAAAAGAATCTCGAAAGGTAACAGTTATGTATTATCAGATATCTAGTTTTAAAATAGTTGGTTTTGAAACACACTGATCATTTAGGATTCGTGTTACATATTCAGTAAAAATTTAATAGAAGCATCTTCAAGGAAAATACAAAGAAATGCACTTAAGTTATAGAACTACAGAATGCATAATTACATTACTCATGCCTACTAGGTTCACACTGCAAAAAAGAGAAAAAGAAAAAGCAACAGGATACCAGGTGGCCAAAATTTGACTACACATGTGAAGATGATCTAAAATGAGTACACACTCATAGTATAATGGACCCTGGAAAAAATTCAAACTCTAATTGTTTTCAGAGGGATATAAGGGATGGATAAATCGACACAAAAATATATTAGAGAGGCACCATGAAACTCTCCACCAACATTTATATTATAGCAATGTCACCAATTATGTATCTAATTAATGACACATGGATCCTCAAACTCTAGGCTTACCTTAATTATCATTATCCCACTTATGACAGACTGCCCCAAATCCTCATTTTTAAATGAGTTATTTGCAAAATATAACCAAAGACACTGAGATTGAGAACTGGGTGACAGTGACCAGAGGGGAGAGGGGAGGAGATTACAGGGGAAAAGGATGAAAGGTTGGCAGGAACAATTATAAAGGACACATGGACAATAACAAGGGGGGATGGAAACAGGGGAGGGAGGTGGGGAGGGATGGAGTGGTGGGGAGGGGTTGGGGGAAAAAGCAGAAAACTGTACTTGAACAACAATAAAAAAAATGTTAAAAAAATAAATGAGTTATTTGGAAAATTTATTACTAAGTATTTTATGTGCCTTTAATAATTCATTAATTAGTTTGTACAGGAAGAAACATAACATTTCCTAATCATGAGCATGGGAAAGTATAATATATTACTTTGCAATCCTAAATGACAAATACTTCAAACTCTTGAAAATGTGGAAGATACTCAACTAGAAATAGCTAAAGCTGTATTTTTCTAAACACTTTAATCAAAATCACTAATAAAGACTGAAATTTTTAATGCAAACATAACTGTAAGATTATATCATTTTAAAAATTAGATAAAAGACCTAAGCATTACACAATAATTACAAAGACCCTTCTAAACACAGCATAGCAACTACACCCCATGAACTGATATTTTTATAAATTTGACTAAATTTTTAAATGTCAACAGACACGAACCATAAATGCAGTCAAAAGCAAAATGATTCACTGGGAAAGAATATTTGCAGATTTCCTTAATTAAAAAGCTTATACAAGTAATTCTTTATAATGTCAAAAACCTAGTAGAAAACTAGGAGAAAAGGACTACTTCACAGAAAAGAAATGCAGGTGAATTTTTATTTCAAATATGAAAAGATGTTCTACTTTACTCAATTAAATAAGTAAAACTTTATGAAGATGAAATGCCATTTTTCCTTCATATTTATAAAAATGAAAATGTTGATAGATTCTATGATGGCTCTGATGTAGAGAAATAGACTCATGTATATATAGTATTATCTATGGCTGCTTTAGTGCTACAAGAACAGTAGTATGGTTACAGCAGATACTCTATGGTCCTCAAGTCTAAAATATCTGGCCCTTGAAAAAAAATGTTTGCCAACTTCAGTTTTAAACAGTTATATTTCAGTGATTAAAAGTTAGGAATATTCCATTTTATATGTATGGTTTGGCTTTTACCATTTCCAGTTCTCTTCATTTCTCTGGGTAGATTTTCTGTCTAGCATCACGTTTGTGGTACTTTTTTTTTTTTTGCAGTTCAGGTCTTCTGGGAATGAATTCTTTCATTTTTCTCTTCCCTGAAAACACGCTTGTTTCTCCCTCTCAAATTGAGACTTAATTTTTTTCTTTTAGCACTTTAAAGATGTCAATTTGTTATATTCTGGCTTGCATAGTTCCTGAGGAGTCTGCTGTATTTATCATTAGTCTTCTAAATTAGGTAGTATCTTTTTACTATGGTAGCCTTCAAGATTTTCTCAGTGATTTTCAGTTTGAATGTTAAGCATGCAGATGATCTAGATGGGTGTGTGTGTGTGTGTGTGTGTGTCGCATATTATCCTGCTTGTTGCTCTATAAATTGCTTGAGTCTGTGGTTAAAGGGTCCTCTTAGAAGTAATTATTACATCTCTTCCGAGGTCTCCTTTTACACAAATCAATGCTTCTCCCTCATCAACCATCTGAATTCTCTTAAGCTCTACCAATACCTCCTCTTTCCTTCCATTTCTAGGGCTAACAGCAACTTACTAGAGTGCTAAGTTTCATTCACCATCCTCTTATCTATTCTTTCAATTTTCTAACAACTTTGAAAGAGGTTCTATGAATTAAATTCCCTCTACTGAATTATCTAGCATGACTTACATTTCCCTAACTAGATCTTGATTGGAATAATCTATATATCTTAATCAAAAAGGAAATGAAAAAGGAAACAAAAATAAATGTATTGATGACCATTTCCTACAAGACCAACAGGAAATTATTTTTGGTCTCCCCATGTTCCAAAATTAGAACAGAAAACTTTTTCAGAACATAACTTACGAAAACTATAAACAATAGGCTACAGCCAACTTAAGTCACATATTTATTTTTATTAAATATTCAAAAATATGTAAATTTGTCTTGGTGCCTTGATACGGTGGGATTTTCTTTTCTATTGAACTATAATTAACATGTAGCATTGTATTAGATTCAGGTGTACAACGTAATGATTTGATATTTCTATATACTGGAAAATTATCTTCACAACAAATCTAGTTAATATACATCACCACACAGTCACAACTTTTTCTTCTTGTGATAAGAATTGTCAAGATCTACTCCTTTTAACAACTTTCAAATATACAATATTTTTAACTATAGTCAACATGTTATACATTAAATCCCAATGACCTATTTATTTTATAACTAGAAAGTTGTACTTTTTGACCACCTTCACCTATTTGGCCCACCTCCCAATCCTCACTACAGCAACTATCAACCTGTTCTGAATATCTGAGTTTTGTTTTGTTTAGATTTCATATATAAGATATTATTTGTCTCTCTGAATTATTTCACTCAGCATAATGCTCTCAAAGTCCATCTATGTTATCACAAATATTAAGATTTCCTTCATTTTTATGAATGATAATATTCCATTATATATATGTGTGTGTATCCATTTTCTTTATCCATTCATCCATCACTGGACATATGGGAGGCCTCCATGTCTTACCTATTGTAAATAATGCTTCAATGAACACAGAGGTGCAAGTATCTTTTCGAGTTAGTGTTTTCATTTCCTTTGGATAAATATCCAGGAATGGAACTGATGGATGATATGGTAATTCTATTTTTAATTCTTTGTGGAACATCCATACTGGTTTCCACAGTAGCAACACTATTTTATATAACTACCAACAGTGCACAGGGGTTCCCTTTTCTTTATATCCTTGTCAATTCTTATTTGTTACCGTTTTAGAAAAAAAAAAACAAAACATCCTAACAGGTGTGAGGTGATACCTCATTGTTGTTTTGATTTGGTTTTGATTTGGACTAATGATTTCCTTTATAGTACAAGTTTTTTTAGTTTGATTTAGTTCAAATAGTGTTTTGCTTTTGTTGCCTTTGCCTTTGGTGTCAAGTAAAAAAAAAATAAATAAAGAAATCATCCCCAAGACTGATGTCAAAGAGCCTTCTGTCTCTATTTTCTTCTACCAGTTTTATGGTTTCAGGTTTTATGCTCAAGTCTTTAATCCATCTAGAGTTGATTTCTGTGTATGGTATAACAGTGGTTCAGTTTCATGCTTTTAAATATGCCTGTCCAGTTTTTCTAACACCACTTACAGAAGAAACTGTCCATCCCCCACTGCATATTCTTAGCTCCTTTGTTGTATTCTAATTGACCACGTATGCATGGGTTTATTTCTGGGCTCTCTATTCTCTTCTGTTGATCTACATACCTGTCTGATCTATGGGCCAGTATCACACAGTTCTGGTTAGCTTTGTAATATAGTTTGAAATCAGGAAAAGTGATGCCTCCAGCTTTGTCCTTCCTCAATACTACCTTAGTTATTCAGGATCTTTTGTGGTTCCACACACATTTTAGGAATTATCTGTTATAATTCTGTGCAAAATGCTATTGGATTTTTGATAGAGAGTGCAATAAATCTGTAGTTTGCTTTGGGTAGCATGGACATTCTAACAGTATTAATTCTTCAAATTTATGAACATTTTTTTCTCTCCAATTATTTGTGTCTTCAATTTTTTTAATCAGTGTCTTACAGTTTTAGTGTCTAGGTCTTTCATATTCTTGGTGAAATTTATTCCTAGATGTTTTATTCTTTTTGATGAAATTATAAATATGATTGTTTTCTTAATTCTTCTGGAGTTATTAGTGTACAGAAAAGCAAAGAATTTTTATACATTGACTTTATATCCTGAAACTTTACTGAATTAGTTTATTAGTTCTAAGGGTATTCTGGTGGAGTCTTTAGGGTTTCTATACATAATGTCATATGCAAATAGAGATGATTTTACTTCTATCAGAGAATAGAATAACATATGTTTAACATATTTTATACCTATATATTATATATACCTATATACAGATTATAGATATCAAGTTAACCCTTTTGCTTACCTATAAATTTTTAGTATGTCAAGTGATTAAAAAATTAAAAACACATGATATATATCATAAACAAGAATTCTACAAACATATGAATTATAATGAAATCCATTAATATCCTGACATCCTGTCCAGGTACTTTGGCACAATCTGTTTACCATCCCTGGGTGGCTCTCCTGCTCCTTCATCTAACTTATTTGCTCTCATTCCTTCTGAGCTCAGCTCCAGTGTTAGCTCACCCAGCAAATTTTCCATAACTTCCCAGTCCAAGTCAGGTCCCCTCTTACACTCTTATTGTACCCTGTAATTCTTTCATGATTACAATTACATAATACTGTGACTCTTCAGTATGTTTTAGCTTTGTAAAGTCTTTCAGAACAAGGACCAACCTATGTTTTCTATTTTATTCCTAAAACCAAGCAAAGATTTGCAGAATGAATGAATGAATAATTATGAAATAATTGTGGGAAGAATTTTCTGGCTTATTTATTTACTTATTTAAGTAAATTAGAATTACAGACTCGCTCTTTTAATACCACCATGTTGCTATTTCCACATTTTTCTTCTGGTAATAAAAATACAATGAACTTTTCTTTTAAAGTAAATTCAAATAATACAAAAACTTTTCTTTGTAAGAAACATTATTATTTGACAAACCAGTAAGATATGTAATTTATTTTGTCTATGACTGTCACTTCATGTTAAGATTTGTTTCTGTTTAATACATTATTCTTTTCATAAGCAGTAGTAATAAAAGTCTAAAAAGTAATGAAATCGAAGTCCACAAATGACAAATATTTTTAAAAGTATTTTTGGAAGCCTTAAAAGCATTTTCACATTATATCACTAAAGCTAGCAAAGATTATATAGAAAATGGGGAAAAGCCAACGCATTGTAACAAGAATACTTCTTGCTTAAAAATAATGTATTTCTATTAATAATGTTTTCCTCCAAAATCACTAGAGAATAACAACTGTTTTGATAGCTTTCAAAATAAACATATAAATGTAGTCCTTGTACTCTACCTCACTCTCTTTTCCACTATCTCACTAACTTCTTGAGGGAAGTGTGTATCCCTCCATCATTTCTATGGTTCTGATAGGGTTGCCAACGGCTGCCAATGTAGTATCCTCATTTCCCCAAGTGCAGGTTTGTCACCAGACTGAAACAAGTATTTTACCACACTCTCCTCAACACAGTGATTAGTCCAAGAAGTGGGCACACTTAACCTTGGCTGGGCCTGAGTCCCCCAAATATTTCGGGGATTAGAGGTGTGGAGAGGGGGTTTCTTCTCCCTTGGGATAAACTAAACTTAATCGCAGAAATGTCAGCCCTGAGAGAGTGAAGCCCCTAGAGAAAGACAGAATGGGAGAAAACAGTTCCAAATAACATTTCATTCTTTGGATTCAGAAAATCATGAAACTAGGTGGAGGCATAGGTAAACATGGCTAACCTCCTCGCACAACCACAGCAAAAATCACAACTAAACTACAAAACAACTGTCACTGAGAATTGTCAGAAAATTGAGCTGTATGGAAGTACAACCACCAAGGAATTAAAGAAGTTACATTCATCCAGATGGGTAGGAAAGTAGGAGGGGCAGAGAAGCAGAGCAGGCAGACCCACATCCTTGTGTAGTGGATAAAAATCAGGAGGAATAACTTGAGAACAAGGGATCCCAGGCCCATACCAGACCATTCAACCCAGGGTTCCAGAGCCAGGAAGGTAAGTCCATATAACTTCTGGCTGTGAACACCAGTGAGGATTGAGGCAGCAGAAGAAATTGTAGGACTCTTGGGAGTCTCCTCTTAAAGGGCCTACAAGGGACTTAGGACTTAGGCAGACTCAATTCCTCTGGGCTCCAGCTGGAAGGTCACCAGTGTCTGGTATCATGGTGACAGCCAGAGGACAGCTACCTCCCAGACAAAACTCCAGAGGCCAAGCAATGGCCATAGTCCCCTTTCTGAGCCATCCCCCACACAGAACCACAGAGCAGTGATACCTTACCTAAGACTCCATCAACCTGGTTGACACGGGTTGCCCCTCCCTCCCTGGTGATTACCTAAAGCTCCTCCCCATCTAATTTACTGAGTGATTTTCTACAATAGGCCACACTACTAAGACAGGGAGTCAAAGCATCCCTACCTAATGAACAGAAACAAACACAGGGAAGCTGCCAAATTGAGAAAAAGAAATATGGCTCAAATGAAAGAATAGAACAAAACTCCAAAAAAAAACCTAACTGAAAAAAACCTAACAGATCAAAAACTATGAACATTAAAATGGCAATAAATTCACAACTATAAACAACAGAATCTAATAAACAAAGCAAACAAACAAAACAGAAACAGAATCATAGATATGGCAATCATTTGCAGGGTTATCAGTTAAGAGGGGGGAAGGGCAGAATAGGGAAAAGGCGTAGGGATTAAAACTACAAATTGGTAAGTATAGAGTAGACAGGAGGATGTTAAAATCAGTAAAGGAAATGGAGTAGCCAAGGAACTTACATGCATGACCCACTGGCATGAACTAAGTGCAGTGATTGCCAGAGTGAAAGGAGGTACTGGGTGGAGGGGGAGAAAGGGGAATAAATTGGGACAACCAATAGCATAAGCAATAAAATATATTTTAAAAAATAGCAACAATAAAAAATAGAAAATATTGAAATGTTCTAGACCTTACTTTTCCATAGTTTAGTCATCTAATGAATCCTCCCCACCCACCCATTTGCAGGGCGGAGGCTTAAACTAGATTGACTAAGATTTGTCAATTATAACTCAAAAGTCCCAGTACATTTTCCATGTTCATTCAGGCTTGATAAACTAAATATAAAACATTATAGTTTTATTAACTGTCTTGCTGCTATAAATCTAAGTAACATTATATCCTAAATGCTCCTTCTCTCCACTATTTTTTCAGCTTTACTGGCGTATAAATGACCAACAGAAACTGTATATATTTAAAGTGTACAATCTGACTTTTGATATACATAAGATAGTGATATAATCACCATAATCAAGGGGGTTAACATACCCATCATCTCACTGAGTTGCCCCTACAATTTTAAATATATACAAGTAATCCTGTAAAAAATCATAATGTACATGCATTCTTTTTTTTTCCTATGAAAAAGGAATTCTTTATTTTTCAACATCAATTATTCAGCTTAACATTTAGCTTTGAATACATCTTTATCAATATAAAATTCAAATAGACAAATAAGGAATGTTGATAAATACAACAATATATATGACCATTTTGACTCTTCATATAGTTTTTCTTAGTAATGTTAGATAAAACAGTGAAGTTGTGACTAGAAAACACGTAACAATGATAAAATATTTTTAAATAAGCAAATGAATTTATGATCCAGATAACAAATATCTGGGACTAAGTTTGTTGAGGGAAACAAAAGGAAAATCACAAATCAGATGTGGGTCGACTTTAAAGAAACTTCTATGAAGCTCAGTTGGATAGCTGTAATTGTTTTATAAATAATTCAATAAATCAGCCACTAAACTAATCCCATGTATTGCTTAATTGCTTCAGGTAGAATTTTTCTCACGAAGTTACACAATTGATATTCTTTTCAGTTTCACTTTGCTAGCTTAGCAACCTTCTTAGCTATATTGGGCCAATTATTATCTTCCTTCTCCACAAGTCTACACACGTTTGCATGTGAGCCTCAAGGTACCATTTTAAACAAAATTTTATTGGGTTATACTGATTATGAAATTTGAATGTTATTTATCCTCCCTGCATTTTGTGGGTACTGTAAATTTTTTTAATTACTTTATTGTTGTTCAATTACAGTTGTTTGCATTTTCTCCCCACTACTCCCCACCACCCCAGCCAAACCCACCTCCCTCCCTTGCTCCCACCCTCCCCCTGGGTTTTGTCCATGTGTCCTTTATAGTAGTTCCTGAAAACCCTTCTCCCCACTGTCCCCTCCCCCCACCCCTCTGACTATTGTTAGATTATTCTTAATTTCCATGTCTCTGGTTATATTTTGTTTGCTTTTTTCTCTTGTGGATTGTGTTGCAGTTAAAGGTGAGATTATATGGTATTTGTCCCTCATCACCTGGCTATTTCACTTAGCATAATGCTCTCCAGTTCCATCCATGCTGTTGCAAAGGGTAGGAGCTCCTTCTTTCCGTCTGCTGCATAGAATTCCATTGTGTAAATGTACCATAGTTTTTGATCCACTCATTTGCTGATGGGCACTTAGGTTGATTCCAGTACTTGGCTATTATAAATTTTGCTGCTATGAACATTGGGGTGCATAGGTTCTTTTGGATGGGTGTTTCAGGGCTCTTAGGGTATAATCCCAGCAGTGGAATTGCTGGGTCAAAAGGCAGTTCCATTTTTAGTTTTCTGAGAAAATCCCATCCTGTTTTCCACAGTAGCTGCACCAGTCTGCATTCCAAACAACGATGCACCAGGGTTCCCTTTTCTCCACATCCTCTACAATGTGGATTTCTTTATGATGGCCATTCTGACTGGTGTGAGATGGTACCTCATCGTGGTTTTAATTTGCATCTCTCTGATGGCTAGTGACGCTGAGCATCTTTTCATATGTCTCTGGGCCCTCTGTATGTCTTCCTAGGAGAAGTGTCTGTTCAAATCCTTTGCCCATTTTGTAACTGGGTTGTTTGTCTTCCTGGAGTGGAGTTGTGTGAGTTCTTTATATATTTTGGACATCAAACACTTGTCCGAGGTATCATTGGCAAATATGTTTTCCCATGTTGTTGGTTCTCTTTCATTTGAATGCTGTTTTCTTTAGCCGTGCAGAAACTTCTTATTCTGATGAGGTTCCATTTGTTTATTCTTTCCTTTATGTCCCTTGCTTTAGGGGACATATCAGTGAAGATGTTGCTGCATGGAATGTCTGAGATTTTCCTGCCAATGTTTTCCTCTAGGACTTTTATGGTATCATGACTTATATTTAAGACTTTAATCCACCTTGAATTTATTTTTGTGTATGGTGTAAGCTGGTGATCCAGTTTCATTTTTTTGCACGTAGCTGTCCAGATCTCCCAACACCATTTGTTGAAGAGGCTATTTTTACTCCATTTTATGCTGCTTCCCTCTTTGTCAAATATTAATTGACCGTAGAGACTTGGGTTTATTTCTGGGCTCTCTGTTCTGTTCCATTGGTCTATGTGCCTGTTTTTATGCCAGTACTAGGCTGTTTTGATTACAGTGGCCTTGTAATAAATAGTTTGATATCAGGTATTGTGATCCCTCCTGCTTTGTTCTTCTTTCTCAAAATTGCTGCAGCTATTCGGGGTCGTTTATGGTTCCATATAAATTTCTGAAATGTTTGTTCTGTATCTGTGAAATATGTCATTGGTACTTTAATAGGGATTGCATTGAATCTATATATTGCTTTGGGGAGTATGGATATTTTGATGATGTTAATTCTTCCAATCCATGAGCATGGTACATGCTTCCATTTGTTTGTATCTTCCTTAATTTCTTTCTTCAGTGTTGTATAGTTTTCTAAGTACAGATCTTTGACCTCCTTGGTTAGATTTATCCCTACGTACTTTATTTTTCTTGTTGCTATAGCCAATGGGATTTTTTCCCTGATTTCTGCTTCTGATATTTCATTGTTGGTGTACCAAAATGCCTTTGATTTCTAAGTATTGACTTTATATCCAGCTGTTTTGCCAAATTCATTTATTAGGTCAAGAAGTTTTTTGGTGGAATCTATAGGATTTTCTAGGTACGCTAACATGTCATCTGCAAACAATGACAGTTTTACTTCCTCCTTTCCAATTTGGATGCCTTTTATTTCCTTTTCTTGTCTGATTGCTGTGGGTAGGACTTCCAGTACTATGTTGAATAGGAGTGGTGAAAGTAGGCATCCTTGTCTTGTTCCTGATCTTAGTGGGAAAGATTTTAGTTTTTGCCCATTGAGTATGTTGTCAGTAGACGTCTCATATATGGCCTTTATTATATTATGTATGCTCACTCTATTCCCACTTTGCTGAGTGCTTTTATCATAAATGGGTGCTTCTATATACATTCTTTTATATAAAAATAAAACAAAAAATATAGTTTGTCAAGAATGAAATTCATTAATTAATTCACTATATATGAAAATAACACTTCAAGATTTAGAAATGCTACATGTATAGAAAGGCTTCAACCCTCTCTCACTAGTCCAATGCCCCAGAATCAACAACTTTCAATATTTTTAATAGCTGTTGATAATAAGTTTTGCTATTTTCTTGGTTTGTCAATTTTAAATATTATCTCTTGACTCTCTGCTCTGGGAGAATTTAATTTCTCACACAATCAATTCCATCTTCCCAATAGTTATTTATTTATTTATTATATTTATCTTTATCTATTATATATCTTTATAACTTTACTTGCACATTTATTTATGGCTTCATGTACTACTGGTACACCATTTTATAAAATAAAAATTAAAGGACGGATATTAGTGCCCTGTCCTTCACTTTTAACTCACAACTTCCATTAAATATTCTTATATTGAAAAGTTAGTAATTTCCCTCTGTTCTATAATTATTTTATACATTGAAAGTTTAAAGTCAATAAACATCATTTACATTAAGAAAACTACATAAAACCCTGGCTGGTATGACTCAACTGTTTGGGATGTTGTCCTGTACCTCAAGGATTACAGGTTTGCTGACTCCCCAGTCCAGGTACATATGATCCCCTGTCCGAGTATAAGGGAGGCAACCAACTGATGGTTCTCTCTCACATCAGTGTTTCTTTCTCTCCCTCTCTCCCTTTCTGTCTCCCTAAAAAGTAATGAAAAAATGGCCTCGGATCAGGATAAGAAAGAAAACAATAAAAATAACATTTAGTGCACATCTAAGTAGTTTGCTATGACTATGTATCCTTTCCTATTCAGATTATTCTTAATTTTCCTGGAGTGTCTAATTCCCTTTTTAATTCCTTTGCCTTGTGTACTTTTTCACTACCTTAAATGGCTCCAAGTTCTCAAAGTCGGTCCCATATCTCAATTTCTACTGGATATTTCCCTCTTGGAGGTGACATATCCATAAGAGCTATTATTTGGCAGTGATCCTCGAACATCTTTTCCCTCTATCTTAAGTAAATGCCACTGTTTTCTAGATTCACTGTCATTTGGTCTTTTTATACGACATCCTCATCTAGAGCACATTCTCTAAAAACTCCCCAAAACAGTATGTGGACAAATCAATCTTCTAGGTCCTTACATGCCTGCTAATATTATTTCTGCTTTCATACTTAACTGACAGTTTGAATGAGTATAAAATGCTACATTAAAAATAATTTATCCTCAAATCTTTAGAGCCACTAATTATATTCTACCATCCACTTCTGGTTGTATGAAGACTGGTATCAGTCTGATGTTTGTTCCTTTATAGATGACCTAGTTTTTCCTCTCCAGGTGTTCAAGTCTGTTTTTCATTCTTTTTAAATTTTTTTTTTTAGTTTAGAGAGAGGGGAAGGGAGGGAGAAAGAGAAGGAGAGAAACATTGATGTGAGAGAGAAACATCAATTGGTTGCTTCTTGTAAATACCTCAACCAGGGAACTAACAGACATCCAGGCATGTGCCCTGAATGGGGATAGAACCAGCAACTTTTATTTTGGGGGATGATGCCCAACCAAATGAGCCACACTGGTCTGGACCATTTTTCATTTTTGATATTTTGAAATTGGAATATGATGTATTTAGCTGAGTATCTTTCATATTCATTCTGCTGAGTACTTGTTGGTTTCTTTCAGCCTAGAAGTTCATGACTTTCAGTTCTAGGAAATTCTTTTATTATGAGTATGTCTTAGAAAATTTCCTCCAATGTATTTCCTCTAAGTTATTTTCTGGAACTCCCAACTATTTAAATAACAAATCTTCTACATGGAGTTACCATTATAATTTTTTAAAAAACACATTCCTTTTCGGTTTTGATTTACATATTCTGCATTATTTCTTCAACTTTACCTTCTAACCTTCCTATAGAACTTTAAATTGTAACTATATTTTCTTAATTTCCACAAACTCATTTTGGTATCTTATTATTCCTTTCAGCAAGGCATGTTGATGCTTTAACATTAAACACATTTTCTCAATTCTCTCTGAAAATACTAATTATAGATTTTCTATTTCTCTTTTTAATTTTATTGGTTTCAAAATTAACACTATTTCTTCCAGGATTTTTTATTGTTTTCATTGTATTTTTCATGTTAAAACATTCCTCATGTGTGTCTGATGACTCCTGAATACCCATTAATTTTAAGAGTAAAGCCATAAGCAAATTACTTGCAAGTTTCTTAAGCATGTCTACTAACCAAAGGGTTGCAGGTTTGGTGACTGGTTAGTTTCTTTAGGATAATTACCAGCTAGCTGCCTCATTCTGCCAAAGAGACAGAATCCACAATGTTTAAAAAAAAAGCAATACCATTTTCTGCCCTACCCTTGGCCCTAAGGCCTGGTGGTTGGCCTATATGGAAAAAGTGCTGTTAATGCTTTAATCTGCATACTTCCAAAATATCTCATTCCTACTCTGTGTTTCATGCCTTGCATGTTCAAATTCTGTACCTCTCCAGGCTTCTGGGGGTAGGGGTGAAGGACAGATGACTTCTTCCTCTCTAATAAGATAAGAGGATCATTTTGTTTTAATTGCTACCAGCAGTTTTTAAAAACTGTTTTACAAAGAAGTCATGAGTTGCTTAACAGTTGCTTAACAACAGGAATACATTCTTGGAACTGTGTCAACACAGGATTTTGACGTTGTGTGGCCATGATAGTGTGGCACTTAACAAACCTAGATGGTATAGCCCACTGTACACCTAGGTTATACGATAGAGCCAACTGTTTCTACTTCTACACTACAAGCCTGTACAGCATGGTGTTGTAGTGAATACTGCAGGCAACTGGAACTATTTGTGTATCTAAACATATCTAAAAATAGAAAAGAGACAGCAAAAAGGATAAAAAATGGAATACCTGCACAGAGCACTTACTATGAATAAAACTTCTAGGACTGGAAGTTGTGTGGGTGTGTGGGTGAGCAGTGAGTGAACTTGAAGGCCTAAGACATTAGTGTACATTATTGTAGACTTTTTATAAACACTGTACATTTAGGCTACTCTAAATTTATAAAAAATGTTCTTTTTTTTAAATCATAAATTAACCTTAGCTTAATGTAACATTTCTACTTTATACACTTATTTAGTTCTTAACTCTTATATATTTCACTTAAAAAACATGTTGTACAAAAATATTTTTTCTTTATATTCTTATTCCATAAGATTATTTCTATTTTTAATTTTATATATTACTATTTACACTTCTTTTGTTTAAAACTAGCACACAAACGTATTAGCCTAGGCCTAAACAGGGTCAGGATCATCAACACCGCTTTCACCACTGTATCTTATCCCACTGGAAGGTTTTCAGGGCAGTAACACACGTGCAGCTTTATTCTCCTGTGATAACAATGTCTTCTCCTGGAATACATCACAAAGGACCTGTGTGTCTCTTCTTGACATCTTACTGCTTTCTGAAATGTATCCATGGGTCTATGGCTATAGCACCCTGAATCCACTCGATCTCAGAAGCTAAGCAGGTGGGGTCTGGTTAGTACTTGGATGGGAGATGAAATATGTCCATTATAGTTTGTTTGGTTTGTTTCTTTTTCTCCTTGTAGATTATCTTATATGCAGATAATGCACCATGAACATTCCTTCCTATTAATGAAAACCTTTCAGTTGGAGTTCAGGTTTTAAACATTTTAAGGAGCCTAATGAGGTCTTCAAAAGCTTTTGCTAACCCTGACCTATCAATTTTCTTCTTGTTCTTTTGTAGTTTCCTTTTCTCTTTCCTTTTTTTCAGCTATACATTCCAGTTCCAGTTCCAACAAATGCACATTACTCACTTCTTCAGGAACCACCTCTTAGAATTGCTCATTATCATTCTCATCCACACCCTGGTTGAAGTTATTTGCCAGCTCAACCAAAGCCTTAGTGAATTTTGCAACCTTTACACTAAGACATTATGATGGCTATGTCACTAGGCAATAGGGATTTTTCAGCTCCATTGTAATCTTATGAGACCACCATTGTACATGCAGTCTATCATTGACCAAAAGTCATTTTTTGGCATATGATGAGATATAAAAAAATAAATAAAACAATAAGTGTTTCACAAATTAATACTTATGAGACATACTCATATTTTCTATTCTATTTTATAATGTTAATTCATATCAAAACCCACAATTGTGATACAAGTACAATTTGAAGCACAACAGCCACACACAAAAAAAAATCAAATTAATCTGTGACTTGCGCTGCCATGTTTCAATGAGACTTATCTATTTTTTCTGTCCCTCAGAAAATTGTTGAAATCTTTCATTCACTGATGACTTTTCTTTTCACTGTATTTCTATCTTTTAATTCTTTACTATAAGTTTAGTAGGATCTAGGAGGGTAAAAAGGATAAACATAAGTCTGTGATCTTTACTTTTTTAAAAAATATATTTTATGGATTATACTATTACAGTTGTCCCAATTTTTCTCCCATTGCCCTCCTCCGAACAATAGCCCCAGTCCCTCCAGCAATCCCCATCTTAGTTCATGCCCATAGGTCATGCATATAAAGTATCTGGTTTCTCCATGCCCTATACTGTTCTTAACATCCCCCTGTCTAATTTGTACCTATCTATTAAGCTTCTTAATCCCTGCACCTTTTCCCCCATTCTTCCCCATACCCCTCCCAGCTGATAACCCTCCATATGATCTCCATATCTATGACTCTGTTTGTTTTGCTTGTTTGCTTAGTATTTTTTTTAGATTCAGTTGTTAATAGTTGTGAGTTTGTTGTCATTTTAATGTTCATAGTTTTGATCATCTTCTTTTACTTAAATAAGTCCCTTTAACAGTTCATATAATAATGGCTTCGTGATGATGAACTCCTTTAGCTTTTACCTTATCTGGGAAGCACTTCATCTGCCCTTCAATTCTAATGATAGCTTTGCTGGATGGAGTAATCTTGGTTGTAGGTCCTTGCTTTTCATCACTTTGAATAATTCTTGCCAGTCCCTTCTAGCCTGCAAAGTTTCATTTGAGAAATCAGCTGGTAGTCTTATGGGAACTCCCCTGTTGGTAACTCTCTTCTCTTGCTGCTTTTAAGATTCTCTCTTTATCTTTAACCTTTGGCATTTTAATTATGACATCGTGGAGTGATTGTCTTTGGATACAACTTGATTGGGACTCTCTGTGCTTCCTGGACTTGCATATCTATTTCCAAATTAGGGAAGTTTTCTTTCAATATTTTTCCAAATAGATTTCCAGTTCCCTACTCTTCCTCTTCTCCTTCTGGCATCCCTATGATTTGGACATTGGTATATCTGAAGATGTCCCAGAGGCTCCTTATCCTATTCTTGTTTTTTTTTATTCTTTTTTCTTCTCGATGTTCTGATTGAGTGCTTTTTTCTTCCTTATGTCCCAAATATCGTTGATTTGAATCTCAGCATCATCCCCTCCACTGTTGGTTCCCCGTAGAATTTTATTTCATTTAGTTTAAACTTCCTTTCTGGCCGAGTCTTTTTTATGCTGTTACCTTACTCAGTGAGTTCTTTTGAGCATCCTGATAACCGGTGTTTTGAACTCTGCATCTGTTAGGTTAGTTATCTCCATTTCATTTAGTTCTTTTTCTGGGGTTTTGTTCTGTTCTTTCTTTTGGGCCATATTTCTTTCTCTCTTCAATTTCACAGCATCCTTGTATATTAGGTACAGCTGCTTTGAGTCCCTGTCTTAGTAGCATGGCCTATTATAGAAAGGATACCAGTTGTATGGGGCTGAAAGTTAGGTAATCACCAGGGTGGGGCAACCTTCACTGCTTTGTTGCTCTGTGTGGGGAGAAAGGGCTCAGAGGAGGGACAATGTTGTTACCTGGCTTCCAGAGGTTTGTCCAACACACACCCTGTTTCCAGTCACTTCACTTACTCCCCGTATGCTACTACAGCTGATACCCTGGTGCTGAATCCCAGAGGCAGTGGGTGTGCATTAAGTTCTAACTCTGTGCAGGTCCTTTTAGGAGTCTCCTAAAAATCGGGCAGTTTCTTCTGCTGCCCCAATCCTCACTAGTTTTTACAGCCAGAAGTTATGGGGATTTATCTTCCTGGCCCTGGAACCCTGGGCTGTGTGCTCTGGCCTGGGTGTGAGATCCTTTACTCCTAAGGTATCCCTCCCAATTTTTATCCACCAAATGAGAAAATGTGACTGACTGCCCATTCCTCCACATCTACACATCACACTGGGTCTCCAAACTTCTCCACCCGTCTCTACATCTCAACCTCTCCTACCTGTATGGATGAATGTGGTTTCTTTAAATCCTTGGTTGTCTGACTTCCATACAGCTTGATTTTCTGACGGTTCTGGGTGTTAATTTTTTTGATACCTGGTTGTAATATTTTCTGTAGTTGTGCAAGGAGACAAAGCATGTTTACCTACACCTCCAACTTAGTCAGAAGTCCTTCCTCTGTGATCTTTAACTCAAAGTCTTCTACAAGTATTTTTTAAAAACCAAGAGTTTCCTTTTAAGGTCCCTCTGCTAATTATGGTGGCCTTCATTGCTATATTCCGGGACTTACCATTACAGCTTGCCAAAACAATCTAGGGAATTAAAAAGGAAAGGGAAGTGCTGGTAGTGACCCTGAGAATGTATATTCCAATTCCATTTAACTCTGACACTAAAAGTAAAATTGTAACTAAATGTTCAAAATTAAATGTAAATACTTAAATGAAGAAATATTAATTTCTTTTTGAGAGAAGACTTTATGAAAGGTGCCTTCCCCAAAGACAATAGTAAAAAAAATTCAATTACATCATGATAAATAATATTTTAATAATATTTTTAAAGAGTACTTACAAAGCAAGGCTACTCAAAACATACTGTACGTGCTCACATTCATCCGGGAATGATGCACTGGCTGATGTAAAACAGCATAGTGCGGTCTGAAGAACTTGAAGCTGTGGCAAAGGGACTTGCCATCTTCCAGCATAATCTTCAACCACCTGATAGGGAAGCAATCCAAAAAGTGTATTATGGAAAATATTCTCAACATCTCCAGTTTAAAAATTTGAATAAAACTTGCTAAATTAAAGTATTAATTAAGAATGAATACAAATGATGCAGGGGAGGTCCTTATTGTTTAATTTTCATGGTGTATATCTAAAAATAAAGTAATGATTATCTTTGAAAATGTAAAAAAAGAACTATATCATATGGATGACTATACTGTTCAGCTGCCAAGTCTTTACCAAACTTTGTAACACATACTCTTCACCTCCTATATTTAGCTTTCATCAAATGGCCTTTTAATATTAAAATAGCTTGACGTTAGGATATAGTAATGTAGAAAAGTAGAAATGAGTATGCATTATTATTTTTATTTGTAAGACTGAACTCTAAGATTTCTGGCAAGAAACGGATATTAAAGATATAGTGGCATGATGCTCTGATTATTAAAATTGAATCTATAACATATTATGGAGAAAAAGTTCAGAATATAATCAGTCTTGTCTCTGTCATTGGGTAGGTCTCCTACTTTCTCTATGCATTACTTTTCTCACCATAAAATGGAAATACTAATCCTTATCTCACATGCTTACTCTGAAGTTGAATTGGGATAATTTATGAGAACATATTTTAGGACTATCAATTACTATAAAATAGTGATCATTTGTATCTATAAATCTATATAAAAACTAATTCAAATGCAAGACTGCTGTATTAAAACAATGTATTATATTTTAAAAACTTATCATATAAAATGGGTTGGCAAACTATGACATATAAGCCAAATTTGGCCTACAACCTGTTTTTGTAAAACCCACAAGCTAAGAATGGACCTTATATTTTTAAATGGTTAAAAAAATATTTTGTGATGTGTGAAAATCATGTGAAATTCAAATTTCAATGTCTATAAGTCTTACTGAAACACATCCAGGTTCACTCATTTATGTTTTACCTATGGCTGCCTTCCTGACATAACAAGCCAAGTTGAATAGTTGTGACAGAAATTATATGGCTCACAAAGCCTAAAACATTTAATATCTGCCCCTTTACAGAAAGTTTTCCAACTCTGATTTTAAAACTTAAAAAACTAGTACAGAATAAAAAAACCAAGAACAGTCAGAGATCAAGGACTTTTCATACTAACCACTTCCTGTTGGGAGACAATTTTCCATGGGTGTCTTGTATTCCTAAGTTTTCAAAAAGAGACTCTGACAGTCTTTATCTTTTTCAAATATATTTATAGAAAATGACCTTGAAAAATAGAGATGATGTCTCCCTCCAGACCAGTGAGCCTGTTTACTGTCTGGTATAATCATGATGTTATTTCCCTATGGAGCAAAGGTCAGGCAGATATGCTTTCAGACTACTATAAAAAAAAGTAGGGTTCCCTAAATTTGGGGTTTCTCAGCTGTGACAAAACCTACTTTGAGTGCAGGATCCACCTGAGCCACGTACAACACCTTCGTGAGACCTGAGGGACCAGGAGAACCACCATAAACATGAACCTCATGCTGCTTGCTGTGCCATGAGACATAAAGTCCTTTATCTCTCACCCAGGAGTTTCATGTCTTCTACCAGCATCCATGAAACTATGGCAGGCTTAGATAAACTCTCAGACCCTTCACAGTTCTTTGACAATTCCAAATTGCAATACCAGGTAGCTAGCACATGTCTCCAATATTTCCAGGACCGTGTTAGATAAAAAAAGAATGCTAGAAGGTATTATCTCTGTGAGCATGTACCCTTCCAGATTTTGTAGTCCTTCCTAGCTGGAAAGTAAAAACTACTACTAATTATGACCCCAAGGTTTTCTAAACCACCATACGCCAAAAAAGAATGTTAGATAAACAGTGATTCTCTGGCTTTAAATTTTCTCTTTGCTGAAGGGTTTGACCAGCTTTACTGCCTCTCTTTGGCCACGACAATACTGTTTTTGTACCACATAAAAAATAGGCACCTGCCAGTCTCACATTTTTCCTGTCCCCAGTACCAAATAGTTTGCCCTAATCCTTATCTACTTACAACTTTATTCACTTTCTATTTATGGGCTGGGTTTATCTCCTTAGAAGAGAAGCTTTCTACTTTTTTCAGCTTCCATTCTCATTATTGCTTCTTTCATTTACCTACATTCAGCTAGTAATACCCTGTCAGATCTAGCTGATCCTAAATCTAACACAATAATAGTTCGTGTAGGCAACACTTCCAATGTTTGCCACAATAAGCTTGAAGAGACATAATCTCTTCAAGTAGGGTGAAAATTTACATATTGTCTTCCACTGTTTTATGTCATGGCTGATACTGCCCTTAACATAACACTATAACACCATTTCTCCTCTACATTTTTTCCCTCAACATATGTAATACAATACACATTACACTGCACTGCACTTTTGCTTTTAATTTTTTCTCCTGTGTTATAAGAGCTATTATAAACACTCGGCTAATGAGATTTAATAATGTAAATAATAATCTGAATGTGTTCTAGCTGGCCACAGTGCAACACATCTTCCATATTTCTTTTTCTTTTGTATTCTAATAAGTTAACAGTCTTAACATAATGGTCAGAATGGTAAAGTTGCTGCAAACAAACTAAGAACAGTACTTACCTGGACCTTTAAAATCAACTATTATTAAAGTTCTAAATTCTCCCAGAAAATGGTCTAAGAAACAGAGGATCAAGAAGGCACATCATAATTACATTAACCAAGATTAAAGATAGGGAGAGAATCTTAAACGCAGCAAGAGAAAAGGAGAAAGTTACCTACAAAGGAGTTCCCATTAGACTATCAGCTGATTTCTCAAAAGAAACCTTGCAGCAAGAAGGGGCTGGAAAGAAGTATTCAATGTCATGAAAGGCAAGGATCTACATCCAAGATTACTCTATCCAGCAAAGCTATCATTTAGAATGGAAAGGCAGATGAAGTGCTTCCCAGACAAGGTAAAGCTAAAGGAGTTCATCATCACCCAGCCCTTATTCTATGAAATGTTAAAGGGACTTATCTAAAAAAAAGAAAATCAAAAATATGAACATTAAAATGACAACAAACTCACAACTATTAACAATGAAACCTAAAAACAAAACAAAAACAAACTAAGCAAACAACCAGAAAAGGAACAAAATCACAGAAATGGAGATCACATGGAGGGTTATCAGTGGGGGAGTGGGAGGAGGAGAGAGGTGGAAAACGTACAGAAAGTAAGTAGCATAAATGGTAGGTAGAAAATAGACAGGGGAGGTTAAGAATAGTATAGGAAATGTAGAAGCCAAAGAACTTATATGTACGACCCATGGACATGAACTAAAGGGGGGGAATGCAGGAGAGAGGGGGTGTGCAGGGTAGAGGGGAATAAAGGGAGAAAAATCGGACAACTGTAATAGCATAATCAATAAAATATATTTTTTAAAAAATCAGCAGTCCATTGGGGACTGGTAGAAACCTCCCCCCCACACATTTTGAAGGACATAACAAATGTTACTGCAATGCAATTTACTATAAATTATAGAAACTGTATGAATACTGCTAAAAGAAGTTAGAACCAAAGCCAAAAGTATGCCATGACATAAGGGGAGAAGAAGAGAAGAGCAGAGCTATTGCCAAAGAAAGATGCTGGAAGATTTCAATGATCCTACAGTACTTTCTCAGCACTCCCATTTACTGGAGCATATACCCTGCTCTATAAGGAATACAGTATATGCTACACACTGTTATATCTTAATTTACATGGAAAATTATTTTGAGAATGAACACAAATTCATTCTGTCAAAACTGTCAAAACACAGACAATGTAAACCTATTATGTTAAAATGACATTCATTATTTAGGAATATTAACGTACATAATCCAAATTAGTATGGACTGAAATATGTCTACCTAAAATTCATGTGTTGAAGTCTTAATCCCCAATGTAACTATATTTGGAGATAGGGCTTTTAGAAGATAATTAACGTTAAATGATGTTGTAAGAAAGGGGTCCTAATCAGATAGAATTGTGGGCCTTAGAAGAAGTGCAAAAGGGATCTCACTTCCTCTCTGCACATGTTTGCACAGACGAAAGGCTATGGTAAGATCCACAGAGAAGTTGGCTGTCCATAAGTGAGGAGGAGTCTTCACTAGAACCCAACTGGCACACTGATCTCAAACTTCCAGCCACCAGAACTGTGAGAAAATAAACTTTGTTGTTCAAGCCACCAAATCTGTGTTGTTTTCTTATGGCAATTTACAAATGTATAAAAATAATACAAGTGTAGCAGTTTAAGAACCCCTAAAATATCACATAAATTGATTAACTAAAATATGGTTATTTGTTTCTTATCTTCTCTAATATAACAAAGATTACCAAACACAAATTGATCACTGAGCAAACACAATCCTCTTAATTTTTAAATCCAGGTAATATTAGACTAGATCATCAACACAGTATCAAACATGACTTTATTTCTTTTATTTATTTATTTGTTTATTTATTTAATAGAAGAGCCCAGCTCTTCACAAATCTATCATTTTCATCCCTGAGTCTCCCATTCTCATCACCTGTCAAAGTTTCAGACACCTCACTGTCCCCAAGTGTTAGCAGGCTGTTCACTGTTAATTTCATTGCTCTTTTATACATAGTGAATCCATCCACTTTCCAGATCTAAATAACAAACCAGAAGACACATTACTATTATCTTGCATTATAAGTGATTCAAAAAATGTCTACATATATGCCTATATTAATCTGCTGAAAAAAGATTAATATAATCTATGCACTGAGTACCATATTTTGCCATGTATATTGCGCTCCCGTGTATAATGCGCACCCATGTTTCTGACCAAAACTTTCAGGAAAAAAAACTTTCATTTTAATTTTCTAATTCAATTTTTTATTTAGTTATATTTAGTTACTTGTTTTTTGTATTATAAATGAATTTTAGCATTTATTTTTGAATTGTGGTACAAGAAATTTTATATACCAATAACAAATTTACAATAGGAATACATCATAGAAGGCCAAGAACTCTTTGTCACTGTCAGTATCAGAAGTATCGTCTTTAATTTCTCCCTTACCGTTGTTTTCTGAAGAGTCACTTTCCTCATCCCAGTAAACTGCATCATCCTCAGTTCCACCCACAGCATTGTTGATGCAGCATTTTTTAAACTATTTCACAACCACTTCTTTCTTGACATCGTTCCACAATCTTAGGATCCAGTCATAAACCTGGGCGATGGATGCTTTCTTGATCCTGCCTGTAGGTGTTAAATCATTACCAGCTGACTGCATCCACTCTTTCTTCATTAGAGCCTTAAAGGGCTTGCATAGTGGCACATTAGGAGGTTGCAGTTAGCTGGATAGCCCACTAGGTATCACAGCAAGTTGGGTTTTCAAGTCTGCTGCAATTGCTTTTGCACTTTGGGCTTTGAACTGATCACAAATAAGCAAAGCTAGTTTTTAAGTAATCCTCCAGGCCTTTGTGACCAGACTTTGGTTACAGATTTTCATGCCTCCTTCATTCATCCATCCTTTTTCATTCATGTGGGCAATAACTCCACTTAAAATCTTTTCTTTCAGAAATGTTTTTCTTTTAAAGATGATCATAGGTGGAGCTTTGTCCTATCTGTGCAACAGGCTAGAATAATAATGAAATGTGTTTTCTCATGACTAGCTTTAACAGCCATGGCCTTTGCTCCTTTGATGTCCACAATTCTGTTGGATGGCACATCAAATGTGAGTGGGACCTCATCCACATTGGTGATTTGGGACGGTTCAAAGATGTAAGTCTTTCTAAGATTAATAACATAAGAATGAAATTCCAAAACTTCATTCTCATAGGCTGCTGGAAGTTTGGGGGCAAGTTTCGTTCGTGTCCTCATGCTCAAACCTTTTCTCCTCATGAAGTTAAAATACCATTTAGGTGTCCCTGAGAAATCATCAATGTTTTTTTCTCGTGCAATCTTTTTACCTCCTTGTAACATCTTGGTCTAAACAGACATCCCAGTGTGAGGCTGCCCAGAATCCAGGTCTGCACCTCCTGCTCCACCTCTGGCCACTTTGGAGGTTTCCCTCACATTGCCTTCTTCTGTCCAGGCATCTTAAGAAGCTGTTCTTCCTGTTGCCTCCACAATCTGATGACATTCTCTGTGGGAGGAGGTCCAAAGTGTCTCTCAGCAGCTCTGTTGGCATGCTTTTTAGCATATTTAATAACTTTTAGTTTAAAGCTTGCAGTGTATGAAAACTGTTTTGACATTTTCCAAGGGATTTTCCAATAATTTTTCCCGCCTGAAATGTACAGAGAGAAATGTCGTGCTGTTCACCCTATGGTAATAAAGTCAGCATCACCTATCTTACCAAGTGGATAACAATACATCACTCTGTTTCATTTCATTGGATCATTAGCCTGAACTGCATTCGTTGCAAGTTCATCATAAATTCAATAAGACCAATTATCATTTCCAGGGTATAATTTCCCATACAGATATCATTACTGTTTTCTAGAGTTATACTTTTAGTGCATAAGCATAAATAAAAGAATTGAAAACATTTATATATATACGGAATTAGTACTACCCATGTATAATACACATCTTTCTTTTCCCTCAAAAATTTGGACAATAAAGTACACATTATACATGTCAAAATATGGTAAAATTGCTAATTTTCTAAGTACCTAAAATAAATATTTTAATAAACATTTAGTTTTTTCCTCTGCCCCATTCAGTATGATTATGTTATTCATTTGTAATGTAGCTACTATACATACAAGAGGAGAACCCCCCAAAATAGAATTTATTTATAAAAAAATTGTGTATTTATTCTTACATGTTTAAATTTCAGTCACCTTCAAAGTACTCTCCATTTGATGCAATACACCTATCAAGATGTTTTTTCCACTGCTCAAAACAGTTTGTCTTTTAGTGCTTCTGCTGTTTTTTGTTTCACCTCTCCCACATCAGCAAAATATTTCCCTTTGAGGACTTTTTTCATCCAGGGAAACAGAAAAAAGTCACTGGCTGAACAGGGAGGGTGGGGCATGGAGGTAGGACCATTTTGGTCTAAAACTGCTGAACACTCTTTGCAGTGTGGGCAGGTGCACTCCTAAATCATCCATCATGAAATGAGCAATACATTGAAAGAGTCTTCAAAAAAAATTCACTGAAGCCAAATGCAGCCTGTCACAACAATGCTAGTTGGTACACTGAGATAGATGGGTTCCTAGAAAACGCATGTTGTGGGGGAAGCCTCTACTACAAGGGGCCATCAGAAGATAATTCCAGATTTTTAGTCCCCCTTCATTTAAATATACTTAATTCTATCTTCTGAGAGAACCTAGGAGCAATAACATTATAGTAGCAATATGCACATTTAGGGCCAAGTCTTGGTTTCTATACACTATTCTCCAAAAACAAAAGAAACTTGAGCTCCTCAAGCACAAGGAACTTAGGCTCTTAAAGCCCTCCTCCAGCAGGGCTGGAACAGGGAAAATATAAGATTAAACTGGAACATTTTTTGGTGTCAGAAAGTAATCACACCCTAGAGAAAAAAAATGATGGGATATAAAAGCATAGGAGCCAATCTGATAGGGCTCCTAATGGCTAAAAGCTGGAACAATTTGAGCAACAAAATAAATGATGACAATATGAGGCTTTAACCCATGGAACCAGATAAATATCCATGAGTCCATACTAATACAAATAATCAAATAAATAAATAAATTTTAGAGATGAGACAGCTCTTCCTCACAGTAGAATCCCAATAAATAAACACAGAAGAAAAGAAGGAAATAGAGAATTACCATTAGGCATCTACACAGAAATGAATGTTGCAGACAAAAATCAATAAATCAACACTAATACTAGTGGGTGAAAGTTTGAGATGCAAATTTGTATCTCCCTCAAGACATTTATCAACTATAAGGAGAAAGACAGTAGCTTCAGAAGTAGAGAAACCCCACAGGCACAAACTTAACCAAGTTATGAAAATATGACCAGTAAGTAGTACAAGATATTATCATAAATCTCTTGATATGGTTCACCAAGAAAGACACAATGGCATTTTTGTGGTACTTTTACCAAAAACGTACAAACTCATTCAATCATTTGAAATCATTAGACAAACTCAAAACGAACAATATCTTACAAAAAAATTGATCAGTACTCTTCAAATGTGTCAAGGTCATGAAAGACAAAGAAAAACTGAAGAACTGCTACAGGCTAGACGAGACTAAGGAGAAATAACAGCTAAATATAATGTTTAGGTCAGCAATAACATCCTGAAACACACAAAGCATTAGTGGAAAAACTGATAAATTTCTAGTAAGGCCTACAACTTAGTAAATATTATACCAATGTTCTTTTCCTGTTTTCTATTAAGTATAAAGTTAGCTCAATTATTTTCTTCAATCTCTTACCTCAATTTCAATATTCTCATTTACTTTCTGGAGGCTAATTTAAATATAACATAAGTACAATTCTACATCTACTTCCCCTACTTTGTTTCCTAACTACACATCAAGATTTACCCTTGTCTATGGTAAATGTCAGATGGAAAAATAAAACGAGTAGGTTGGCAGCCCTGTGAAAGGAATTATAGGTTTGGAATCAGATGGCCCTGGCTTTGTCATTTAATAGTTGTGTAATATTAGCAAAGTTATTATATTAGTACTTTTCAGTCTAAGTTTCGCAGAAAATAAACATTATATCACTTTAATCACAGAGCTACTTAAGAACTAAATAAGATACACATTAAAATCTAGGATAATTCCTGGCACATAACAAACAAGAGCTATTATAACTAGTACACTTTAAGAAAATGATGAGGTTAAGTGTTATTTGGTTAATTGCATAAGTCTGAACTGTTTAATTATTTGTCTCAGCATGATTAATTACAACAAATTTTACTCACTTTTGGCAAGCAGACCAGCCACTCCCAAATAAAATCTATTCAAAAGCTACTGCTGTGTTTCAACTACTTAACTCAACACTCATTGACCAATGAAGCATATCCTAGATACAGCAATACAAATAAAATGCTTCATGCCTGAACAGTATCTGAGGATTCTTTTTTTCCCCCACAGTTTTCCATTGAGAATCAAGATAAAGAAAAGTTCTGTTTGAAAAAAGAGGAGTCACTTGTTGTTTGACCTTTTCAGGATAATCATATTTTAAAAACCAACAAAATAGTTTAGAAGTGCAGCTTAGTAAGTTCAAGCTGTTTGATACCTGGAAAAGGCATACTCTTTAGTAGCAAGCAATCTGAAACCCAGTTCTTTTGGGGGTTCAATAAAGCATAGTTTGTTCAGCTCATTACTTCTTAAGTTAATATTTATATAACATTAAGGTCTTTAATAGGTTCTGTAAATATAAAAAGACTAAACCTTTTACGAAATGGAAAATGGGAGTAAGCATCTCCAAATCCTAATATTCCATACAATCTTACTATTAAAAGGCATCTTCATGATCATCTAGTCAAAGCTACCAACCATAGTAGGAATCCATATGGTGTGAGGCAGGCCAAGGTCTTCCGACTACCTGAGTATCTGCTTAAAGTCCCAATTTTCCGCTTCAGTAAAAGAAGGTAAGTAGTAGGCTCATTTTAAAAGGCTTAGATAAATATTGATCCCAAATTTTTCATTTGATTCCAAAATCACTAGGGAAAGTAATATATCAAACATTTCCCTCATAAACATTAAAATTGACATGTAGACAAGGGATCCCCTAAATACATGCATAAGGAAATGTATATTGACATCAAATGGAAATGTGTGAACATACCTCTTTGTGTGCCTGCTGCTAGTATCCACATGTGTGTGCACATGATAATGTCTTAACTAGGGTGAGCCAAGCAGAACTCTGTCTCTGACTTCAACTTAGGATGGTTTGGCCACAGATGGTTTTGCAGGTATGGCTGAGGCATTGATTATATTATTGATTTTTTTTAAAGTCTTTTAGCTATAGAGGTCTTTTTTAGACATTAGCAGGTAGAATTTTTGTTGTTCTTGTTCCTTCTGTCTGGTTTCTCAACACAGACCACATGCCACAGCATTAAACTGAAAAGTTGGTTAAGTTCCATCTGGGTCTTATTACACTAGTGTGTCCATGTCTAGTCTTTAAATCATTAGTATTAATTATAGATTAGATGACCTAATTCTGTTCCTCTCTCTCTTAATTTCATTCTCAAAGCAGCTCTTGCATTCATGTGACTTGTCCAAAGGCTTCTAGAGTCACTTCCATAATATGGTCTTAAGTAGCTTCTGAGATTGATAAGGCCATAAATCTAATCAATGCTGTAGATGTCAAAATTTCATCTGAATTCAGCAAAGATGGCCAGTGCATTTTATCAGATAGAGATAGATAAAGAAGGGTATATTATTATAAAGGGCATAAATCCACTTCTTACGAAGAAATCCAAAGACCAAAAGGGGACTTTAAAAGGCCTATGCCTCAAACACTAACATTAGGCACTAGGTTTGCTCAATTTCAAGAAGAACTAAACTTTTTTAAAAAGATGATACACTTACAATTAACAGTGGGGAAGCTAAAAAATAAGGTTATGATTAAGACAGAAGAGAGGGACTTCCTTAAGCATTAAATTCACTCTAAGAAGTTAGACTAGACAGATTTGAAAAAGAAATATATATACCATATATATTGGAAGTATGTGTTCTTGAAGATGGAATTGGGGGGGAGGAATATTTTAGTTGTTATTAGAAAGGAAGGGTGACTGGTTTCAAAGCTACCTAACAGAGGAATAGAAGCTAACTGTAGGATGGAAATCTGAGAGTGAATCACAGTGGAAATCCAACTATGATAATATGCTCTTTGAAAAAAAAATAGAAAGTCTATGATAAGAGAGAAAATTGAGACTGCTTATATAATGTAACATAAAGACTGTACAGATTTGAAAGGTTAAAAAAACCCTGAAAGACTACCTCAAAAATACCTAAAGTATTTCAGGAACATTTCAAAATTACTACAGATGCTCTTTGACTTACAATGGATTTGCAACCAGTTAAACCCCATCATAGGTTGAAAATACTGTAAATGCATTTAATACACCTAACCTCCCGAATATCATACCTTAGCCTAGACTACCGTAAATGTGCTCAGAACACTTACATTAACCCACAATTGGGCAAAATCACCTATCACAATGCCTATTTTATAATAAAGTATTTAATATCTCATGTAATTTATTTTGTACTATACTAAAAGTGAAAAACAGAATGGTTACATGGGTATTCACCATTAACGTGCACAGCTGAAGCACACTGAAACAGATGGGCATTTTGTAGATATGAGGGGATGTGAAAAAACAATATCCAAAAGCACTGGCAATACAGTATACTGTAGGGTATTGGTTGTTCACCTCATGATCACATGACTGACTGGAAGAGCTGCGGCTGGCTGCCACTGGTTGCCCAGCATCACAAAAGAGTATCTTACCACGTATCACTAGCCCAGGAAATGATCAAAATTCAAAATCTGAAGTACAGTTTACTGAATACATATTGCTCTTGAGCTGTCGTAAAGTTAAAAAAAAAAAATCCTAAGTGGAACCATGTAAGCCATGGACTGTCTATGGTTATTGCAGAGGGCAATGTACAGTATGGCGTGGTGCTACAAAGCAACGTGCCCCAAGAACTCAGAGTTAGGCCCCTGAGCATGAATAAGAAAATGTAACACTGACGAAAAACAAAATAGCAGGTCAATCAGAGGTTTGATCTTGAGCTGGTGAGATTTTCTTAAGTCAGGGAGATGAGAGTGGGCAAAATCTATTTGCTAACGAATGCTTTCTGATGAACTCAGAATTCCCAGACTTTCATCATTGACATTATAGGATATCTTATAAGAGATAATTGATGAATATTAAAACCTGGGCCCAAAAGCTAAGAGAAAGAAAAAAGAAGACAGGAGGTACTTAAGAATAGGCTAAAATGGCCCTGATCAGTGTGGCTCAGTTGTTTGGGTGTCGTTCAGCAAAGCAAAAAGGTGGCTGGTTGGATTCCCAGTCAGGGCACATTCTGGGGTTTTGTAATTGGTTTGGTTGCGGCGCATATGAGAGGGGGCCGATCCATGTTTCTCTCTCACGTCGATGTTTCTCTCCTCTTTCTCCCTTCCCTCCCCTCTCTCCAAAAATTAATAAGTATGCCAAAATATGCCAAAATTTAAACAAACACAAAAATCAGTTATGTTTATCTGAAATGGCAATATCCTATCATTACTGAAAGAAATGCAACCAGAAGGAAATGTACACTTCCAATGAAGTAGAACAAATTATTCAAGACTTAGAACAGTTAAAAGCATACTTAAAAATTAAAAAAAAAAAAAAAAAGGGTCTAGCCCTGACTGGTATGTCTCACTTGGTTGGGTGTTGAACCCCAAAGAGAAAGTTCACCAGTTCAATTCCTGGTCAGAGAAATATGCCTGGGTTGCAGGTTTGGTCTCAGGTCAAGAGGCAACTGATTGATGTTTCCCTCACATGGATGTTCCTCTCCCACTCTTTCTCCTTCCTTCCCCTCATTTTAAAAATAAGTAAATAAAATGTTTTAAAAAAAAATCTAGTGGCAGAAAAGATAGTCTTCAATGGGCTCCTATGAGGGCAGACATCAGAAACATTAAACGCATTATTTCATGGACTCACTTACGGTTATTATCCGAATTATACAAATATGGGGCACAACAGGAATGCTTTTATAATTTTAGCTCAATAGGCCTAAAAATTTCAAAGGGAGTGAAATAGCCAAGATAGTATAGAACTAAAAAGGCTATTGAACAGAGAAATCTAGAGACAAGAGCAGAACACCAAGGCTGTGATTACTGTGCTTTGAGCTTTTTAAACTAGAAGTGATACACTCTTTACAAGAGGCAATATAGAAAAGCTGGACCACTAAATGGTATCCAGACTTACTGCAGGACAGAAGTACCAGAAGAAATGGAAATTAAAACCTTTTAATATGAAGGAAATCTAAAGGAGGAAACCTGAAGTAAGACCTGGTACCTGAGGCTGCCAGCCATGGAAATTTGTATACTTTGTAAGACAGAGATTCAGATACAACTTTCAAAGTAGTAGATTATGTTCGGGTTAAGTGCTCCAACCCCCAAAAATATGCTAAACACACAGGGGCACAATTAACCACTTGATGAATTTTCACAGTAAAACTTAAATACAAGTTAAAGACTTTGGCAGTTGGCACAACTGACTGGCACCCTGGTGAAGAAACCAAAATTAACTTGGTACCATTTTCTTTGAATACATCTTCCCTCTGATAACACGAAATCCTACTGGCAAAAGTAATGTGAGTTAACTGAATTGTGTACTAAATTCAAGGAATTACTAATGTTACTAAATTTAGTGGGTACTGAGCTGGGTAGAGTAATAAATGTTTATCCTACTGATCTTCCTGATTCTTCAAAAAGCAAGTATAAAAAGAGCCTGGGGATTAAATAATTCCTCTTTAGAGGTGCAAAAGAAGCCACTTCCAATCAGAGGAAAACAACCCAAGCTACAGCTCCTGAAAAATCCCCAAGTGTAACCATAGAGGCAAATGAGAAACCCATTGGCTTTGATTAAGCAATATTCTGGGAAAGAAGGAATTTGAAAACTTAACCTCTTTGGACTCTAGACTTTAATTTCTCTTTGTGAACTTGATAATGGCAAACAATTCATCTGACCAAATTAGATAGACTATTATTTATTTTTTATGTTTAGTCCCCTGTCCTCAAATTAAAAGGAAATTTCAAACTTGAAAATTATCATAGATAAGTTAACTCACAAACAGAGAAACAGCCTCTATTACTGAATGAAGTAGTTCTAAAAAGAAATTCCGAGTTCTTTATTTTCATAAACTCTATCAGTTACCTGAGAATGCATGGTTCTTAAATGGGATGAGTATCCTCAAGATTAATATGTTCATTGTGGCTAATGATTAGCTATTCTGTTGGGGTTTTTTTGTAGACTACATTAACTCATCAAATCCAATAGTCAAAACTCCATTGTTAGATTCCTTAACTGTTCCTTCTACCATTTACTGTTAATACTACCATATACCCAGATATTTACATGAAAAACCCAATGCAATTTCACATAATTCCTTGTATCTTGTGTCCACATTCAACCAGATGCTAAGTATTTCATTTTTGTATTTCTTGAAAGTGTTCCTGTATCTCCATTTTCATTGCCACTACCCAACCAGGCCCTCGACTGATCATTTTCTGAAATATTCTAATCACTTCCATTTTTTGTCTAAGCTTTCATTTTTTACCTCCTTTACTTAAAACAATATTTTAAGATTAATAATGGCACTGCTTTGCCCTTAAATCTACAGATCTTCCTACAAAATTCAAACTCTTAAGCCAAGATCTGGACCAGTCCATTTTTCTAATCTTAATACCCATAAATACTTTTCTGAATCTATGTTCTAGTCCAGGGGTTTTCTACCTTTAGAATGCATCAGAATCATCTAGAAGGCTTATGAAAAACAAATTTCTGGGCCCCAGACCAAGTATCAGATTCCACAGGTCTGGGGTGGGGCCAAGAATTTACATTGCTAATGGTGTTTAGGTGATGCTACTGCTGGTGAGAGAATCACACTTTTAAGAATCACAACTGTAGACAACTAACCACCTGTTCATAAATACACCATGCCATCTACCTTCTTACAAATTATCTGCTGTACTTATAATGTCCTCCTACCCATACCACTTCCTTTTTCATGACTACATTTTAATGCTAACAATTATGACTCAATTCAAATGTTACCTCATCAACTAAAAAGTTCCCAAATTATCTCTATTGGAAGTATTGTAGTCTCTCCAACTGAAGAGGACTTAACATACACTGTTTTACTGGTACTAATCATCATTTTCCTGTTTTAGGGTTTATTTATATTTACTCATTCATTTATTCCAAACTTATTGGGTGCTCACTATATACCAAGCACCCTAATTTCAGTTGTAGTTGAAGAAAAATAGGTACGAATATATGTTACATGATGTTAAGTACCTTGGAAAACAGTACAACACAAAGTAAGGAGAAAAGAGAATGTTAGAGATGGGATGCTACAGTATATTTTATCTGGAGGTTCACAGAAGACCTCCGTCTCTCTCATAAAAGGATACTTGAACAGGGTTCTGGAGCAAACCATAGAAATATCCAAATGAAAATTGTTTCTGGCAGACAAAACAAAACCCAAGTGCAAAGGTCATGGGGTAGGAGCATACTTACTCAAATTGAAGAAGGAGCAAAAAAAAATGCTAGTGTAAGTGAAGGTAAGTAGTAGAAGCAAAGAGTAATAGATAGGTGCTGGATCAAAAAGTCCTGCAGTCCATTTTAAGGATTTGTTGAGTCTGAGATAGAAAAGCATAGAATTTTAGAAGAAATCTCACTCTTGTCTTTAAAAGAATCACTTTAGCTGTGGGAAGAATAAACTGAGAAAAACTGGAAGCACGGTGATAAAATAATCAGGGGAAAGATGACTGTCGTGTGGATAAAGGTCCTAACAGTAAATGCAGTACTTAGGTACACCTTTTCTCCCTAACTAGATGATTCATTTCCTTGAGGTCAGGGGGGTTGTGACCTGTTCTTCCTAAATCCCCTCTAATTATTAGGATGAAGTTTTTCATGTAGCACACAACAAAATTTTTCCTTTGAAAGGAATACCTTATATGACACTTTTATTTTATAATACTTTATCTAGATCTATGCCTCAAATAATTAAGGATAATTCACTTGATTGATATTAAGAAAAGTAAATTACATATTGTCAGACAGACATACGTGCAGCATTTTATAAGCACCTATTAAATTATGAGCACTTAATAGTTACTGAAGTTAACTTCAAAATATAAAACAGAGGACAAAGAATCTCAAGAGTTAAAAAATTGCTTCAGTTAATACAGACAGTTTTAAAGAAACTATAATTTTTTTTCACAAAATCAAGAGTTAAGGAGGCACTGCATAATATGAGCTAAGCACCAACAAGGGAAGCAAAAATTGCATATCCATTCAAAGTTTATAGAAACAGATGACATGGTAGGAAATCAAAATTAGAAAGCATGACTGAGTTTTAGGATTCTCACAACTAAGTTTTACCTAATTTTTAAAAAAATAATTTCCTTCTCTGTTGATTTATAAGTTATGTATACGCACTGTAGTAAATTTGAATAATATATGAAAAATTATGCATCACTTAATTACCCACATGTAACCACTATAATCTTCATATATTTCCCGTTTCTAATGTGTGATCTGGTGTTAGTTGCTTAACCTCTCTGAGTCTCAGATGCATCATTCATAAAATGAAGATAAAAATAGTATCTATCTCACAGGACTGTTATAAAGAATAAATGAGAATCTAGGACAGCGGATGACATACTTTTTCTTAAAGGGCCAGAAAGCAGCTTATTGGTCATACAATCTTCTCCAACCCAGCTACTCAGCCTTACTGTATTATGAAACCAGTAATATAAAAATGAATGGGCATACTCCAATAAAGTTTTATTTGCAAAAACAGGCAGTGCTACTTGTATCATAATAATTTACAGCAAAGGTCCATAATCTTTTGGTGTGTTTGTTACTGGGTTGTGTTTGTTCAGCAGGTTTTGCAATTCTTAAGAGAATCTGTTAAAAACAAAAAAACCTTAGACCTACTCACCAAGGAAATGCAAAGATAACTTCTTACAAATAATTTCAGAGAGTTTACAGACTTCCAGAAGTATATGAGTGGATCCTAAGAATTATCATCAAGAAATCCTGTTTCTGGAGAAATAGCTCACTTGATTTTTCTTTACAGCATAGCACTTTCCTTCTCTAAAATCCACATATAAGTAAATGGGAATGGACCAGCCTACATTCAAAGTGTGTAATCCTGCTACGAACAAATTTTCCCACCTAATTTTTTTTATCATATTATATATCCCATTGAAAACATTTTTAAGATTGAATAACATTTTTGTTCATAAGGGTAGAAAGGTTTTAAACTATTTTAGATCTTCTGGCTGCTTTTCTTTTTCAATTCATTCCTTTCATTAATTATAATTAATGCTATGATGTATATAGCTTTATGTTCAAATTTATATTCCCTCAGAAATTAATGCTATAAGGAAGACTACTAAATCAAAAGGTACAATTTATTTTTAACATTTCTAATATATTTTGATGGATTATGGTCCAAAAAAGTTGTGATTTTTACTCCCATCAGCTGAAAATCAGATATTCATTTCACCATACCTTCATGAACATGGAATATACAGTATTTTTCAGAATATACTGTATTTTTCGGACTATAAGAAGTACCAGACCATAAGACGCACCTAGGTTTTAGAGGAGGAAAACAGGAAAAAAAAATTTGAAGCAAAAAAATGTGGTGAAATATTTGATAACATAAATAACATAATACTTCACCAATGTAAATGTAAACAGAACTCAACAGCATCATTAACAACCATTATTACTGACTTTAAGCTTTAAGTACGGAAACTCCTCTCATCATCAGGGAACCCCAAGAACTCCTCATCACTACTGTCCACATTTATGAAGCTCAGTTCCTCCGAATCACTAGTATCACTGTCTTCACTTTGTTCACAGAGGATGTCATCTTCAGAGCTGTCTAAGGCATTGCTGACACTGTTATGGGAGAGATCTGCTGCTGGAGGGCCACAGGTTGTGCAGCACTCTTGTACGGGGACAGCAGTTTTGCACAGCCTGTGTGGCTCTGCAGCTGTTGCCAAATTACAGCTCCCATCATCCCAACCTGTCCAAGCATGATGGGAGTTGTAGTTTGGCAACAGCTGCAGGGCCACACTGACAGGTGACCCTGCAGTGGAATCTGCCTATGTTAATGTTAATGGGGGGACACACCAGTCATGTGATGGAGGCACGTCCGGGCACCGCAGGCTTTCTCCTCCTAACGTGCCTGCACCGCCTGTATCCTCCTCCCTAGCACTGTAGTATGCTGCAGCGGGGACTCTGCTCCTGCCTCCCCTGCTTCACACCACCGGGACACCCCCTCCTCCCAGCCCAGGGCCCACAGCATTGCCCCACTCCTGCCTCCGCCAGCTTCCTGCAGCAGCGACCCTGCTCCTGCCTCCTGTGACCCCACTCCATCAGGCTCCTCCCAGCCAGCCAGGTAAGCCACATTCGGACTATAAGATACACCCCCATTTTCCTCCCAAATTGGGGGCAGGGTGAGAGTGCCTCTTATAGTCCGAAAAATACGGTAAATTTTAGACTTTACTAATGAGTTCCATAACCTGAGAAATCATTGGCAAAATTTCCAAAGCATGGTGAAAAAACAGATAATGAAGTCTAAAAATGCACATCCATTATACTCTGGATTGGTAAGGTTTCCAGATATTCAGGTTAAAATTAAATACTATGAAAAGATTGGTATTCTGAAATTGAATCATTTATGATAACCATCTAAAACATATTCCAGACCCTTCTTCGAGAACACAATATAAATAACATAACTTCTACTGGTTTGTAATTATCATAATTCTTGCATTTTAAGAATAACCACTATAGTGAGCCAGTGCTTCTGAGAGAAGTATATCCCATTAAGGTTGGTTTGAAAAAATAAAAGGGTTGAGAGTCACTTCCTATATGGAACTTCCGATAGCTTGAGTTTGATTCTTTTCTCTCTTTACACTCATAAACATCTCTAGTTCCTGCTGCCTTAAGTCTTTTTAAATCACTTCTCAGTCAATAACTGCTTTAGTACATATATTGAAAGACATGCACAGATGCTATAACAGATACCAAATACATTTCCTAGATAAAAAATAATGTGTGTGTATATTGGAATAGCTAAGGACAATCAGACTTGCAGACTGCAATCTATCACATACTAGCTACGCTTACTTAGTCAAGCCATTTAATCTCTCTCATCTTAGTTTCCTGATCTGTAAAATGAGAACAATGGCACATATCCTGTAGGGGTAGTGAATTAAATGAGATAAAACAGGTGAAGGACCCATCACAATACCTGATAACATGGAAAACAGTCAAAATATGAGTTATATACATATAGAGAGCATTCCAATAAAATAACCTTCCAGATATTAAAAACATAATACACACATACTGAATTATTGGCAACAGTGTTAGTGAGTGTTTAGAGTACTTTGACTTTGGAGTAACCCAAACATATACTGGTTAACTTTAGTAAATTCCAGTTATGAAATATATATTAATACACTATGTACATGATTTATTGGGACATTACATATAACCACATACAGACACACATTTTTTCACAGTACAGAGCAATGTTGTGCAACTATCTATTAATATCTACTGATAGAATCACTTCTTTCCCTTTTCTGTCTTCTCTCCTTTCACTTCTCTGTACTGTACTGTACTTTTTTTTATGACAAATGCAACCAGAAAACGAGCCTGTCCCCTTCTTTCTCAAAGTTCATTAACTGGTCAATTACAGTATATTGTGTGTGCTCAACCCTGAATGACTATAACTCATCATATTCTCCATGCCTTCCCCTATACAGATAAACACTGCTGAACAAAAGGACATACTAGCGGTCACTCTACATTCATATTCAGCACTCTCAAATGATTCTGTTGGTTAATTCAATCTACCTGTCTATGAAGTTACCATTTTAGAACTCCATTCACCTTAAATCTCCAACTACCCCCAGGTACTCTCAACAGATGAACCTTCCTCCTACCCCAAAGCTCCTATGTAAAGCAACCCCTCCATTTGTATCTTGTCCTTCCTTCCCTGTACACAATCTTATTTTATATATCATCCCTTCTTCCTTCTGTAGATTTACCTCTTCCTTTCAAATGAATCATTCCATCTCATCAGATTTTAACCATGTCAAACTCTCACCGATTTTGTTTTAAATCTTCACATTTAATCCACAACCTCTCCAGCTCCTACCCATATCTTTCCTTCTCTTTTATAAGTTATCTTTATTTATTGCCTCTATTTCTTTGCCTCACAGTCTTCAAACTAGAAGACTGTTTAAAGTCACCAAAGGCCACCTTGTATCTCAATGAATCAATCTCAATGGCTTTTGATGCCAGCTATCATTTACACCATCCTGAAATATTCCCTTCCCATGTCTTCTGTTAATACCACAGTTCCTTGGCTTTCTTCAACCTCTTTAAACCTTTTCAGTCTTCATTGGAAGACTCAAATTGATTTGAGTCTTCCAATGAAGACCATTTAACTGTGGAGTTCCTGAAGCTTCACTTCTAGGGCCTCCTCTTTTCCCACTCTATGTATGTCTCTATGTGAGCTCATTCACAAACAGGCTTCAAATACCATTCACACAGGTTTTGATGACCAGACCTCATTTCTGAACTCTGGATTCTGCAAATCCAGCTTTCTTTACCTCTCCTTGGATAAGGAAAATTATCTTAAATTTCAACATGTTCAAACTAAATAAAAAATGTTATAGCAGAGTTCAACTTACCCAAGAATCCAAAAATAGGCAAGCCTCTTATTAGCCTCCATTTTATATTACAGTGGTCCCCACTCCCTATCCACAATCTCACTTTCCAGGGTTTCAGTTACCTACAGTCATCTGTAGTAACATCCAAAAATATTAAATAGAAAATGCAAGAAATAAACAACCCCTGAGTTTTAACTTGCACGCCATTCTAACTCACATGATAAAATCTTGCACAGTCCTGCACCATACCACCTAATATGTGGACCATACCTTTGTGCAGTGTATCCACCTCACCTCATCTTATCACACAGGCATTGTATTGTACCATTGCACACCATCACAAGAAAGGTGAGTATAGTACAGTAAGAATATGTTGCAAGAGACCATGTAAATTTTATTATAGTATATTGTTATAATTATTCTATTTCATTGTTATTGTTGTTAATCTCTTACTGTGCCTAATTTATAAATTAAAACTTTATCAGAGGTACATATGTAAAAGAAAAACACGGTATATATAGAGTTGGTACCATTAATGGTTTTAGGTATTTTGGGAGTCTTGGAATGTATCCCCATCAGATAAGGGAGACTACTGTATTACACACTTTTTTTTTTCCTGTAGGACTTATCAAAGTTATAACTATATATAAAAACAAGGACAATGCCTGTTTTCTTACTACTGTATGCCCAATGCCTCATATAAGTGTAAAGTTTCAACCCTAACATCAATGACACCTTTTTCCACTGCTCATTTTCACCACTGCTTTAGAGAGCTGAGAGTATTGAGTGTTTGATATGGAGTGTTAATGTAATGAACTTTAGAATCTTATGTATCACATTATACAGATTGACCTGCTCTCATATATAGTTTGCCACCAGTGTTCCAACCATGCCTCTAACCAGATGACACTGATTGGGTCTCATCCTAGAGAGCAGATCCATACTGAACAGAGTGTACTGCCGAAATGATGAACTGACCTGTCAAAGAAATAGGGAGCCGAGAAATCACCGTAATATATATTATATGAAAACTGAAGGTTCTTATATTACATTCATAAGAAATTACAAAAATTAAAAATACTCTCCAATTTAGACTAGGTACTACTGCTCATTGATTTATAACATAACTAAAATTAATATTTAGTTAAATAAATTACTTTAGATTTTAAATGATCTAATATCCTTGCCATTACATACCAATATATTAAAATGGCATATCAATTGACCGTATTTTACTGATCATATTTTATTTTTTCAAATACCTCATCAGATACATATTTTACCACAGCTTTCTAAAATTTACTTTAAACTTCTCTTTTTTACTTTTGTTTGTAATTGTTAAGGTTTAGCATATTTTGGCAGAAAATAAAAAGAATTATTGTCAGCAATAAAAGTACAACTGCTGACTGACTTCTGTTTGGCATAACTGCAAAATGACAGTATCATTACAAAACTTAAAAGCAGTGAACTTTATTTAAAATTTTTTTTCTCCTACTAGTTAAATGTGGCATATTGAACACAAATTTACTTCTGTTCTTACTCAAAAATGCCACTAACAGTAAAAATATTTTTGTTGTAAAGGAGCTAAACTCATAAGGAGGAAAACAATGAAAAAGGAGAGATGACAGACAACATTTAGGTGGCTATTATTTAGAACGGAGTGAGGGAGTTCAGGAACAAGCTTATTTATGCTAAATCTCAGGAAGTTGAAACACCACACTCCTCCAAAAGTGGAGGATAAAGTAGAATTAAAAACAGACAGATCAGTTGAACACCTCCTCCAGATCCCCTTCCCTATTAGATCAGTGGAAACTAATTCTCTGGAGAGAATGAACTCATAATGGGGCATGGTTGGAGGGAAGGAAAGGGAGTCCAGAGAACATGGTGCAAAACAAAGTACACATACTGAACAGTAAGATGGTAAGGCAGTAACCACCTCTCCCTCCATCAACTAGGCTAATTAATCATATCCACAACTAAGAAAAGAATTACTTATAACCATAGAGGTAAATATCATAAAATTTCAACAGTTGCAAGTGACTGCCTTTGGGGAATGTATGGGGAAGGAAAGGGACAGAATATGAATTGCTATTTTTTTTGTTATAAGCTGTGGAAGAAAAAAGTAGTTGCCTCTACAATATCCATTCTTGTTTTCTTCCTTCCTTCCTAATAGAAGCATAGACACGTTTTTATCACGGGAAAAAAATACTAAAAAATTCTCAAACATTCTTTTCAGATGGGAATAACTAACAAGATGGAAGTGGTAACTACTGAGTAAGATTTGGGACAAGATGTTTTTGGCTTACCCCTGAAAAAACCCTGATCTGCTACTTGGAAATTAGATGTGATGGCTGAAACTCCAGCAACTATTTTGGATCACAAGACAAACTTGAGATAAGAAGATGAGGAAGACTGATAAGAAAGAGTAAATGATAGGACAATAATGATAAAACCACCATACCCCCATACTGTCTATTCCAGACTTTTCACACAAGTAAAAAGTCCTGTTTAAGCCAGGTCTCTATTAGCAGCAAAATGCAATTCCTAATACATAAATCTTGTATGACTTTTTAGACTAAGTATACATAAAACACTTATAAAAATTAGAAGTAAAATTTTTAATAATACCAATAGCAGGAATTGTTAAATAATATATTATTATACCCTAAGAAACTACTCAAAAAACTATAAATATTATGTAAATTACCAAGACTAAGAGATAAGGATTGTGTTTTTCTACACAATTAAAACTTTAATTTTTCTACAGTAAGAGACATTAACACGTATTTTACAAATTATAAGGCAAACCCTTTTTTTCTGTTAGACTGTCTGTTAGGCAATGATTAAAGTGCCTGGTACACAGTAGTTGTTAAAATTTATTTGAGGATCATAAAGTACTCTTTTTCTACTTATACATGCATTACAGATATGAAGTACCCACTACCAGGTCCAAAGCAAGAGTAGCGCAAGTTTCTCAACTTGGGCACTACTGATATTTTGGACCAGGTAATTCTTTTTTGTTGGGGCTTACCTGCACATTGTAGGATGTTCAACAACATCCCTGGCCTCTACCCACTATTTGCCAACAGCAACCCACCCAATTAGAACAATCAAAAATATCTCCAGACATTGCCAATAATCCCCTGCAGGAAACAAAATCTCTTAAGAAAATGTTGCTGAGGTTGAAAATCATTTGGTGCTTTATCACAGGTATTTAGATTTTCTAGTTAAAAAACAGAATTTTAGAATTGTAACATTGCTAGAAATGACCTGCAGATTAGATTATCTCTAATGTCCCTCTTTAACCTTCAAAGGAGTTCTCACATGAGAAATATTAATAGCCTCTATCTCTTTAAGCCTATCTATGTGCAAGGTATAGTACGGAACACTTCACATTCATTTTATACTCATGACATCCTCATGGGATGACTATTAACCCCATTTTAGTAAGAAACAATTTTAAAGTCTTTTAATCAACAAAGCAAAGTATTTCCAGAAATAATTATCATTCACTATAGTCATTCTAGCATTGAACTATAGAAAGTACCTTAACTTGCTTACTTTACAATCAATTTACAATAAAAAATTTCAATGTATCTAGCAAAAAAATAAGTTGAATTATTACAATCTTCAGGAATGGAGGAAATGTTCACAAGAGCCAACAAATCAGAGAAATAATAATCATCCTGTTTCTTCAAATATATTTTACACTTTGGCCTAATAAAAGAGTACTTTAAAATTTTTTCATACATGATTCCCTGCGTACTTCCAGTAACTATTTTTCTCCTTTGCACAACTTGCCAAAAACAAATCACTTCATAGTTATTTGAGAATTTACTCATAATTTTAATCTGCCTTTCAATAGAAATGTAAGTCTGGGTTCAAATTCCAGCTGGTCTACCTACCAGAACTGAACGCAAATTAACTTATTCAGGCCTCAATTTCAACTATGATACTTGTATAACAGGACCTATCTGAAGGCCTTACAAGTTAGTAGGCACTAAATAAAAGTTAATTTCCCCTTCCTTTCATCCTCACAGTAAATTAAATATCAGTTGGTAGCCAATTCTGTTTTAAGAATTCGTTGAGAGTCTACTAGCAAGAGCCAAGGGAGGATGTGATAGGTGCAGTTAGTCAACATTATACCATGTAACTATTTGGAAATCAACACTTAAAATCTCCCAAATCCACCATCACAAAAAAATCAGCCGAAGCCTAAGGGACTATTCCCTGAGTTTGAGATTTTATAAGTACTGCTATTGTTTCTCAAATAAAGAAGTATATCCTTAAATGCACTGAATGCATGCATAATTTATTACTTATCTATTGTCTTGTTTACTTTTCCTTATGGTAAAAGACACAAGAACCTTACTTGATGTGTTCCTTCCTCTCTCCCTTCATCCACTGAACTAACTGCCAAGAAATTTTTATTCAGATGTCTCTCTAAAAGAAGGAAAATAAATTGGAGCCTCTCTTTGCAGTGCCACAAGACTGTGTATGTAAGTCATATTTAGCCAACTGTCACCCACCCAAGTGCATATTATCTATCTTATGGATTACTCACAATTAAGTCATTTACTAATAAGTGCAAGTTACTTAATATTATTTTACCCTTAGTAAATATAAGGAAACTAAATGTTGAAAAACAAAATTTGGGGAATTAGATTACATAATCTACTCTTCCCTTACTGGCAAATAAAACATAACTACTATACTGTTAGAATTTTATTAATCAACGGATAAAATGCAACTTACCTAATACAGGTACTCTTTTATTCTATCTTAGTTTTTTTGTAGTGACTATTAGACTTATCTCTCTTTTTTTGCATGTTTTATTTATTTTTTAGAGAGAGGAGAAGGGAGGAAGAGAGGGAGAGAAACAACCATGTGCGAGAAAAACATCTGTTGGTTCCCTCTAGCACACCCCCAACTGGGGACCTGGCCCCCAAGCCAGGCATGTGGCCTGACTGGGAATCGAACAGATCACTTTTAGTTTGGTTCACAGGCCTGCGTTCAATCCACGAAGCCACACTAGCCAGGGATCTATCTTCAAGTTTTAATACAAAAGGACTTCACAAAGCTCACCTGCAGGATGGAACCAAGACAAGAGCCCTAAGAACAGATCTATTGCTAATCAAGAATATTATAAAATAGGTAATGAGGTTTCAGGTAAAAGTTGGTAACATAAAAGCATGTCAATATAACTTAACTCATAATTTAGCAATGTAAAAATAAAAGTTCGTTAAGTTCTTCCTGTTAGTTTTTTTTTTCCTTGTAATATTTAGGTGGTAGTGGAGTTTTTAAAAATACAGTCAAACTTCATTTGTTCTTAAAGTAATTTACTGTCACTGTTCAGACACTACATTTCACAGGCTAAATTTATTCATATGTTCTTAAAACTGATTTCAAGAATATAGTAAGCGCATTTAAATGTTCTCCAAAAATGTTCTGGCCCTCAAATAAAATTTCAATGCAATTTCAGCAATTAAGGGTTACCTGATCAAGTAAATTAAAGCTCAAGGTAGCCAAAATCAAGTTGCTCATTAATGATAACAAGAGCAAAACACAGGAAAAAAAAAGGTTTCAATCTATTAATATATTTAAAAAATCAATTATAATCTAATTTTCAGAAGTTTAGAATTCCTATATATACAAAGTCTACAGACAACATGGTTTCTAGATGTAAAACATATTTATAAAACAAACACTGTAAAGTCGCTGAACCTCTAAACCCAGTGAATGCCAATAACAAAAATAAATAAATAAGTAAATACTCAAACAAACAAAAATACATTTTCAAGAAAGTCGCTAAATAGAGAGCAATGAGGCCCTGAACGGCGTGGCTCTGTTGGTTGGGAGTGGTACTGTGAAGAGAAAGGTTTCTGGTTAGATTCCCAGTTAGGGCAAATGCCTGGGTTGCTGGTTCCATCCCTGGTGGGGCCTGAGCAAGAGGCCCCTATCGATGTTTCTCTCCTTCTCTTTCTCTCTCCCTTCACCTCTCTATAAATAAGTAAATAAATAAGTAAGAGAACAATGTCAAACAAAAACGACACAACCTTTATACGAAGACAATTTCCACCTCCAAGCCAACTTATCTATGGTGGGGAAGGAGGAATGAAATACAAATCAAAAGATAATTTAAAGTATTAAAAATTTACCTAAAAATTTCAACTCCACCATTTTCCTTTTAATGCGTGGGAAGGCATACAATCAAATTTCAGCAAATATGATGCTTAATTCTGTTAAGTTTATTTCCTACTTGTTACCAGAATGAAAGAGCTAACTTTACATTATATATATATATGTAAAGAATCCAAACCCTTTACATATTCATTCATTTAGTTACTATCCCCATTTGATAGAAGAAGAAACTAAGGCACAGAAAGGTTAAGTAACTTGTCCAAGGTAACATCTAGGGAGTGGCGGGGCCATGATTTAAATCCCTATACACATGCGAGATAATAAACAAAATTTCTTTAAACAAAGGAACAGGGTGAAAAAAAACAGTAAAACTTTTTCCCAAAACAGTTTGCAAAACAAGACTATTGTGAATGAGAACAAAATATTTAAACTATAAATATATGTAGATGTAAATGTAGACTACACAACTTTTTACCCCTGAACAAGTATTTTGGTGCTATAATATTTGATGATGGTCAAACCACTTTAACCTACAACAAATTGTAGTGACAGTAGACTAAGTAAACAATTTGTTCTTACGGCTCAGAATTGTATTTTATAAACCAAATAAATGCACTGCAATTTAAAGGGGAGGGGGGCGGGCACAGTGATGTAACGGGAGCAATAACTTAAGGAAAATTATTCTATTATCAGTTCATTAGAAAATAGAGTGAGTGTGTCGAGGAAAGGGGTAAGAAAAGATGACAATCACACTGTCTTAACCCTACCTACTAAAAAAGTAACTAAAACACCGTGGGTCAGCGCCTAAACCAAAAGAATTGGCCCAGCGCAGTCTCCAGAGGGAATGACAGGAGACCCTACCAGAGGGGGAGGGGTGGCGATGACAGGAGAGCGACCAGTAGAGAGACGACAGGTCTCCGATCTTCCAAAAAGGGGAGACTAAAGGGGGCAAGGGGCGGAGAAGAGAAGACAGGAAATACTGCCAGAGTACCCAAATGAACTGGGAAGGAACAGGGTAGGAAACACAAGAAGGCGGGACCCTCGGGCAGAAAGGGGTCGTTTTGGGGAAAGGGAGGCATGTCAGTATTACAGAGCTTTCCTGCCATTTGACTCTCCTCTCTAGCCCCTCTAACCCCGGCAAACTACTTTCTCAGCAACCCTAAATCCGCGGGGTCATCCTCGTCCCTCTCCCGCCCCCCACTCCAAGCCAGATAGGTAGAAGAGGGAGCTTCACCCCCGCTCTCCCTGTTGAGCTGGTAGAGTGAGCTCCGGACACAGCCCCGATTCGAGGACGAGAAGGCCAAGAGACGCAGGGAGGCCCAGAACCCGAGTGACAAGTCCGAGCGGCCGACAGACGCCTCACCTGACAGAAGCGTCGGCAGTAATCCCGACTGCTGATCCCCACGACGCCGCCACCGCAGCTGCTGCCGCCAGTGCCGCCAGTGCCGTCGCCTGCAACTCTAAGCCCCGCAGGGCCTGGCGGGGACTCCACAATGGCCACGAGCTCTTCTCCGAGGCGTTCGGCCTCTTGGTCGCTCTCTTCCTCCGCCATGAGGCTCTCACCGCCCAGCGCGTACCAGCCCCTGCGCCGCCGCCGCCGCTGCCGCCGCCGTAGCAGCCTCGGCTAACCTCCTCCTCCAGTTCCCTCCCCCTTCCTTCAGCCCCGGGCAGACAGGGGCCTCCCGTCTAGCTCTACTTCCGGCTCCGCCCACCCACGCCCCCAGTTTTCATTGAAGAAATACAGCCGCCAATCATACACATGCCCGCCTTTCCACTACTATTGGTCAAGTAATCCGCCTGTTTGATAGACCCATTGTCCATTGGTCACTGCTGCTCGGCGATTGCTGGGGGCCGCCTACGAGCTTTGCCACAGGCGGCGCAGGAGGACGGGGCGCGGTGGGGGACAAGGCAGCCGCCGCGGAGCTCGACCGTGCAACGGCGGCGGCGGCGGCAGCGGCGAAGAGTCTTCCTTTTCCCTTACCCCCTTGCTCCTTTTCCTCTTCTTCTTCCTTTCATTTCCTTTCCGACCGGACCTCGTCCACTTCCTTTACCGGCCGCCGGGATCCTACGGTAACGAGAAGCTGGGGGAGCCGAGGGTGGGCCCGGCCGTTGGTGCAGGCTTTGGGCCCGGGGCCTTCCTTCCGAAGCAGGAACCGGGGGCGGATCCCGGGCGTCGCTGTCGGCGGGAGGAAGAGGGAGGAGACGGGAAGCCTGTCAGCGGCCGCCTCCGTCAGGCGCTAACCGCCTCCTCCCCTGAGACGGCCGCCAACTCTGCTGTCGAGTTGCCGGGCCCGCGGCAGGCAACTGGGACTCGGCCCTACCCCGTTAGCAGGACTGGGGCGGTGGGTCGCCGGCGTGCCCGGGTTGGCGCGGGAGGAGGGAGTCGAGGCTGCGAGAACGTCCCGCGCCCGCCTTTCTCTTCTTCTCGGGAACCCTGGGGCCTGGGGCGCGGGAGGAGGTGCAAAAGCGGGGCGGACAACTGTGAAGGGAGTGAGTGGAGGAGTACGGAGGTAAACGTTGGGATCGGGATTTTACGTGTAGAGTTTCCTAAGGGCAGAGGTTTTAAAGACATCCGCAGAGTGGCAGTTGTTGATGTTAACGTTTTCGTCCACTCTTCTTACCTTACCCCCATTTTTTCCTTTCCATTTGTTTTCGTGTTTTACTGTAAAGGCATGACTTCCCAGCATCTCAGGGAAAACAGGGTGCAAGCCCAGAAACTATTTCCACACCACCACTTGTTGAAAAACTGATTTGAAAGAGCCTCCGGTTTGAACAAACTGAAAGTGCCAGGATTTCGTGCGTCTCTGGTTTTGCGCTGGGGACCCTTTACTGCTAAATATCAAGACGAAAGAAAAAACTGGAAACCAATCCGGTAAACATTCAAACTTGAAAACTGCTAATGACTTTTATTTTGCTCTAGTAAGTGATTTGCTGCTTCTCTTTTGTTGGCTAATTGCTGCTCTTTTTAATTTCCGCGTTTAAAATATCTTTACCTCTTTTTGAAAACACTTTTGTTCTTCAGGTCTGTAAACTCGAACTTCCTCTGCTGGGTGGATGTTTGCCTCTGCAGTAACACAAACAGACTTAAAGTTACAAGACATTGCAATAGGCCTTTCGCGTTGTCACAAGTGATTGAGCATTTTATGCTTCAGAGAGTGACGAACATGTTTTTTAAAATTTGAAATTCAACTAAAGATAGAAGACTTTTCAGGGATTTAGGCATTACTGGACACAAATATTTAATGTTTTGCTGATTCGCTGTAGGAGTGTAAAATACAAACCATTAGCTTAAAGTACCAATGTATAATGGTAAATCGCTAGCTACTTATTAGGCAGGAATCATATCTGCCTTTTCTGCCATTGAAAACCTATAGCCAAAGACAATATTCGCCCATGAAAGTCGAGCATTAAACAGATTTTTAATGGGCACAAATAGAATTAAACCTATTAAAATGTGAGTTTTATCATACTTTATAGATTTTCTGTGAAATATTAAGTCCTCTGAGTTGGTGTCCATAGGTGTCTAATACACTGGCAAGTTACAGTTCTTTTGAGAGAGATTTCATATTCCCCACCTATGAATTCAGTGGTATGGAATAGCACCATTGTTTCTGATTAAAGCATAATTCTTCAGGACACACTTAAGAATTTGTCTCTATCATTTTTGTACAGAACAGAGTTCCATCCTGAATTCTCTGGAATTCACTTTTTTTTTTTTTTGAGTTTTATTTCATTTTCATTCAAGAGAAGGAAAGGGGAGAGAGAGACAGAAACATCCATGTGAGAAACATCAATCAGTCATCTCCTGCACATGCCCTGACTGGGGATTGAACCCGCAACCTAGGCATGTGCCCTGACCAGGAATCAAACCGGCAACCTTTTGGTTACAGGATAACGCTCCAACCACTGAGCTATACTGGCCAGGCTCAAATTCATTTTAATTTCTTAATATCTGAGGCCTCAGGGAACAAATGGTCACCACCAAGGACATTTGTTCAGTATCTTAAGTTACCAGCACCCATGATTTTGGCAATAATGATAACAGTTTGTTATTAGGGTAAATTTAGAAATTATTAAGCTGCTTGTGAGTTAAATATTTGGAAAAATTGGGAAGGTATTTTACTTATTTCATCAACAAATTGTACTTGAACATCTGTTGCACGCTAGGTACTATGTTAATATGTTCTTAGTTTTGTTCTAACTTGCTAGTTATTAATGAAATAAATATTAACAAATGTAAGTATTAGTTTTTAATGAAAAAAGGTAAAAAGATGTTAGGAAAAGCACTTTGTATATGTCTTGATCACCTTTGAAAACTTAGTAGAGGTATATTTGCATTAAAAAGTGATTTATTCTGAACTCTATTTTGACTTTAAAATGTAATGATGTGTCTGATGTTGATTGTGTGTGTTCTGTCTTTTTTGTTTTTTTACTTTTTTCTCTGAGCAGTTTTGGAAATCTGTATTTTATCTTCATGTAGAATTATGCCAGTTTAGTTATGCACCTGTTTGAACAAGCTTTGTTTACAATTACCTATAGTTGTGTTCCCTAAAATGAGTTGGCCTCAGAACTACTGTAAAGGAAAAGCAGATCTTTTAAACTTGAATACACATCTAAATTGGATGAAATTAATATAATACCCTAAATATAACCTGATTAGATTTTCCTAAAAGATAGTGGCATCTGAGATAGTTGCAGTTCTTTTTAATAGTTCCAATTTATTTGAATGTCATCAAAATCAAGGAATGCATGTAGTTGTTACTAGTAATGGACACATGGTCTATTAATTTAAATTTAGTTTCTGAAATCTTTGATCTTAAAAATGTTTATACTTTTTATTGTTATTGCTTCCCAAATCAACTGTTGTTATAACACTTATATTTTCTCTTATCTTGAAAGAACCTTAGTCAAAGTCAGAATGGAAAGATTTGTAGTGACAGCACCACCTGCTCGAAACCGTTCTAAGACTGCTTTGTATGTGACTCCTCTGGATCGAGTCACTGAATTTGGAGGTGAGCTTCATGAAGATGGAGGAAAACTCTTCTGCACTTCTTGCAATGTGGTTCTGAATCATGTTCGCAAGTCTGCTATTAGTGACCACCTCAAGTCAAAGACTCATACCAAGAGGAAGGCAGAATTTGAAGAGCAGAATGTGAGAAAGAAGCAAAGGCCTCTAACTGCATCCCTTCAGTGCAACAGTACTGCGCAAACAGAGAAAGTCAGTGTTATCCAGGACTTTGTGAAAATGTGCCTGGAAGCCAACATCCCACTTGAGAAGGCTGATCACCCAGCCGTCCGTGCTTTCCTGTCTCGCCATGTGAAGAACGGAGGCTCCATACCTAAGTCAGACCAGCTGAGGAGAGCATATCTACCCGATGGATATGAGAATGAGAATCAGCTCCTCAACTCACAAGATTGTTGACCAGGAGGTTACCACCATTGTGATCAGGATAAATAATGTGGAGTATTAAGGTTATGTGTTAATTGTATGGTTAATTTTTATATTTATTTCATTTAAAATCATGTGATGCAGAATAGTTTGTCAATGTGTACATAGTTGCAGGCAAAAAAAAAAACAAAAAAAAAAACTTGCCATTATACTTACTGTTAATTTTAGTCACCAATGGTGTAAAACAAAGCTTAGGGTTTAGAGTGTGCTAGAATACCTTAAACCTGATGGTTATCTTTAAAATTGAAGGTTTTTCTCCTGAAATGTTTGTGCATGGAAGAAGTGCCCTGCTCTTTTACCTTAATGTCATGTATGATTATTCCTTCTGAGATTACTTAATTACTTGGATTGAAGACTAGCCTAGGAAATTGAAGCTGCTGCCAGACAACACTACTCCAGTAACTTAAAGGAATTATTTGTGATTAGAGGATCCTCCTCAAAATGGAAGGGATGGTGGACAACTGTTCTTGTATATTCAGATCCCTAGCAGAAAATGACTGTTTATTTCAAACTGTGCTTTACTTGTATATGATGTAGTTACCTTAACTACCCTTTCCCCCCATTTTAAAGACTTACTGTTATATTTAGTAGCAGCTTCAAGTGACCAAAAGACTAAAATCTTTTCATGTCAGTGCCAAAAGCCATAGGGAATTTTGCAGTGGCATGATTTTAGTCTTACTATGAACACAAGTTTTTGAACTATAACTTTTGTTTCAGTATCATCTTGAGTTTGTAAGCTTTTTTTTTATGTCTTCGTGTTAAAGACTTCAGGATGGTCATTTTAATTTAAACAGGTAGACATTTTATGATAGTTTTCTGTTTTTACAGAAAATTAGTAATTTTTTGGCTGACAGATCAGAAAATAAGGAAGTTACTTTCTATACATTAATTTTTCCACATGGTTTCATAAGAGTTTATTTAGGATAAGCAAACTAGAAGTAAGTTTACTTTCTCTTTTATGTGCTTTGTCTCTGGTGGTACAAGGTTTTTAATGGATAGTAAACAGTTGTCTAAAAATACTGGCAAGATTTTTGTAGGGGAGATCTGACTGTATCCTGCAAAACTGTTTGGATGAGAAACTAATCAGTTCTGTTAGGGGTCAGCCATGTTTGGGAAATGATCTCTGTCTAAGCCTCACTATTTAAGGTTATCAGAGACCCAAATTATATTTTTAAAAAACTAACAGTTGAAACTTGGAGTGGAGCTTTAAAAAAAAAACTGAAGTTCTTTGAAAGCATTCAAGTTAATTACACAAAGCACTGACAAATGATGCCCTATGTAACAGCTGGAGTTATCTTTAAGGTTATTTTATCACAAATCTTAATTAAAAAAAAGAAAGCCAAAGTGAATAAGAAGAAGGTTAGGCTTTATATTTTTCAGTAACAGTTTTCCATGTCTAAATTTCTTTTACAGACTTAAGTTCCTAGTTCAGGTTGTCAAAGTATCCACCTGATTTTAGATTTGATGTGGATTGGGGGGGCAGGTGGTTTCTTAGTTTAATTTTTAAATAAGCCTGCCACCAAAGAAAAAAGTAAAAATTTGAACTACCAGTTTTTCTCATGTTCAGTTATGTTAAAATAGCACAATAAATGCCTAAAGTAGTGCTGTCATTAATAAAGCACATACCTGAGGAGACCAGCATGTACTTTGCTTTTACTTCCTCTCGTAAAGAATTGGTAGGAAACCATGATTAATTTGAATTATCTGTGATGGTAGAAAGTCTTAAGGAGCTGGAAAAATAATTGAGTTTTATAGCACTATTTTCAAAATACAAAAATAAGTTTAGATATGTAGTCACTGTAATTTTTCAAAATTCCATGTGATTCACTATTGTTTGGATATTAATTTGCACTGATAGCAAACCTGTAATGGCAGAAAAGCTTTGAGTAATCCTAAGCCATAAACTAGATGACGTTCCACTGGAAAAACACCAATAATTCACCTTTGCATTGCTAGGATTTGATGATTATTTAGGTCCATATATCTTAATATATTTCACCAGGCTCCAAACTATTCCCACATACTCTATAATATCTAGGGGCATAATCCATCCTCCTGTTAGGATTATATCATGTCCTTAGAAGTGTTTTTCATCCTGTTGTGGAGGTTTAATGTGTTTCTTTACTTGATTATAAAACTTTTTGTTTCCTGCAACTGGTTAACTTTGTCTTATAGTTAAATAGATAAAGCAGAATGATTGTTTTAGCCTGCTCAAACGTACAAGTCTGTGAAACCATGGTTGGCATATGTTAGATAACAAAGAGAATATCTAAGGTATATACTCCTGTGAGGTGTAGTGGATATGTGTAAAGAAGCTTTTAATCTTAACTATATAGTGTTAGTGTGATGCTATACTATTTGGAAGAATAGCATTTTCTATTTTATAAGTTGTATGCATAAACATAAGATTTGTAATGTTTCATTTATAAACTGCCTTCTTCAATACATGCTTATCTGTTAATAGTGTTTTCTCAAAGTATAGTAGTATGTCTTCCAGAACTTCACTTTAGTAAATAGTTCCTAGGTAGTTGAAATGTTAAATTCCTTGTTGGTTTCTTTTGATTCCATGGGGCATATAGCAAGCCTGAAGGACATTGTAATCATTTCTTACAGGGTGGAAATTTGGAAAGATTATGTATGAGAGCCTAAATAGTTATTTTTATTCATTATCATCTTTGGGTAAGACTTTCTTTTTTAAACAAATTCTACTTCCAGTTAATGCATTTGGTTCTACTGACTTTTCAGGGACCAGAAAACTTTAAAGAAAATGTTTTGCATCTTAGAATTATAACAAATTAAGTATTGGCTTGGGATTGTTCTTAAGTATTCATTGCTTAGGAACTATTTTAAGTAACAATTGGCAAGATCTCTAAGCAGAAAGTTCCATGTTAAAACTTTTGTGTGAAAGCATTTGTATGTGTTAATGAAAAACACATTTAAACAAAATAAAATTTAAGGTGGCCCAAAATGAAAGCCACAAAAATTCATTTGGTGCTTAGTCTTTGAAAGGGCTCTCCGAGGATTGACTTGCCCCAACTGCCTTTAAATGAGTACATATTACCTTCATTAAATAGTAGATTTCTTCTATAATTTCATTGAAAATCTTAGCCTAAAATTAATTGCTTTAGCTTCTGGTCAGCACTGATTAAAATGTGAATAGTGAAGTGGCTATCTTAAACCTTGGTTTATCGGAATCCATACTATCATAGATTTCTGAGGTAAATACAGTTCTTACCTAGTGGTATTCCACTTGTATCCAGAATACTGTATTCATTAAAATTTTACTATGTTCATTTTTGTACTCCTGTGCTTTTTTTTTGCTCATGCATGTGTTAATACAAATGTGTAGCTTTTCATATTTTGTCTCTCTGACATTTAGAAATAAATTTCAAAGAGAATTTGTTTCAGAAGTTTTTGAAAGCACATTTTGTTTCGTGAATGAATAACGTGTTTTGTAATTCCAAAAGATGAACAGAATTTTATTTTTACTTTTCTGTTATATCTCTAGGATTATTCATCCTAATGCTCAATATAAAAGCATGTGTTCTGTTGTCAGAATCACATTATAGATACAAATAGCCCTCTTCTCCAAATATTATGTAGGTAGTATTTAAATAAGTTTAATCAGTGCTTTTAGTTGGGAACATTTTAATTTTCTTTTAAAAATACCAATTATCAAAGATGGGCCTAATTTGTATCTCAAGTTTTATTGGGTTTTGAAAGATTTGCTATGTTCTTATTTGCCACTGGGTGCAAAAAAAAAAAAAAAAAAGAAGTTGAAAATGGCCTTACCTTTTAGTAGTGTTACATAGTAAGTAATTTTTGTTTTTCCTGGAATCAAAATAGTAGAAAAGACCCTAAGAAATCTGTCAATACTTAAGCTTCCGGTTAAATCTCCAAACTGTCAGAGACCTGTCTTCATTTTTCCTAGAGAATTTCTTTGTAATGTTTATTAAATGTAAGCCAATTGACTATATGTGCTTCTGGGTCTCACATAACAGTTCCTTTTTGTTTTCCTATGTAAATTGAGTTGCATCATATTCCTGAAATGTATGTCATGGTAAAAAGATGCTCCTGGGATCAGACTAGCTAACCTAGCCCTGTAGAATAGGACTGACTTTACGATGGGATACATTTCATATGTATGGCGTGACTTTTCATCTGATTACCCGTCCAATATGTTAAATAATTTTAACTAGTTTATGTGAGTACTACTTGGAGTGTGTGCTGCTTAGCTCTCGTTTAAATGTTAGATCATTTAAAACTCCATGTCTCCGAGTTCTTGGTTAAATTTGAATAATATACAATCAACTAGTACTGTTGAGACCCTATCATATGCCTGATACTACTATAGCCAATGGGGACACATCAGAGAAAATTTTAAAATCCTTTTATTTCTAGTAATGATACATTGTCCCAATATGGAGGAAGGGGTACACATTGTTAAGCAACTCCTTAAGCATTCCTCATGAGACTAGTTAGTTCCCAGCCAAATAGTTATTACTAGTTTTATCTTCTCAAAGTCTTATAAGAAACCAATAAAATTGAAAATTTCATTGCAGATTAAGTGGTCTGTATATTCTTTGAAAATCTGGTAGTCTATGTAATCTATAAAATGTCAATTTCCAGATTAAAATCTATTGGGGAATGGGACTGATCAATTTAAGTGCCTATAAAAAATAAGAACATGCCCCACATTTTAATTCAATGCCCTGGTAAATCAAGAATTTTACTGAATATTGGATATCAAGATAGTCATTGGTATACATAATCACGCACTAATGATTATCAATCATTTTTTGGGAGGAAATATGTTTTTATTGAAACAGTTTATCAATTAACAATGGAGCAAAGTACAGTTTGACTCAAACCTGTCCAACAATCTCAACTGCTATTGAAAGAAAAACATACAGGATAGGGTGGGATCCTTAGGTCTCATTTCTGCCAAGATGACTATTCTATGTATTAGATGACAGACTGCAAACTTTTCTGTTTGAGCATAGAAGGAAATGTAAAACAATGTAATAGAAAACATTGTTTTTATGTCTTCTTCCTCTGAATTTTTTCTGACCATGCTCATGTAGTACCTATTCAATTGTAATAATATTATGTATTATTTTTGATCTAGCAAATTCTACTTTTATGATATATCCTACAGAACAAAGCAACCAATATGTAAAGATATGTAAAGGTGAGTTCATTTTAATACTATATAGTAAATACTGTGAATGTTCAACTAAGGGAATGGTATAAAATTTATGACACATCCGTATTATGGAGACCTTAACTAATCTAAAAGTATGAATCAAGAGATTTCTATAATACTGCTAATTTTTTTTTAATTACAGTATATTATCTCACTTTTCAGAATAAAAACTACTAGTATAATTGCAGTGTGTATGAAGTAGTCAACACACACTGTATGTTAGGATTACCGACAGTGATGATATTAAGTGGGGTAGAGGAGAATATTTGCCTTTTTTAAAATACATCCCTGAATGTTGAGTTATTTACCACAAGCACATGTTATCTTTGTCACATACATAAATACTAAATAGACTTACTGAAACCTCACACAATAGTTACATCCAAGTCATAAAGAACAGCAATATCACAGAATGTATCTACCTTATTGAGAATATTAAAGAATTTTAATTGATGAACAAATATTTCAAAATATCTTTTTTAATTCTTTAAAATTTTATAAAATTTAGTTGCACGTTTACAAAGCTGTCTTTTTCCCAAGGTATTCATTACTAAGTATGTAACGGAGTCAATTTCAAAGCTATTACTTTAATATCCTTGTACTTTTTTTCTATATACTGTCCAAACATTCTAGTTGTTCATAGTAATTGTACACATTATCCCACTCTACTTCAATAATGCTTAAAACAAACAAATTTAATCACTCCCAAAACCCAGTACACGTTTCAAAATTTCTCAGTTAGTAGAAATACAATGAATGTCATAAAATATCATCAGTTCTTTATAACATAAATTCTATATAACACCTTAATTTCCTATTTCAAAAACTCGGCATTAGATTAGAATTGGAACTTCATGTCTGCTAATTGTTATCTAAAACTCATTCTAAATGAAGATTGGTGTTTTGGAACTTACATTACAGTCTTTTGAATACTCACTCATCTTCTCCTGGGGGATATCCTAACGTCTCCTTGCTTATTGATACAACAATAATTTCTTTACTACTCAGTATATTAGTAACGTACAACTATCAAGTTGCAATCTTTCTCCATATCAATGGCTATTTGTTCTTAATCTTTCTTTTCTGTCTGATATCCTTTGTTCACAAATGCTTCTGCATCTTTACCCCTTGTCTAACTTTATTTTTCTCTTCCACTCTTTTTTTTAAAAATCACATTTTATTGATTATGCAGTTACAGTTGTCTCAATCTTTCCCCTTTTGCCTCGCTGCGCCTGGTACCCCCCCTTCCCTCCAGCAATAGTCCCACATAGTTCATGTCCATATGGGTCATGCATGTAAATTCTTTGGCTTCTCCATTTCCTATACTGTTCTTAACATCCCCCTGTCCCTACAAATTATGCTTCTTAATCCCTCACCTTTTCCCCCATCCTCCCCATTCCCCTTCCCAGCTAATAATTCTCCAAATGATCTCCATATCTATGGTTCTGTTACTGTTCTGCTTGTTTGCTTAGGCTTTTTTTTAGATTTGGTTTTTGATACTTGTGAATTTGTTACCCTTTTAACATTAATAGTTTTGATATTTTTATTAAATAAGTCTCTAACATTTTATGTAATAATGGCTTGGTGATGATGGCCTCTGTTAGCTTTACCTCGTCTGGGAAGCACTTTCTCTGCCCTTCCATTCTAAATGATAGCTTTGCTGGATAGAGTAATCTAGGTTGTTAAGTCCTTGCCTTTCATGACTTTGAATACTTCTTTTTTGTTTGTTTTCACCAGTAATTTCTTTTTTTTAATTTTTTAATTTTTTTATTTAAAAAAAATTGTTTTTATTTTTATTAAGTTACAATTGTCTGCATTTTCTCCCCATCCCTCCACCCCACCCCAGCCAATCCCACCTCCGTCCCCCATCTCTACCCTCCCCCTTGATTTTGTCCTTGTGTCCTTTATAGTAGCTCCTATAGACCCCTCTCCCCACTGTCCCCTCCCCACTCCCCTCTGGCTATTGTTACATTGTTCTTAATTTCAATGTCTCTGGTTATATTTTGTTTGCTTTTTTTCTTTTGTTGATTATGTTCCAGTTAAAGGTGAGATCATATGGTATTTGTCCCTCACCGCCTGGCTTATTTCACTTAGTATGATGCTCTCCAGTTCCATCCATGCTGTTGCAAAAGGTATAAACTCCTTCTTTCTCTCTGCTGCGTAGAATTCCATTGTGTAAATGTACCATAGTTTTTGATCCACTCATTTGCTGATGGGCACTTAGGTTGCTTCCAGTGCTTCGCTATTGTAAAGAATACTTCTTACCAGTTCCTTCTAGCCTGCAAAGTTTCTTTTAAGAAGTCAACTGACAGTCATGGGAACTCTTTTGTAGGTAACTATCTGCTTTTCTCTTGCTGCTTCTAAGATTCTTTATTTTAACCTTTGGTATTTTAATTATGATGTGTCTTGGTTGGCCTTCTTTGAGTCCAACTTGTATGGGATGCTCTGTAGTTCCTGGACATGTATGTCTATTTCCTTTGCTAAATTAGGGAAATTTTCTTTATTTTTTCAGATGTTTCCAATTTCTTGCTCTTTCTCTTCTCCTTCTGGCATCCCTATGATTCAGATGTTTGTACCTTTGGAGATGTCCCAGAGGCTCCTTATACTATCCCTTTTTTTTAATTCTTTTTTCTTCTTACTGTTCTGGTTGAATGCTTATTTCTTCCTTGTGTTCAAAATCATTGATTTGAATCCGGCTTCCTCCCCTCCATTGTTAGCTCCCAATAGATTTTTCTTTATTTCACTTAGTGTAACCTTCATTTCTTCCTTTATGTTATTGCTATACTCAATGCGTTCTTATGAGCATCTTGATAACCAGTGATTTAACTCTATCTGTTTTGTTCAGGGGTGTCCAACCTTTTGGCATCTCTGGGCCATACTGGAAGAAGAAGAGTTGCCTCAGGCCACACATTAAGTACACAAACACTAAAGAAAACTTATGAGCAGAAAAAAGGTTTTAAGTAAATTTATGATCTTGTGTTGAGCTGCATTCATAACCACCCTGGGCCACATGTTGAACAACCCTCTTAGCTCTTTTTCTGGGGTTTTGTTCTGTTCTTTCAGCCCATATTTCTTTCTCTCCTCAATTAGGCAGCCCCCCGTGTTTATTTCTGTGTGTTAGGTTGAACTGCTTTGTCTCCCTGTCTTAGTAGTGTGGCATATTATAGAAAAGGCACCTATAAATTATGTGGGGCAGAGCCTTAGGTAATCACCAGGGTGGGGCAACCCATTTCACTGCTTTGTGGCTCTGTGTGGAGGGAGGACTCAGAGAGGGTACAATGCCACTACCTAGCTTCTGGAGGTTTTCCCAGTACTCACCCCATTTCCAATCACTTCACCTGCTTTCCATGTGCAACTGGCACCCTTCCAGCTGTTGCCCTGGTGGTGAATCTCAGAATGGGTGGGTTTGCATACACTCTGAGTTTGTGTGTGCCCTTTAAATGGACTTTCCTGAAAAACCTGCAGTTTCTTCTGCTGCTCCCACCACCTCTGGATTTTACAACCAGAAGTTATGGGGATTTATCTTTCCAGTGCTGGAACCCTAGGCTGTGCAGTTTGTCCTGGGGCTGGGATCCCTTGCTCCCAAGGTATCCCTCCTGATTTTTATCCACCACACATGAATGTGAATGTGGGACCGTCCATTCCACCACCCCCACAGACTCTCCGTGCTTCTCCACTGTCCGGACTCCGCCCCTCCTACTTGTCTGGATGAATGTGGCTTCTTTAAGTCCTTCGTTGTCAGATTTCCATACAGTTTTATTTCCTGATGCTTTTGAGTGTTACTTGTTTTAAGATCTAGTTGGAATTTGTTCTATGGTTGCGTGAGGAGGTGAAGTGTGTCTACCTATGCCTCCATCTTCATTGGAAGTCCCTTTGTCTAACTTAATGCTGTACCTTTCACTAAAACACAAGCGATCACAAGAGTTTTAAGCAGCAAATTCATTTTTAGAATCCATATAGTCATTAATCTACATGTTTATATATACCCATAAAATGCAGCAGATTTTTGTAATTCACACTGCGAATTCTGCCAGAAAGCTGCATCTAGTATCTCCACCAAGTTATGCATGTACATGACTCCATATTCTAATTTCTGTAGAAATAGGTTTTACAAATAAAATTGTCTGGCACTACAATTAACTGCATTAATCTTAAACTCACTAAGGGTCTTTTACTGTGTCTGTCATACTGATTTTTGTGTTTGTTAACCAGTATTGATAATGATACTAGTACTATAAATATCTGATTGACTTAATTTGGCATTTTAATCTTCTATATTTTAATTAATTAATTACTTTTTTGATTGATTTGAGAGAGAGACATGCTCCAATGATTTATGGATTTATTTGTTTATTCTTGCAAACAAGATGGGGATCAAACCTGCAAATTCGGTGTATAGGGACAATGCTCTAACCAACTGACCTACCCAGTCAGGGCCTCTATTTTTGTAAACATAATACATGCATATAATTTTAAAAGTTAGATAATGTAAATAATTTATAATCAGTAATCTCTGCCTCACCTTCTCACCCTTTGCTATTCTTTAAATTCTCCCATCATCTACTTTAAACCCTTTCCCTGTTTTTGCTTCTACTTTTATGTTTCTGAATGATATGCTTATTCTACAATTTTGACAACAATTTTAGATATGGTACTTAAAAATGAAGATTTTATTCTTTTCCACTAGCATCATCCTACACTTTTTCTCACCATAGGATCATTGTGTAGTTAAAATCAATAGAAAATGTTTCCATTTTATGGCCACATAAATGATTGTTAACCACTGAACAAATAGTATACCTTGATTATTTCCTTTCTCATGACTTTTTTATTTTTCTTAAGATTTTATCCTTCTTTATGTTACCAATTTTTATTTGCTTGTTTCCTTTTTTCCCGAATGCACCAAGGGATATGGTAAATACCTATATACCTATATATGGCAGATACCTTTCAAATGCTTAAATATGTCAAACTATCAATATCATTTACTTTCCCAAATACCTTCTTTCTCAGCATTTTTTATCCATTCAAATCTGAACCTGTTTTTCTCTAGATCCAAGACAGTGGTCATCCTCAGATATCCCTTTCCTTTGCTGCTTTGCTGCTACTTCTTTCTTTTCCCATATTCCATAACCTATAGCTTGCTGAATCCATTACTTGGCTTAAGCACATCCTCTAAAAGAGGGATGTCAAGCTCATTTTCACGGGGGGGGGGGGGGGTACATCAGCCTTGAGGTTACCTTCAAAGGGCCAAATGTAATTTTAGGACTGTATAAATGTAACTACTCCTTAACTAGGGGCAAGGAGCTTGGTGCTGCCGCTGAGTAGAAACAAGGTGCCGGGCTGGATAAAACAAGGTGGAGGGCCGGATTCAGCCCTCAGGCCTTGTGTTTGCCACCTGTCCTTTCTCTAAAAGCTTACTGAAAAAGAGTATATGGAAGGTTTATTTTATGATATCTTGTATGACTGAATAAATCACTGAATAAAGTTATGTGAATAACTTCATCATTCCTTCACAATTAAACTTTGGCTAAGAAGGTTGAAAATAATTTTCTTTGATAATTTGAAGGCATTGCTTCATTGTCTTTCAGGATCTAGTGTTGCATTAAGAAATCTAGAGCTTTTTTCAATCTTGTTCCTTGGTTTTTAAGGTGGTTTTATATTATTTTTAGATTATATTTAAACTATACTGCCACATAGGCATCAAAGACATTCCAGGATGACCACCGCATTGAACCTAGAGAAAAACAGGTTCAGATTGGAGCAAGAAGAAAGTGTTGAGAAGGAATATTGCCAGGGAAATAAGTGGAATGTACATTATTTTGTATTATATTTACTTGTTTATTTGGCTCTGTACAGTGAACTTTATTGATGGTCCATGATAAGGTGGGGCTCCCTAAGCCCCTCCCCTCTTTAGGCGATCTGGGATGGAAACTGAAGGTCAGGAGATTCTCAGTGTGGGGGGGATCAGTTTGAGGCAAGGAATACCAGCCCCTGAGGGCACCTCTTTCTGTCACTGGGGCTGGTGGTCCAAGGGGCTCTTACTCCTTTGAGGCCATGTGGACCATAAGGTCCACCACCCTGTTGCTGTAGCCAAATTCATTGTCATATTGGGAAATGAGCTTGACAAAGTGGTCATTGAGGGCAATGCTAGCCCCATCATCAAAGGTGGAGGAGTGGGTGACACTGTTAAAGTCACAGGAGACAGCCTGGTCCTCAGTATAGCTCAGGATGCCCTTGAGGGAGCCCTCTGATGCTTGTTTTACTACCATCTTATGTCATCATATTTGGCAGCTTTCTCCAGGTGGAAGGTGAGATCCACAACCAACACATTGGGGGTGGGGACATGGAAAGCCATGCCAATGAGCTTCCCATTCAGCTCAGGGATGACCTTTCCCACAGCCTTGGCAGCGCCAGTTAGAAGCAGGGATGGTGTTCTGGGCAATCCCTCAGCCATCATGCCACAGCTTCCCAGTGGGGCCATCCATGGTATTCTGGGTTGCAGTGAGGTCATGGACTGTGGTCATGAGCCCCCTCCATAATGCCAAAGTTGTTATCGATGACCTTGGCTGGGGGGCCAAACAGTTGGTGGTGCTGGAGGTATTTCTGAGAGTCTTCAGGGAGTTGTTAATGTGTCATGGTTCACACCCATCACAAACATGGGGGCATCTATAGAGGGGGAAGAGATGATGACCCTCTTGGCTTTACCCTTCAAGTGAGCCCCAGCCTTCTCCATGGTAGTAAAGATACCAGTGGACTCCACAACATACTCAGCACCAGCATCATCCCATTTGATGTTGGCGGGATCTTGATACTGGAAAATGGAGATGGACTTTCCATTGATGACAAGATTCCTGTTCTCAGCCTTGACTGTGCATTTGAACTTGCCATGAATGGAATCATACTGGAACAAGCAAACCATGTAGCTGAGGTTAATGAAGGGGTCACCGATGGCGACAATATCCACTTTGCCAGAGTTAAAAGCAGCTCTGGTGACCACACACCCAATACAGCCAAATCCATTTACCACAACCTTCACCACCATGTCTCAGAGTTGCAGCTGGCACTGCAATGGGAAGATGTGGCTGTCTGGGGAACAGCAGGAGCAGAGAGCCATTCTGTATATGATATTTATGTCATTGACAGTCTACTCTCCTCTATTTACTTCTATCCTTTTGATTTCTAAGACCTCTTCCTTATATTCTGAATATTTCCATTTTATAGCATCCAATTTTAGGTTTATGACTGCAGTATTTTATTTTCTCCTTTTGTGACTATCAATTACAATTTTTTAAAAGCTTTCTTCTGTTCCTGCATCGTCTCTGTTGCCTTTAGTCCCTTCTAATTCTGACTCCTTGTTTCAGTCTGTCTCTTCCCTGAGAAACATTGTTTAAATACCTACTGTTTCTTGGATGGTCATTCATATTTAAGAACTAAATAGCTGATTTAAATCTTCGAGTGCATGAGTGGGACCTGGAAACAAGTAGAATGATCAGAAGTAAAGCACAATCTTTGAAGAATTCCAAATATCAGATTTTGAGACTCCTGTATCTAAGTGCTTTTAGTTTCTCCAAACTCATAGGAGAAGGAGACAAGGATGTTTACAATATGCCCACTTACTTGGATTCCCAGAACTGGATGAGTACAGGAGCAACCATGGGTTGAATTATGTCTCTCTCCACACCTTCCCCCTGCCTTTCATTCATACCAGCACCTCAGAATGTGACCTTATTTGGAAATAGTCATTTATATATGTAACTAATTAAGATAAGGTCATACTAGAAGAGAATAGGCCCCTAATCCACTGTGACTGGTTCCATGTGAAAAGGGGAAACTTGGACACACACAAACAGAATGCCACATGAAGATAAAGGCAAAAATTGGGGTGACACAGAAGAAGCCAAAACATTAAAGATTGCCAGCAAACCACCAGAGACATGAAACAGATCTTCACAGTCCTCAGAAGAAACCAATCCTGCCTACACCTTGATCTTGAATTTTTAGCCTGCAGAACTGTGAGACAATACATTTCTATTGTATAAGCCACTGAGTTGGCTACAGCAGTGTGATGAAATTAATACAGGAACTTATCATTCAATATGTAATAATTCTTTTAATAACATGTTGTTAGCCCCTTGCCTCATTATGGTCTGGCATTCAACTGTCTGTCCTGAATCTGCAGCTTCTCTGGTTCAAATTATTCCGAGAATAAGGTTCTGGTCCCTTTATTGATGAGGGGTGCACATATGAGTGGGGAAATTGTTATCTTCTTGTGGGGTCTAGAGGTATGGGCCTGGAGCACACTGAGAGCCTCCTGCTCACCTGGAAGTGCTGAGCCCGAGCCGCATGTGCTTTGGAGTGGAGAAAGCACGTAGAGTGAGTCAATTAATTCACCCACCCAACTACACTCTATCATTTGAAAGTTGAGACAATTTTCATACATTATGTGTCATTTTCCATTACACACACTAACACACATAAGCACATTTTTTAATTCATGTATTTTTATTTTATGAGAGAAGAGTGATAAAAACATGCTAACTAACCATTTTTTAACACGCAATCCTTTACTTCTGGTCTTGATATTTTACATTTGAACATCAAAGCCAGAGAGTGAATAGATATGAAAGACCAAACATATGTATTTGCTTCCTTTTATGCCTCAAATTTCTTAAAATTAGAAGAAGTTCATTGTGGCATTATAAAATAAGAAAGGTTTCTATGGACAGATAAGATATCTTGAAGAACTTCTGGGTATTGAAAAGATTAATTGTATGGGAAAACTAATTGTATGGATGTTGGTAAATAGATTGTGATTAGATTGACTGAGAAGCGAGAGAGTGAGAAAAACCAAGGCCCAGACGCTTTGAAGAAAACCACATCCTGAAGAAAACCACTTCCAAATTTAGAGCAGATCCAGAAAAACAGAAAGCTCAAAATGAACAAATATGAAGAGGGGGAAAGTCCCTCTGAACAATCATCAGGGTAAATAATAATAAAGCTGGAGAGGCGGCATTATTTTGGCGGGCTACAGCAAGTTTCTCCAGAAGGCCGTGTATATACACACACATATATACTTATGTGTATATATATATCAGTAAGATGTGTGTGTGCATATAGGGTGTGTGTGTGCGTGTATATAGAGAGAATGTATGAATACATGTGTATATATAGGGTGTATACACATCCTACTGGTTCTGCTTTTCTGGAGAACTCTGACTGATCACCCGAGTAAACGCCTTCCTTTTTCTGGCAGATAGGGAGGATACTCCAGTCCTTCCTCACCTGTGCTTTCAGGTACTGCCTCACTTACGTAGCTCTTCCGCTCAAGGCAGAACATTGTGAGGAAAAGGATCCATGCAGCCACAAACAAACCCCAGGAAACCCGCCTGTGTCACTTTCTTAGAGCTGCTGTAATAGAATATCATGAATTGGGTGGCTTAAAACAACAGAAATTTATTGTCTCACAATTCTGGAAGATACACACTTGAAATTAAGCTTGTCTGTCAGGACATGATCCCGAAACCTGTAGGGCAGAATCCTCCTTGCCTCCTCCTAGCTTCTGGCAGCTTGCAGATGGTCTCTGAACCGCAGCTGCGGCACTTCAAACTCCACCTGTGTTGTCTCTCCTTCTACCAGTGTGTCCCAATTCAAATTCTGCTCCTAAATGAACACCAGCTCTTAGATGAACACCTTCTTATATGAAGAAGGACTTGATTCCGTCTGCAAACACTCTATGTCCAAATAAAGTCATGTTAACAGGTACTGGGGATAGGAGGACTTCCACATGCCTTTTGGGAGGACACTATTCAACCCATAATACCGCCTGAACTAATCAACTTAGAACGTTAGTCAAAAAATTTTACCACGTATTTGACAAAGCCAAAGGCGTTAATAAATTTACTAAGATGACCAATCATGATCTAAGGAACGAAAAGAGGAACATTTAAAAAAATGAATTAACTATCTTCAGATTGGATATCATACAAGAGAATACTGTATCCACAAAACAAGTACAGGGTGCAGTAAAAAGGTTGCAATCAGAGAAAAACATAATTCCTACAAATTAAAAATAATAAAATTTAATAAATGGACAATCAATTCCAAATGATTTATTTGGAAGATAAAGTTATAAAACCCTCCACAATTGTAAAACAAAAGGCAAAGAGATAGTTATTATGAGGAAATAAAGGCACATAAAGAAGTAATTCAGCATGAACGTTGCCTATCAAACAAAAGTTGTAGAAAGAAAAAAATAAGGGGCGGGAATAATCAAATATGTAATTGAAGAAAATTTTTCCTAACACTAAAACCATAAATGCTGTGACTTATGAGAATGCTCTGTAAAAAACCAATAAACCTCATTTAAAATAAAGTTGGGTCTGGCCGGGTAGCTCAGTTGGTTAGAGCATTTGTTGTCCCTATACACCAAGGTTTTGGGTTCAATCCCTGGTCAGGGCATATACAGGAAGCAAACAACGAGTGCATAAATGAGCGGAACAACAAATCAATCTCTCTCTCTCTCTCTCCAGTAAATTTAAATTAAAAAAATAATAAAATAAAGTTAAGAGGCCAGAAGGGGGCGCTCTTACACCCTACGTAGATCCCAGAGCAAGCGCTCTGTTTAATTAATATCTCTGTCAACTTCCTCTTCTCTTCTGTAAAAGAGGGGCTTGTGCATTTAGTTCACCGTTAGACAAGATGCCACGAATTGCAATTCTATGTTGTTTACAAATAAGCCCATTTTGCTTCAGAAATATCTAACTATGTGTTTAAGCCCCAAATCTGGAAATATTAAGACAATAAAAATTTTTGCCTTACACAACTAATTCTTTGTGAATTTTCGGAACTCTTCAGACTCAGAGAAATAGCTAAAAGCTTCCCAAAAGGAAAAAAATACTATCCATAAAGAAACTGAAGCATTTCAAACTCAAGGGGGTACCATGCACATGACCTCTCCTAGCATTGTGTCCTGAAGGCAGAGATGCCTCCAGGACAGGATAGTGCTTTAATAGTGAATGGGTTTTAGAAGTCAATAATCAATAATGTGGCGTCATGAGAAATACATTTGGTCTTTAACTCCGGTTCATAGGACAAAGCAGCTAAAACCTTTGCAATTTCCCAAGTCTTTGTTATTCATGACAAGCCCTTTTTTTTTTAAATTTAATGAAGTCTAATTTGTCATTTTTTAAAAAGATTTAATTATTTATTTTTAGAGAGAGGGAGGGAGGGAGAAAGAGGGAGAGAAACATAAATGGGTGGTAGCCTCTTAAGTACCCTTAACTGGGGACCTGGCCCACAACCCAGGCCTGTGCCCTGACTGGATGACTCTTTGGTTTGCAGTCCAGTGCTCAATCCACTGAGCCACACCAGCCAGGGCTCAGGACAATCCCTTTTGAACATGGCCAAAGAGGTGACAGGGTAGGGATCCTAAATAGTCTGATCATGGGGCTGATCACCAGAAAGATCAATTGATTAAAAGATAAGAACTTTCAGCCCCACCCACCAACATCTGGGTAGGGGAATAAGGGTATCACAGATTAAGCTCTATAAAAACTCTTTATTGAGAGGTCTTGATGAGCATCCAGGTTGATGAATGCATCCACATGCCAGGAGGGTGACACACCTCAGTTCCATGGGGACAGAAGCTCCTGCCCCTGGGGCTTTTCCAGACCTCACCCATGTATCTTTTCATCTGACTATTAAGCTGTATCTTTTATAATATCCTCTGTAATGAAACTGGCAAACATAAGCATTAGAAATGACTCTCTGAGTTCCTTGAGCTACTTTAGCAAATTAACAGAACCAAGGAGGACTGTGGGAACCTCCAATTTATAGCCAGTTGGGCAGAAGCAAAAGCGGCAACTTGAACCTATAATTGGTGCCTACAGCGAGGTCAGTATTGTGGGACTGAGGCCTTAACTAGCAGGCTCTATTGCCAAAACTAAGTTAAATGTGTAAGACACCCAATCCGTGTCCACAAGGAATTGGAGAATTGCTTGGTGGGACAGGGAAGCACTCCAGAAATGCCTTCCAACATGCAAATATATATTTATCTAAACAGAATTTAAACAGGGGATAAAAGTAAATAAATATTAAGTCTTGTAAAGGCTCAAAAAGTTATCACCCACAGAACTTCTTTAAAATACTTACATAAGAATACATCAATATAAAAATTTTAAATGAATACTAGAGAATAGAAGATGTGCTGTACAAGAAAATGCAGCACACAAATATACAGTTAGGTCTTAATATTGTTGATGTATTTCACACTCAAACACAGTGTGAAATATGGTCATAAAACTCCTGGTGATAACAACACTTAGAGATTGGAATGAAGGGATGGGTGTAAAAACCAAAGTATATAAAACCTGGCGCTATGCAAAGGTTAACTCCAGGTATTCCTAAAATTAAAATTTTCAGATGTTACTATTATTAAATATAAATATTTCTAAAAGTATAAATTTGTATATAATTGAAAGAACAGGAACTGGATATGTAACTTCGAATCTAATGAAAAGAAATTTAGAAAAAAAATTGATCAATCAAGAAAAGAATAAAACAGGAAAGTAGAGCAAAAGACAAAAGAAGAAATGACAAGAAGAAATCCAAATATCTCTAGAATTATCATATGTAACGGTCTTTTACCAAAAGAATATTGGATAAAAATAACTATATATGATTGAAAAGAACTGTATTTACAACAAAATTGTACCAAAAGTTTTAAAAATGATACACTAATCAAGTGCTAAGAAAACAAAAGCAATTTAACAATATTACAATCAATAACAAATACAATTCACAATTATAAAATGGAAAAGGTTACTCTTTTGATATTGATAAAATATATATTGCCTCTTTCTATCCCATACTAATATCCCTTTTCAACAAAGAGTCATCCTCAGCTTAGAAACTTCTGCAGGCATCCATACGGCCTTAGAATTTATAATGTTGTTTTGTTTTTAGTACATTTATTTTTGTAGTTAAGTTCTATTCATGGATATTTCACTTTTATTTTTCAATGATAGTTTTAATAGTTTTTGAAATAAATCTTATGAACTATAAAAAGCTAATGAAAGTAAAATACAGTCAAACCAGTTCTCAGATGTCTTGATTCTCAAGCAGTTTGATACTTGGCCAAGTTGTTCATGGGAAAAACTGTCTTGTTGTCAAATCAAACTTTGGTTCTTGGTTCACGACCTGACAAGCCCTTTCATGTGGATACCTGTATAATCAGTAACGTGTCTCTCAGGTGACAAACAAAGGAGGAGATTTGGTTTTCAAACAAATAGCTTCTCAAGCTGCCTTCAGGAATGAATTAAGTTCTAATGAGCAAAGTTCGAGAGCTGAGGTTCCACTGTACTAAATAAATAATAGCATGTGCGAGACCTGGGTAAAGCAAAATACTTGAAGGCACCATGTGAAGCTGCACAGATATGACAAAAACGAAAAGGTGATGTGGCACCGAATGGCTAGCAGCTCACCCCAATGAGAATTATAAAATTCTTGGAGTGGGATTTCTAAAAGTGACTGCATTTCATTTGGTTACTTATACGATCGTTTAAATGAGTAAGTTCATTAACTACAAACTTTGGTATTTTAACTTTATCTATGTAATTGTTATTAATTACCTGTATCCTCATAACCAGGCAAGCAGTCTGGTTATTGGGGAACACAAGGAAGTTCAAGAAAACTTTCTTTTTCAATAGGTTAAGGTAAAATCTGAAGTTGATTTGCCTTTATAGGTTTGCCACTGGGTATCTGAGATAGAGGCTGATATGTTAGCAAAGTCCTATGTAATGAAAGGCATTGTTTTCAACAAGAACTTGTACTGTAAACAATTAAGAGCCAGTGGTGTCATTAGGCTAAAGTAACCAGAACCCTCTTGGAGGAAGGAAGAAATAAGAGTAACAAATAGAAAGACAAAGATCTAGCAAGATACCTTTGAAGAAGGAGAAGATAGGGCTGAGGAAGGAGAACTTAGTTGTTTTTTTTTTTAAAAAAGGGGCATAAATGCAATTTAAGCTGAACCATAAGACACTTTTTGACACAAAATTAGTAACTTGGTTGTTTTTTTTAAAACTTGTCTTCAAGAAATTCAATGGTTTCTATGGTTTGGTATCCTAGATTTGGTTAATTTGGCATTTAAAAAATAGCTTATCCTTTTCAGTTTCCTAATAAAATTCCTTTTGAAAAAATACCAAGAAAAAATACACGTGACACCAGCACAACTGAAGAGGATCAATGAGCGAGCCTGGGTATTAGTTCTGCCTGACATATCAAATATTTGCATGAGAATTGAACCTCAGTTTTTACTTCTGTGAAATGTCAAGTTTGGTCTAAATGGCCCCCCAAATACCTTTTGGCTTCACATTCTATTATTTAATGATAATAAGAAAATTTTGTATACATTTAGATGCAGTAATGACAACACACTCACTCTGCTCTTAGAAGAGCAAAGAGTCTGGAAATTTGTCCCCTTACCTACAGAGGGCCCTGTGCCTGCTCTGGCCAACAGATTATGGCAGAAACAACACCGTGCCAGTTTCCAGAACAGTACCCTAAGAAACTGGCAGCATCTACTTCCTGTCTCTTGAAAAACTCTTTCTGGGAGCCCTAGGCTGCCATGTAATAAATTTAACTACCTTGCAACTATCATGCTAGACAATTTACAAGCTGGTTCTCTGGTCAATGCTTCCAGCTGAACTCAGCCTTCTAAACTTTCCTACCAAGGTATCAGTCACGAGGGTGAAAGGTCTTGGACCTTTAGACCATCCTATTCACCAGTTTATTCATCGATGATGTCAGTCACTTCCACATGGAACAGAAGAGTCTCTCAGCTGAGACCCACTCAACGTCCTTGCCCACCCAATTGTGAGATACAGTGAAATTGTTTGACACGGCTAAATCTTGAGGTGATTGCTTATGCAGTAATACTTAAGTGAATCAATATGGTAAAAGATTGTTAGAAGTAGATCTTTTTTTCCCTGGAATTATGTTTAGTTTGTGGAACACTAGGGAGACAATTTATGAATTCAGACCTTCTCATCTTGGATATTTTCAATGATTTGAATGTTACATCTAGAGAGAACTGCATTATTCCTACAACTTCTTTTTGCTCCTTACCCTATTTTGGGGTGGCTGCATGCCAATTGGAGGACCATAACTCTTTTGTGCCGAATGATAATCCAAGTTTCATTAGGTAAGACACAACAACTTCTAGTTTTAGCAAAGCGATTTCCTCCCAAATGTTTCTGCCTGTCATGGTCAATACGATGTTGGAATTGGGAGAAATTCCATATCTATCAGCTGAATTTAGATAGAAGAGTTGAAACTTTTTGGAAGAGAATTTTTTTACTACTTATCCTAATATTGTTTCATTTCAGGCAAGTTACTCAAACTGTCTTAGCACTGGCTCTACTGTTTGTTTTTAGTTTTCAGCAAGTACATATATGTGTGTAACATCTTCCACAAAATAAACTCTGGCATAAAATACGACATATAGCATGAAATGAATTTGATGATGAGAATAAATTTCTTTCAGATTCAGTCCCAAATCTCCTTCTTTTTCTGTTCACCTCAACAGTTACTGAGTGCCTTCCATATTTCAGTCTACGATCTATTACTGGAGATACAAACATGGGGTAAGTCACAGCTTCCGGCCTTGAGGATCTCAGAGATTAAAGAGGAGTTTGTAAATCAAACTAGTCATGTAAAACCGTACGGCTCACACCTGAGGAATTGTAAGGGCTCATGATCATGGCAGCTAAAAGAACAGAACGCAGCATCCAGGGATGTTATTAAGATACAGAAGCAATCCATGTGAAACACAGCAGGAGAGATTCCCTACAAGCACCTAGTGAGGCAGGAGACAGTGTTCTCAAAATTGCAGTCAGAGAAGCTGACAACAAGAAATATATTGTTTAAAAAATCTGGGCAACAAAAATCCAAGGGAACTAAATGTGCAGAATTAGCATAAGATTTTGAATGGCATTTTGTAAAGGGCTTGGTTTAGGATGCTGTTTTTTGTTAAGGAGTTTTAAACGAAGGCAAATTTGAACATTTGGTGCCAGTACTACAAAAACACATCACAAACTCCACCATTACACTACGAGATATTGAAAGTGAAAGTAATTGGAATAAAATTCCAGCAGTCTACTTACTAACATGAATGCATACATATTTATATTGACATTGGATCTACAACAGCTCTAAAAGTCAGCTAATCTGTACCCTCAAGGACATATAACACTTCCGGACACCTATTCAGCCAGAAGCTCTTATAGGCAACATGAGTGTCACTAGGGAAAAATTTAAAGGTGCAGATGAAACTCTCACTCAGCCCCATCTGCACCATACTCCAGACCCTGCCTGAGAACCTTCCTGTTCCTTCTTCAGACAATGAGCTCAATGAAGGCTATTTAAAATGAAATGATATCCTGTGATAATGCATCTATGCACTTTATCCATTCAAAAATTAATTGAGTACCAGCTATATTTTCAGTATGCTAAATCCGCTTTATTTGCAGATGACATGACACTGTACATAGAGAACCTTAAGGACTCCACCAAGAAACTACAAAACTGATAATGAATTCAGAAAAGTAGCAGGATCCAAAATTAATATCCAGAAATCAGTTGCATTCTTATATGCCAATATAGAACAATCAGAAAGGGAAATTAAGAAAACAATACCACTCATGACTGCTTCAAAAGAATAAAACACCTAGGAATAAACCTAACCAAGGATGTAAAAGACCTGTACTCAGAAAATTATTAAACACTGAAGGAAGAAATTGAAGAAGACACAATTAAGTAGAAGCATATACTGTGTTCGTGGATCGGAAGAATGAACATCATTAAAATGTCCATGCTAACACAAAGCAACCTATAGATTCAACACAATTCTTACCAAGATTCCAATGATGTATTTCACAAAACTAGAAAAAATATTTCAAAAATTTGTATGGAACATCAAAAGGCCCCACATAACTATAGCAATCTTGAGAAAGAAGAACAAAGCTAGAGGAATCACACTACCTAATATCAAACTATACTATAAGGCCATAGAAATCAAAACATCATGGTATTGGTATAAAAACTGACACATAGGTCAATGGAACAGAATAGAGAGCTCAGAAATAAACCCACACAGTTGTAGTCAATATTTAACAGAGGAAGCAAACGTATACAATGGGCTAAAGGGAATTTATTCAATAAATGGTGTTGGGAAAATTGGATGGACATGCAGAAAAATGAAATAGGATCACATTCTTACACCACACACAAGAATAAATTCAAAATGGATTAAAGACTTAAATGTTAGACCAAAAACCATAAAAATCCTAGAAGAAAACAGGCAGTAAAATCTTGGACATTGCTTGTAACAATATTTTATCTGATATATCTCTCGGGCAAGAGAAACAAAATAAAAATATAAGCAAATGGGACTACATAAAACTAAAGTTTTTTTGCACAGCAAAGAAAACCATCAACAAAATAAAAGGACAATTCATGGAATGGGAGAAAAATTCAGCAACACATCTGATAAGGGGTTAATACCCAAAATTTATAAAGAACTTATAAAACTCAACACCCAAAAACCAAACAATCCACATAAAAATGGGAAAAGGAACTGAACAGACAGTTCTTCAAAAAAGACATATGGATGGCCAATAGACATATGAAAAGATGCTCAATGTCACTAATCATCAGAGAAATACCACAAATTAAAACCACAACGAGTTTTTACCTTACCCCAGTCAGAAGGGCTATCATCAATAAATCAACAAACAGCAAGTGCTAGGAAGGATGTGGAGAAAAGGGAACCCTTTTGTATTGTTGGTGGGAATGCAGATTGGTGCAGCCACTGTAGAAAGCAGTATGAACATATCTCAAAAAATTAAAAAATATCTGCCTTTTGACCCTGTGATCCCACTTCTGGGAATATATCCAAAGAAACCCAAAACACTCATTTGAAAGAACATAAGCACCCCTATGTTCATTGCAGCATTATTTACAATCACCAAGATATGGAAGCAGCTAAATTGTCCACCAGATGAGTGGACAAAACAACGATGGGACATTTACACAATGGAATACTACTCAGCTGTAAAAAAGAAGAAAATTTTACCCTTCTCGACAGCATGAATGGACCTGGATAACATTAAACTAAGTGAAATAAGTCAGTCAGAGAAAAACAAACACCATATGATTTCACTCATGTGGAATCAAATGAACAAACTGAACAAGCAAAATAGAGACAGACTTAAAGATAGAAAGCAGAATGACAGCTATGGTGAGGTGGGGAGATGATCAAATAGGAAAAATGACCCATGGACATGGACAACTGGGTGGTTGGTGACTGCTGAGGGGAGTGGGGTACAAAGGGGATACATGGTAATGGAAAAGCTACAATAAAAATGTTGATAAAAAAGGAAATGATGTGTTGTAATGATATATCTTGGCACTGAATTCATTCAAAAATATTGAGTACCACCTATATTTTCTGTATACTAACCCATGTAAATTCTATTTTTAACACAAGTGGTTCTTTTAGCAAATGAGGTCTCTGAACTATCTTCAGGCCTCTTCCAGTCTAATACTCTGTGATCCTAGAGCTAAGATTTCTTTGATACAATTATTTTTGTCTAAAGAAAAATTTTATTCTATCTCCACTCCAGAATTGATCATCAAACTTAAATATGTCTGTCTTTGTACAAAATCGTTTTTGACTTAGGACAAAAGTATCATCAGTGTTCACAACAGAGAAAATACAAATTTGTTTTCTGAAAGTGTTCAAAACAGATAAAATAGTATCTGTCAAAGATCTTTATAGTTATAGAATGTATGCTTTAAATGTAATGGAAACTTTAGTAAGTAAATTAATATTTATATCTGACCTAAAAATGTCTTAAGGTACACTGACTTTAAAAATCATTAAGAAAGGAACAATGGCCCCTGTCAGCATTTCTGCCTGGGAGATGGCTGCCCCCGTAGCTCTTACCCTGATGCCAGACAGTTCAGTTCTTTCCCGTGTGGCTCTGGTGCCTTTCAAGCTGCTGCCCTAGTGCTGAATGAATGTGGTCTTTCAGCTGGATTCTCATCTCTCAACATTGGTAAATATTCATAAGATCTACTACACCCTAATAAGTTAAATCTAACAGCAGACATTGGCCAAGATGATGACCAAACAGGAGGCCTGCAGTTTTGAAGTTTTTCAGAGTGCTTTAGCAAGTGATGCTGCCAAGTAAAAAGAGAAGACCTGCCACTGGAAATGATTTATCTACCAGGAAAAGTGGACATGATAGGTATGTCTCAGAGACATTAGATCAAAACTAGTGACGTAAGTGACAAAGTGGCACATTTCTGGCTAATCCATTGTGGGTCTTTTAAGTGTACAAATGCCAGCTGGAACATTGTTTTGGTTCTGCCAGGCAAACTTCCAAAGTGTAATTATTTCATGTCATTTATTTTATACATGGGTTTATAAAACAAAAACACATTAGGTAATTTGAGTGCTTAGAAATTAAAGTTTTATCTTAGTGCACTGATCCACCAAAAAATAAAAATAAAAATAATTAAAATATTTTTAAGAGGAAAAACAAAATTGGAACCTTAAAAGTATAGATCTAAAATTAGGATTTTAGCGTCAGATGATGCATTTTATTACTTTTAAGATATTCTCATATCATATAGAGTTTTAGGTTGGATAAATATTTGAATTCTTTAGGGACTGGGAAATATTATAGGGAAAGTTTGCCCACAGAAAAAGCATAATAAAGCCCAAAGGAAACCTGAATCAGAAATTAAATCTCAAAATCTTTCAAAGAGACATGTCTTGGCTTTATGAAAGAATAGTATCTCTATGTTATATAAAATTCATTTTTCATGTCATGCAATTAGTGCTAATAGTAACATGCAATTTTTTTTAAAATTTCAAGTACAAATACTTTGGTCAACAACTCAGATTATTTCAATGGAATTTCCAAGTGTGTTTTATTATGTGTGAGACTATTCCATACTATTGTGGTCTGCTTTTGGTTTATGATACACTATCATTAACACATCCCTTCTCTTATTTGATTTTGTCATGTTTAATTTTATTACAGTATATTTCCTCTTCAGATCCTCTTCCAATTTATATCATATCTGCCCCACTTTCCCCAGGGTCTATCTAATGTGTTTTATTTCCCTAGAAAATGTCTATATCTCTAAAACACTCAATGTTCCTCCATATTCAGGTGTTTTTAATTTACATATATGAGATTGCACTATGTATAATATTTTTATCTTACATATTTTTGAGAACTATCCATGTAGCTTTGATTACATCTAGTTCATTATTTCTGACTACCTCATAGCATTCTATAATATGTATCATCACATTTTATCTATCCATTATCTCAGAGATGGACGAACATGGTGCCTTCAAATGTTCATTTTCACAAACAGTGCTGAGACAAACTTTGCTTGAGTCTATTCCTTTCTGGGGCTGTGCAAGGTTATCTCTGGGCATATTACCAGGACTGGGGGTTCTGAGTCATATATTATATGCGTATTTATTTGTCTACCTTATTTGTCTTTCCAAAGAACCAGCTCTTGGTTTTGTTGATCTCTTCATTTATTTATTTTTTTGTCTTTCTTTATTTTATTGATGCTGCCTTTATCTTTATTATTTCCTTCTTTTTTCCCCCACCAGCCTTACTCTGTTGTCCCTTTTCTAACTTCTCGGCTTGAACTCCTAGCTCATTTGTTTTTAATTGTTCTAGTTTTCTAATAATATATTCAAAACATTGTCTCCATGAAGCATTGCTTTAATGTTCCTTACACTTGATATACAGCACATTAAATTAGTTCTAAGTATTTCACAAGTTTCTCTTACATTTTTTCTGTTTAAGCCAAAGTCATTTAGTAGTATGCTATTTCAAATCTCCAAACACATGGGATTTTTAAAGACGTTCTTTTATGCCTTCTTCTCCAAATGAGTTGGCGAAATATGTTGAATTGTGTTAAGAATGAACTGATACTACACTATCTATGGACCTACACAGGTGTGGCCCAAAGTCAATGATGAAAGGAAATTATCCCAGAGGGCAGAGCTTGAAGCAGCACACAAGGTCACCACCTTTGTGTAGACAGAAAAGTAGCCGGAAAGACTACACATAAGATCTTGAGGAGTGCCATGTGACTTGGCTGGTGGGTCAGGAGCCAGGAGGAATAAGACTGCGGAAGAGATATGTGGGTAGATGCTTGGAATGAGCATAAAATATACCAAGTAACTCATCAAGAGAGGTTAGCTAGCTTCTGTCCTTGGCCATGACAGTGCTCACAATGGGCCCATAAAAAAGTAGTCATGGTGGTCGTATATGTACTCTACAACATTGCCTTCTCCTACCAAAGCTAATCCAATGACCACTGCTGTTGAATTATCAGATCTGCCTGTAGCAGAGACTGATGCAGTGTGCTAAAATGGTACTGTCACTCTAAATCAATCAACAATTTTGTTCAAGTTGCTTGCATTGGACCCGTTTACAGCTAAGAAGACATAAGTATATTCAGACGACCAGGACTCACTGGTCGTACCACACATGTTATTGCCTGAATAAGCCACATTGATAGAATGTTAAAACAACTTCTTTACAGGTACAAGCTAAGACATCAGCTTGTGGATGACAATCGAGTTGCAATCGAGTGCTGCCCTTCAGGATGTGACATATGCTTTGAACCAATGGTCATTATATTACTATGACTATAACAGCCAGAACACATGGGTCCAGAAAGCAAAGAATTAGGAGTGCCTCTTGTCATCACTCACAATAAACCACTTCGGAAGTCTGTACTTTTATCTGCAAAACTTATGTGATGATGGACTACAGGGGACCAGGAAGGGTCTAATAAATCTGAAGCTGTGGCTGCCACCTGATTATTTTTGACTCTTTGGACCAGTGGGCCAGCAGGCAAAGAAAGAGAACTATACAGGATGGTGTAATTGACTTACTACATTGTGAGGAAACAAAGTTACTACTAGTGGGCTGACCAAAGAGTTTGTTTACCTTTTTCCATACAATGGCTCTAGTACTGATTAGTTGTCTTTAACTTCATTCAAAACAATATTTTTAGATTTTATTGTGACTGGTGTCATATCAGTGTGCATTTAAAAAAACTCATCAAAATTGGTGAATTTTTGTGCAGCCATTTTAATCTTGAAGATGAAAGAGGCTACGCTACATTTCCAGCATGTTATGCTTTATTATTTCAAGAAAAGTAAAAATGCACTGAAACACACAAAAAAGATTTGTGCAATGTATGGAGAAGGTGCTGCAACTGATCAAAAGGGTCAAAAGTGGTTTGCGAAGTTTCTTGGTACTATTGACATTGTGGCTAAATAATTCTTTGCTGTGGGGCTGTCTCATGCTTTGGAAGATGTTTTAGCAGCACCCCTGCCCTCTACCTACTAGAAGCCACTAGTGGGAAATGGCCGACATACTCAAAATATGCAAATCAATAAAGTTATTGGTGAAAATGAAAAATGTGTCTTTTATTTTATGGAAAACACTAAAAGGACTTTTGGGCCACCCCAATACATAATGGGAGAAAGAAGAAGCATTCTCAGAACTTAGGACATTCACTGGGTTTATCTTAATGCTTCTATGTGTAATGACATCACTGAAAAGGCCATTGAAGCAACTGTGGATTAGAGAACAGTAAAAAGATGATCACATCCCTCAGGGATGAGCATCTGAGTTTTGTTAAAGTGAAGCAACACAGGCTAGCAGGATTGCTAGCCAAGGATGAGTGGAGTATAAAATGACCGCTAAAGAGCTAAGATGATGAGTAGCATCAGGATCAACTGCAGCAGAGGTTACAGCTTGTCCCATTAGCTTTCTATTGATTGTAGCTTGTTTTATTTAAATTTTACTTCATTTTATTTAAAATTGTGATCAGTCAGTACATTGAATAATAGTGACTATAGAAGGGTAAGTGAATGTGGGGCATAAGTAGATACGTGCGGTGTGAGATTCAGACCACAGCAGATGCTCTTGGTGCCCAACCCACATCCCCTGCGCTTCCTACTTCAGGCACTGTGGCCCCCTAGCCAGAAGGTTTCCTGGGACTCAGGAGGGTGTTTGTCCATATGTGGGGCAGGCTGGAGTCTCCAGGGAGCTAATGCCCATGAGAACAGTCCTTAACCAATGAGGGTAGGAGTGGGTGGGTAAGTCCCCCAGCTTTTTTACTCCTTGAATGTGACAAGTTTGCAGTACATTCTAGTCTCTCAGAGTGTCCCGAAGGGATTTAATCTCATTGCCTGAGTGATAACTTATTCCTTAACCTATTCTGTATTGGCTTTCTCCCCTTCCCTACTTCACTTCTGCGTTTCCCTATGGTGGCTTAGAGTCACCAATAAAATAAAATATTTGCTCTCAAGTCCTTTGCTCTGGGCCTGATTCTGTGAAAATCCAGCCTAAAATAATATTGGTATATTCTCTTCAAAGAAGAACAATATCTTAGCTTTCTCTCCACTACCGCCAGTCTAATACTCTACAACCAGAATTTTTATTAAGGCATCCTTTTCCTTTCCACCCTTATTTTTGTTCGTTTGTTTTCTCTCTTTTTTTTGGGGGGGGGGGTGTAATGATTATAAGGACAGTGAACATTATTCATTGTTCATTTTTCTTGTTTATAGAATGCTTCTTCCAAAAAGTATTTTCAGTAAAGACTGTGTGTGATAAAATTCTAAAACCTTGTATGCTTGAGAACCTCTCCATTTTACTCTGACATTTAAAAGATCATCTAGATATAAAATTCTAATTCAAAGTTGCTTCAGCACTTTTTTAAATTATATTTTGTCATTGCAGTTGTCCCAATTTTTCCTCCTTTGCTCCCCTCCCCCCAGCACCTCCCACTCCCTCAAAAGCTCTCCATATCCATGGTTTTGTTTCTGTTCTTCTTGTTTGCTTAGTTTGTTTTTAGATTCAATTGTTGATAGATATGCATTTATTACACATTTATTGTTCATAGTTTCGATCTTTTTCTTAAGTATTTCCCTTTAATATGTCATATAATAATGTTTTGGTGATGATGAACTCCTTTGTTTTTTCTTGTCTGGGAAGCTCTTTGTCTGTCCTTTAATTCTAAATGATAGCTTTGCTGAGTAGAGCAATCTAGGCTATAGGTCTCTGCTCTTCAACTTTGAATATTTCTTGCCAGTCCCTTCTAGCCTGAAAAGTTTCTTTTGAGAAGTCAGCTGACACTCTTATGGGAACTGCCCAGTAGGTAACTAACTGCTTTTCTCTTGCTGTTTTTAAGATTGTCTCTTTATCTTTAATCTTTGGCATTTTAATTATGATGTGTCTTGGAGTGGGACTCTTTGCATCCATCTTGTTTGGGGCTCTCGGTGCTCCCTGGACTTGCATGTCTATTTCCTTCACCAAATTAGAGAAGTTTTATTACATTATTTTTTTCAAATAGATTTCCAATGTCTTGCTCTTTCTCTTCTCCTTCTGGTACCCCTATGATACAAATGTTGGACCTCTTGCAGTTGTCCCAGAGGCTGCTTACACTATCCTCATTTTTTTTTTTTGGATTCTTTTTTCTTGTTGTTTTTTCTCCTGATTGGTTGCTTTTTGTTTCCTTATGTTCTAAATCACAGATTTGATTCTCAGCTTCATCCGCTCTATTGTTGTTTCCCTGGGTATTGTCCCTGGGTATTGTTCTTTATTTTACTTAGTGTATCCTTAGTTTCTGACTAAATCTCTTTTATGCTGTTAAGGTCCTCACTAAGTTCCTGGAGCATCCTTGCTACCAGTGTTTTGAACTCTGCATCTGATAGATGGCTTTTCTCCATTTTGTTTAGTTCTTTTTCTGGAGTTTTGATCTGTTCTTTCATTTGGGCTATGTTTATTTGCCTCCTCATTTTGGCAGCCTCCCTGTGTTTGTTTCGATGTATTAGTTAGAGCTGCTATGACTCCCTGTCTTGGAAGCATGGCTTAATGTAGTAGGTAAGTACTCAAGGTGCACCCTTTGTGTAGGCTGAGTACACTCTCCTTTTGTAGTTAAGGCTTGATTGCTATTGACAGATCAATGGGAGGGATTTACCCAGGCTAGTCAGCTGCAAGGACTGGCTGTGACCACTGACCACCAACCTTCACCCTCTGTGGAGGATCCACTGTGCAGGGGTAGGGTGCTGTTGCGTGACATGGTCTGTAACTGCCCAAAGAGTATTCATATGGAAAAGTCATGGTTAACAGCTTGGATGGATCCATAAGTTGGGTGGGAAAGAGTCTTCAGGGATCTCCAAGGCAGGGCAAACAGTGTTAACCAGGTTGATGGAGACTCAGATATGGTACCTGCCTGCTAGCTCTGTGGCTCTGTGGCGGAAGGGCTCAGAAAAGGGACAATGGCCTCTGATTAACTTTCTGTCTAAGAGAAAGCTATTCCCCGGCTCCTTCTTTGATGCCAGTCACTTTAGTTCCTCCCTGTATGCTGCTGGTGCCTTATCAAGCAGCTATCTCAGCACTGGAGCTCAAAGATAGTGAGTCTGAGTTAGTCTGTGTGTGGGTTCTTTAAGGGGAACTGCTTGTGACTCCAGCAGTTTCTTCCACCAACTCATTCCTGATAATTTTTGCAGCCAGAAGTTATGGGGACTTATCTTTCTGGCTCTGGAACCCTGGGCTGGGGAACCTGGTGTGTGGCTGGGACTCCTCACTTCTGAGATATCCCTCCCAAATTTTTATCCATCACATGGGGATGTGGGACCAGCCATTCTGTGTTTCTGCCCCTCCTACCAGCCTGGATGGATATGGTTTCTTTAATTCCATTGTTGTCAGACTTCCATTCAACTTGATTTCTGAAGGTTCTAAGTAATGGTTTTTCTACCTTTTACTTGTAATTTTGATGTGGTTGTGTGAGGAAGTGAGCTGTGTTTACCTATAATGACATCTTGATCGGAAGTCCACCATCTTTTTCAAATGGGTACCCTCTTGTCCCCTTGCTTATGCTATTGCTGTTAAGAAGCATGATGTCATTTTAATTTTTGTTCAACTATAGATGTCTTGGTGCCTCTCTCTGAAACTTTTTAGTGTATTTTTTCATTGTACACATCTTACTGTGTATTTTTACAATAACTGAAAGATCAAATAGTCTATATGACATATCCTTAAGTTAGCACATATTATATTTGGCATTTTAAAACATTCTACCTTATCACTAAAGAGAAAGAAAGCTTTATGGGTCACTACAATCTGAACAGGAACATGGCAGGCATGAAGGGGTGCCACTTAGATCTGCCCTCAAGACAGAAGCTGCCATGAGGAATGAAGTGCGCTGACAGCCTCCAACTTCAGTGCCTTTAGGATCTGTCCCTGTGTTCAAATCAAGGTCAAGTTCTCCCTCTGAACAGCTTCCTGGAGAGACTAAGCCCAGCATGGGTACCAAAGCATGGCAATTTCCTCCCAATTCAAAACTCCTGTGTGAGCAGTCTTTGTACTGGAGCTTCCCTCTGGGCTGAGACTTTCTCAGAGCTGAACAATAGTCTGAGGCTCTTCCTGCCCAGTCTCTCATCCTTTCCCTTTCACAAGTGTCGACTTGCACTGTGGACTGTAGGCTTTCTCTGCCCACGTTTGCTCCCTGTGCTCTTTATCTTGCACAGGTGTTACCTCCACTACACCTCTGCATTTTTAACTTCACATTGGTGTCTGCTTTCAGGAGGACCCAGACTTACAGGAAAAAATGAGTGTCTATGTGTGTTATTTATTTAAGTGGAAAGCCCAGCTGAGAAGACTTGCAATCTGATCATTTTCCATATGCTGCCACGTGAGTTGCACTACTGTTCCCAGCATGCTCTGCTTTTTCTAATCCTCGTCCCATTAAGGTTTGCAGTAAAATGAATTTAGGAATACCAAAAATAGATATATTTTATTATAAATCAATATAGTCTTTTTCTTATAGCCTTCTCTGGCTTGACATATTTTGTATTTAGAGTATACAAAATAATACAAATACTATTATCTCTTTAACCCACTCATAGTTTACCATACAGACTCATTTTCCCACCGACCACAACTTGGATACTGGCTTGGCAGTACTGATTAGTTTGTTCCTGTTTACTTTTTTGTGAGTGGTTTTTGACTCATTTAGTTAACATTTTCCACCTTCAGGGTTTTTTCACTTTACAAAACACTAAAACTGAAGTATTCAGACACCAATAATTCACAATATCTTTGTAGATTGTACAAAGCAAAGAATACATTTTAAAGCATGAAGATAAGAATTGTTTTTAAAACCTGATGTATTTTGGTAACACTTTTTACAAATGCAATTGCAATATGTTTGTTTTTATATAAAAACATTTTGATTTAGTAAAACTTTAATAAAGGACCTCTCTAGGTACACTCTTTCAGTTTAGCTGTGGTAATTAGGATTTGTTAAAACACCAAAAAATTTCTAGCTACTCCTCTATCTCAATCAATTCAAATCACTGAAGTTTATAGAAAAAAGATTATATTTCTTTAGTCTGAAGCCTTTCTCTAATTACAGGTACTCAGCCTGCCAATAAGAAAATTGCAGACAGTTTATGAAAAACATGTGGTTTGTAGTGGTGTGATTATGATTATTCACATTTCAATTTTTACCATGTATTAATTTGCATACTGACTTTTTCTCTCTGTGGTTAGCATCAAATGTTTGGCACCAGTGTACTCATATCAAATAGACTACTGTGGTGATACTTTTCTGAGTTCACTATTTATTTTTTGTGTCAGCAGAAACCACAAAGCTACTAGGTGTCACATAACAGCTGCATTGCAGCAAATTTTCGTTGAAAAATAAACTTACTTTTTTGCCCTGGTCTAGTGCATTTTTGGTATATGTATTCCAAGGCTTGTCCCTGGAAGAAAAATGCCTGGCACATCACAGGAAATTTTCTGAGTAATTATTTTGAGTTGAAAATGTTGAATTTAATTTCAACATAATAAAAACAAAACCAAAAACCTAGCAACTCTCACCTTGCATAGGAATTTTAATAGAAAAAGTTTAAACTTATTTACTTTGTTAACAATTTCTTCATTGCATATAATTGATAAAAAACATAGACATCAGAATTCTGTGGGATACATTTTATAGACAAGCTAAGAGTATTTCTGGTAGAGGAGTTAATTCTGCATTAAAGGGGCCCAAGGTACTAGTAATGAACCAGAAATATTAGAAATCCCTAGATAATCCTTGTCAGGGCGGCTCAGTTGGGATTGTCATCTGGTAGAACAAAGGGATGTGGGTGTGATTCTCAGTGGGGGCACAAACCTGGGTTGTGGGTTCCATCCCCAGATGGGAGGCAATTGACCGATGTGTTTCTCCCATCAATGTTTCTCTCTCTCTCTCTCAAATCAATAAATATATCCTCAGGTGAGGATTTTTTAAAAAATCCCTAAATAGGAATAAGAAAATAAATAATTTGAGTAGCTGGAAATATATTAGGGCTACAGCAGGAAACCAAGCAAAGTCATTGCTCACACTGCACTTATTTCTGATGGAGGAGACAGACCACGGACACAAGTGTATGATTTTAACGTCAGACAGTGATAGGAGCTGTTGTTAATAAATTGTGTACTCAGACAGAGTGGAAGTATTCCAAGAGACAAACAAAATGAAACACATAACAACAAAAAAACCTAGGATGTCCCTGAAGAAATGGCTGATTCCAGTTCTTAGGCAGTAATAGTATAAAATAACCTTAGAATATTTTCTTATACCAGAAGTAAGTTATCAAAGACTGCACAATGTTATATCAAAATGACTCAGGAGCCAACTTGAGGAAACTCTATATCAGCCCAGATTCAAACAAAAGAGCCACAACAATGGTTATTGGATTAAACAGGTTTATTAAAAGAATTTGAATTTACATGAGTGTGGAAAAGCCAGAAAAGCAGCCAGAGAGTTACATTACCAATGTCTTCAGTCTGAAGGTTGAAGTGGTTTGAAAGGCAAGAAATCTACAAGCACCCGAGAAGCTGTCAATCAGGCCATTGAAGCAATTCAATCTGGTCACAGCAAACTCCTGGGCGTAATGGTTTCTGCTTCTACCTCCAACTTTCAAATTTTGCAAGTTCCTGTCATTGACAAACTGACTCAAAACCACACAGGAAATGCAATTCTGGGATATGTGGTTTCCAAACTTGGAGGATGTGGCCCAGGGTTCCAACTAAATACCAGCTCCCACTGTCTTAATATGGACAATGTGAATATCAATAAGGACAAATGCAATTAACTGAAATACATAAACTATGACTAAGTCCATAAGTTAATAATGGTCCTAAATTATACCTATTGCAGAAACAGCCTCAACTATCCCCTTACCTGTATCTCTGCCCCTGACCATGTGACTGCAGCACCTCTTAAAATCCAGCAACCACTTATGATAAAAAACTCTCAGCAAAGTGGGAATAGAGAGAACATGCCCCAACATAGAAAAGTCAGTAGAGGAGGGCATTTATTGAGCTTGCCTTATTTGTTTCGTGTCTCTCAGAGATAATTGTCCTTTGTTACCTAAAATCTAGTGTTTTACAAATTGTTGTTTCTTATATTTTGTATTTTTTAAAAAATTATTTCAGGCAAGAAGGTCACCTGGGCCTTGTTTCTCCATCTTGGCCACAAGCAGAAATGCTTTAGTGTGTTAAACTATTGAGTTTGTAGGGGCGGGGTGTGGAGAGACGTGACCCGCCAAGAGCTGAGATCGTAACATTAACAGGCACCTGTTGCAGGATGCTAATGACCTCATTATTTTGAGATTTAATTTGTAAAAAGGGAGCAAACCAAGCATTTGTCCTGTCTTTCTAATATAAACTCTATGTCTGGATAACTAAAACATTGATGAAGGACATTTCTCTTTATAGAAATACTTTAGCTAACAAATTAAGATGGAATATTAGAATTGGAATTTATCATTTTGCAACTCCTAATGAATTAATGGATCTAGGAAATACCAATGTCAACCTACATCACAAAAACATATAGCATACTTTCTGTTGTAAGAACACCACACTCTCTTGTGAAGCAGTTTTACCAATAAAATCTCATACGATCCAAAGATAAGATAAGAATGAAGTAATAACAAAACTCATCGGCAAAATCTAGACTGTGGGAAACTCTATGGACAAATTATGAATTTTTATTTTCAGTAAAGAGATTGCAGGGGGAAAAAGAGGGAACAGTGAAAGAGAGAAAATTTATAGATTAAAAGAGAATTAAGAAACTTATCAACCAGTTATATACCTTATTTGACTAATGATTCAAACTTGGAAGAAAATGATGTTCATGAGTGAAATGCCAATTTGAATACTGATTGGATATTTGCTACATTAAAGAATTTTTACCTCTACTTTTTCAGTTTGGGGGGAAGACTAAGAAAAGTTTCATCAATTGAGAAGTGCTGACCACGAAGAGTGAAGACTTAATGGTACCTAAAACCTGTCTTTAAAAAGTATAGCTTTCAGGCTTCTTCTATGTCAAGGGAAGGAGAAATGGAAGGGGCAAGAGGTGATCGATCATCTGGGTGGCCGTAGGGGCCTGGAGAGACTGTGCTACTTGGTGTGTCTGGTCACAAGGTTCCTGCGAATCTTTGATAAACAGTACATACTTCCTTATTCCTCAAGCTGAAGGCTAATAGCTTCTACTTAGTCTTCCACATAGACATGCTAATCATTAGGGAAATTGTTTTCAGTTTTACTGAGAAATAATTGACACATATCAGTGTATAAGTTTGAGGCATATAGCACAATGGTTCAATTTGCATGTACAGACAGTCCCTAACTCACAGTCGTTTGACTTCTAATTTTTCAAGTTTGTGATGGTGCAAAAGCAATATGCATTTAGTAGAAGTCATGCTTCAACTTTTGAATTTTGATCTTTTCCTGGGCTAGTGATATGCAGTGTGGTACTCTATTATAAATGCTGGGGATCAGCAGCAAGATAAGTTTGCTCAGCTGTAGGCCAAGGTTAAGCGTTCTGTACATACTTAAGGTAGGCTAGGTTAAGCTATGATGTTCACTAGTGTATGTGTATTATCTGCAGTTTCAACTCACAATATTTTCAACTATCGATTTTTTAAAAAGATTTTATTTATTTATTTTTAGAGAGAGAGGAAGGAAGGGAGAAAGGGAGAGAAACATGGTGTGCCACAGAAACATTGATTGGTTACCTCTCACACACCCCTAACTGGGGACCTGGCCTGCAACCCAGACATGTGCCCTGTCCTGAAATTGAACCAGTGACCTTTCAGTGTGCAGGATGATGCCCAATCCGCTGAGCAATCTCAGTCAGGGCTCGACTAACAATTGTTTCATCGGGACATAACCCCATCTTAGGTCGAGGAGCATCTAATTGTGAACTGATTACCACAGGTGGTTCAGCTAACATTCATCTCATATAGATTACACTTAAAAAAAAAGAAGAAAAACAAAAGAAAAAAATTTTCTCCTCGTGATGAGAATTCTTAGGATTTGCTCTGTTAATAACTTTCTTATGTATTATACAACAGTTAGCTATAATCATTATGTTGTACATTTCATCTCTAGTACTAATTTATGTTATAAATGGAAGTTTGTACCTTTCGACCCTTTCTCCAGTTTCCCCTGCCTTTACCTCTTGCTTCTGGCAACCACAAATTTGATCTCTTTTTCTAAGGTTTGTTTTGTTGTTGTTTTACTTTTTTTGATTCTAGATCATATAGTATTTATTGTTCTCTGACTTATTTCACTCAGCATAATGCCTTAAAGGTCCACCCATGTTGTTGCAAGTGGTGGGATTTCTTTATGTGCAATATATTTATATATTGCACATTCAAGAGGGGACCCAAAAAACAGAATTTATATATAAAAAATTGTGTATTTATTCTTACATGTTTAAACTCCAGTCACCTTCAAAATATTCTCCATTTGATGCAATATACCTTTCAAGACCTTTTTTCCACTGCTGAAAACAGTGTTTGAATTCATTGATTTTGATGCCTTTTAGTGTTTCTGCCATTTTTTGTTTCACCTCTTCCACATCAGCAAAATGTTTGCCTTTGAGGACTTTTTGCATTCAGGGAAACAAACAAACAAAAAAAGTTGCACAGGGTAAGATCAGGTGAATAGGGAGGTTGGGGCTGGAGACTCACGCTGGTTTTAGTCAAAAACTGTTGAACACTCAGCACAGTGTGGGCAGGTGCGCTCGTAAATCACCCATCATGAAATGGGCAGATGTGTTGAAAGAGTCTTCATAAAAACATTCACTGAAGTCAAATGCAGCCTCTCACAATGACACCAGCTGGTACACTGATACAGATGGGTTCCTAGAACACTTACCTAGCGGGGGAAGCTTGTACTATAAGGAGCCTGCCCTCCATAAGGTAATTCTGCTTTGTTGGGGGCCCCCGTTCATATCTACCAAGAAACACTTCAAAATAGTGTGGGATGGGAAATGGGTGTGGATCTAGATAAAACAACTTTCCCGTGAGTTTAATAAATGTGGAAGCTGTTCTACTTTCTTATATCTCATGTTTTCTATAATAAAATTAAAAAGAGAATTCTACTGCAGAAAGTGACAGTGTAATGATGAGGGATCATTATTAGAGGGAGCAGGAAGGTCTCTCTTAGCAGGAGACTTTCGAGAAGTGGCTTGATGAAAGTTAAGTAGAACAGTGAGGTTTAAAAGAAGTCAGTCTATAGGATTTTCAGTGGGGCGGTGGAGTGTGGGGAATGAAGCTCGAGTGCGCTGGCTGAGATGACTAAGAGGCGACAGAGTTATTCTTTCCAGTAGCTCACTGTAAAGGGAAGAGGAGAGACTGTGGAATCTCACTCCCTTGGGCAGAGCAGGACACTGTGCCTTTCTGAAACAATACGGGACTTTCTCCGTGTTTGCTTGAAATTACCTCCTGACTGTTAGCTCTCCTCCTGGGGCCTCTTTTTCTAACCTGTTTCCTCTTGGCTTTAGATAGTGCTTTTCCTGCCTAGCTGTCCTCATTGGCTGTGTCCATTTCCTTTGAAGAGTTGCCTTTAAGTCCCATGTCACAAACCAGGTGCCACACAAGGGATTGCCAGAACTCTTACGCTGTTCGAGACTTTTATTTCTCAGCTTTATGCACACTGATTCTTCAGTTGCTTCCTCCTCTTGCCTGTTTTTCCCTTTCCTGACTTCTGACTTCATTGTTCACTTTCCATTTTCAAATTTGCCTTGCCTTTTAGACTAGATTTTCAGCATTATTCTCTTATATCCATCACTTTGTTTACTTGTTTACCAAGAGTAAGATCCCTTCTGCAAAGTGCCTTGAGCTGCTCATCTGACCCCAGCCCTAGGACCTATGTTGTTTACTAAGGATAAAGCAGTGGAAACTGCACAGTAGGTTGTTTAACCTACAGTTCTGGATCGCCTCCTTGGTGAAACCATGGCCATTTCATGTCCAAATTAAAGTTGTCCATGGCCAGCCAACCTGGCAGTAGAAGGAGAAGAACATTCCTCTGATGACTGGAATCCCTGGGCTCATTAACCATTAACAGAGACCAGGGCGGAACAGCTGGCTCTGCATGCAGAGGCCCAACCCCTACAGCTCTGCAAGCTCTCCCAATCCTGTGCTTTATTCCAAAGCACCTGCTGAAGCACTTCCCTGCAGCTCAGACCTGCTCCTTTCTAATGCTTTGTGTGATGATACGGGAAATATGCATAAAGCACTCTAGCTGAATTACGAAGTATGATGATGATTATCTTGAGAATAGTACTTGGGCTATACAGCTGCAACCTGAATTAGCTGCTGCCTTTCATGGAGTGCAATTTTTACTTGAAAGAGTGGCAGGAAGACAAGCCGTGTTCATTCAGATGTGGATGCTAGGAAGATATTTTCTCAAAATGGATGAAATAAGCTTGTCCCTTAAAGGAAATCAATGGATGGTATTTGTTGCCAATGATAACTTTCAAGTTTCCAACAAGGGAGAGCATATTATACATAATGCAAGTTGTTTTTATCATGTTTTTCTACTTAACTTTCTCTCAATTATCCAAATTGAAGGCCAGAAACAACTGTCTTCATTAAGTGACTCTTCTCATATGGTATTCATTATTTGAGAAAATTCACTTGTATAACTTATATACCATTTGTGGTAAAGGAACTATTTCCTGTAAAATAAGTTTTCAGTGACAAGAGCTATGCTTTTAAACTGCGACTTAGCAATTTTATTATCTCACCAGCAAGGGGCAGCAAAGGACAATGTTTGTTTGAAACACTGAGCTATTACGTGAATTTAATTTGGAACTTGTCCTGTTATTCTTCTGTTTAATGAATACGCCTCTGACCACATTCACACTTCTCCTATTGAAGCTAAGCTAGAGGGATCGAAAAGGAACATCCAAAAGAGGAAAGAATAAATTGTAACATTTAAAATGCAATTCTAAGAAAAGGATAATATCTTCCAGTCCTTTGTGTTGACCAGTGGTGAGTTTCTTATAATTTTCAGGTTGGGTCCCAGTACCTACCACTAGTTAAGTATAGACACAAAAAGTATCCATGGTGCATTAACGAAGAGGAAAGGGTGAAAGTGGTATCTTGTCATAATTCTACATTTCTCACAAAATACAGGTTTCCTGTCTGAGGTTTAGTCATCTAGCTTTTTTAAATTATTTCATTTTTAATAAGTATTTATTAAGCATTTACCATTAAGCCAGAGCCATACTACGTACTGGAGACAACTGATAAAACTTGTACAAGCCCTGGCCAGGGAGCTCAGTTGGTGAGAGTGTCCTTCCAGTATGCCAAGGTTGTGGGTTTGATCCTCAGTCAGAGCACATACAAGAACCAACCAATGAATGTAAAAATAAGTAGAAATACAAGTCAATATTTCTACCTTCCTCTTTCTGTCTAAAAAAATCAATAAATAAAAACTGATACAATACCTGTGCTGTCCTCCTGCTGTTTTCTTGTTTGTTTGTTTGTTTGTTTTCAGTTGGGGAAAGTCATGCAAACTGAAAGAAGAGCTAGAGATAGAATAGCAGAACACCAAGCATGAACAGAGAGTAAGATGCTAGTGAAGGTACGGGCAAATGCCAAGTCCTAGAACTGGTGATTTTTCTTCAGAAACTTCTTTGAAATCTTTCACTGTTTTTCCCAATCACAAGGGCTGGTGTGACAAAATATAACTTTGTTTTTCTTATATCTGAATGAAATATGTCTTAAGACCCTACTCTGTCTAAAGGATAAAGCTTAATTATTTTCAATAAACTCTATTGTTTTGGGGATTTTTGAGTATTTCACATTTTACTCAAATTTAGAATCTGCTCTCAACAGCATTATTTCTTCCAAGGTTTGGGAACGTACACCTATTTCTCTCGTTCCATATGTCTCAATGCTGTGTTGTAATCCATGAGAGGTAACTCATTTTATATGGCACTTGTGTGTTCTCTTTCCACGCTGACATCAACATCAGAATGTGATTGTAACCAAGATGTGATCTGCTCTATGTCCTCCTAAGGATCCCTGCAGGGCAGCCTGTTCTCTCCCTTCCTCCCTCCCTCCCTTCATCCCTCACTCCCTCCCTTTCTCTAACTTCTGCATCCTATTTGTCATCGTTTGGAAGCACTCCCATGTCACCACAGGTGATAGGGTGTTCACTGACCCTGCATCAGTCCCATTTCTGCCCCATATCCTAGGTAACTATATTTAAGGTCTCTACTGCACTCTTCTGGAATAGAAAATTGTGTGGGAACTGTTAGATCAGGGTCCCAGAAGGAAAGCAGACTCAGAATCTTTCATTTTCAGAGTTCTCTCAGTACATTCTGGGTTTTCGACTACCCACCAGATACTTTGGACCTTAATCATTGGAAGGACTGAATGAGATGAATACCTTTTAAAATTTCTTCTATGTAATACTTGCACCAAGGCTTCTGAACTTGAAGACCAATATTTAGCATTTATTCCAGAGAAATTTCCTTGAATGAGAGAGGCTAAACTAATAAAGAACATGCATGGGAAAGAGTATAAAGTAATATTTCACATACTGACCCATATGTTCAACTCTGCTGTTATTTAAGAATAAAAACCAAATCAACATATAACTTGTACCTCAAGCATATTTTTTTCTTTTTAATGCTAAGCTCTTCAAAAGAGGTTTCCATTCCTGAACCATTTATCAAGTATTAGTTCCAGTAATATGGCACCTATGCAACAGAAATAAAAATACTTTGAGATTTCACGAGCATATCTGTTTCAAGTTCACTATTGTATATCTATATTGAATTGTCTACCATACACAAAAGTTGACTGGGTATTCTCTCAGAAAAATAATTTTTTTCCAAAAATGGATTGCCATCTGGTGTCTGCTGACATGGCAAGCCATGTGCACAAAAAAGGCCAAGAAGAAAAAGGGACCCCCTTTTACAGAGGGGGGAAATGGTTAATGGGAGGAGCCGTTATAACCATACAGCTTTGTTGTAAACATAGAGTTCATCCTGTAGCTTTGGCAACTGACTTAGAGTAGGAGAGCTCTTCCCAAAACCCTCCCGATTCCTGACTAGCTTAGGTAGCTCATAAATTTTGGTAAAATACAGGGTGTTGGGTGTGTGTGTGTTGTGTTTCCAGAATTCCAATAGTATCTGTGAGTTTGAGGTTAGCCACCAGAGGGCAGCAAATAGTAGCACAAAACCTCACACTTGCAGTAGCAGCTGATTATGACTTAAATATGAATGTTAGATCACATTAAAGATTTTCTTGACACAAAAAAGATTTTTGTGGCTATTTTTAAAAATATAAAAATAAGTGCTATGCTGGTTATTAGTGAAAAAGTAATCAAATTTATTTTCAGTAGCACTTTATTCTAAATCTTTCTTCCAGACAACCAGTATCTGCTCACTGCCCAATGATTTTTTTGCAGGGTGATATTTTTAAAGTAAGTTTTACTTGGCTAAGAATGGTGGAATGAAGCAAGATTCCCCAGTGACTAAGTCAATGATCAAATACGTAATTATAAAACCTACAAAAGGTGTGGGGGAGGGTAAATCTTACCACCAGCAGCAAAACAAATAAAGGGTTGCAACTGGATACCATAAAGAAATGAGGTCAAATCAGGACACAGAAAATACTGTTACATTGTATCATACCTCCTTAACTTGCCTTAACCTTCCAGAAGAATTATTGGGAAAACTGAGTCTCCTGAAAATTCTTGCTGATGTCATCCAATTTGGAAATATGTGGACAGAGGAGTTAAGTAGGTAACCCTGAGAAAAATGAGAGACCCACAGTAACACAACCTAACTTGAGAATTCATCCGAGATAAGATGGGGCAATAACCTTACTGTCTTTAATAGAACTGCATTGCTTTGGAATGACAGCCAATGCAAGAATCCACTTCTGACAGAATCTAGAAAAGAGCTCAGATGGCAGATCTCCAGCAAGGGTAACACTCTTCCTGCACAGCAGGGCTCCACCTCCGCCATGGCAGCATGCTCAGTGATCACGCTCACCACTCCTGTTTGCTCATACATTTGAAAGAAAGACCAGCTGGTTACAGATTAGACGGCAAGTGAATTAGTACTGTTGAACCGGGTAGTAACACCTGATAATAAATGTGACTCAGGTAAAAATAAATCACATGGCAATTATGAAACTATAGTAGAGTAAAAAAGAATAAACAAGAAAAAAAAAGAAACAACGAAGGAAGGAAGGGAAAATTACAGTTCATAATATTCAGAAGGCTGCGAGTAAGCGTAACTCAAACTACAGAGGCAGAGTCCCCATGAGTGTTTTCTGCTGTGCAGTAACATAGTAACAAAATGAATAATCCAATAAAAGAGCTAAAAACCAAAAGGATTAGAATTAAAAGGTTATAAGGAAATTTCAGAGACAAGAAAAGAATCTGAAAACTGACCCATAATTGTAGATGTAACAAATAAATTGTAATAACAGAAATAGTAAGGGGAAAATAAATTATAATAACATGGAGTAAAGGCTTGAGATAATTGTAATGACCGCAGAAGAAAAAAAGCAAATTTAAAGTAATTTTACGTCCACTACTGGTAATCTGGTAAACTAAGTACCTAAACTGATCCTATTGCTGAGAACAACTAAAATTGTTGAGCAAAAATATTTTAATAATCTTAAATGCATGGAAATCTGCAAAGAAAAAAGTATGTAGTACTGAGGCCTAAAATAAGTAAAAGGCAGGAGGAAACTCTGAAAGGTAAGTAAGGCACTGAAGTTGGCTTTTTGTTTTAACGGAGTTACTGAGCTTAGATGATATCAAACATTAATTTTTAAGGTTTTAGGGATGGGAGATAAGCCCAAACCTTCCTCAAGTTAGGGATTATATCAGCTAACCGCTTTTTAATAAAATTGCCCCTAAAGTGTTATACTTGCAGTTTAAGAACAAACTACAAAACACCCTGACATCATTCTGGAATTGGAAAAAAAATAAAAGAAAGTAAGAAAGAAAAAAGAAACAAAGGAAATTGCCCATCTTGAAATTTGAACATTGAACTTTGATTGTAATTGGAAACGAAAAAGGATTTCTCCTGAAAATTTGCAACCACAGTCAGGCTGCCCTTTCCGTTGGTATCCTGAATACGCATCCCCTCGTATCCAGCAACACACACAAACAGAAGCCAAAGCCCTCAAGTCAGTAATTTGGTTCAGTTGATCCAGCACTGATAATGCCCACACATGCCTGACAGAAGCACGTGTTGTGCCGGTTCGCCCATGAAGAAACCCACTTCAATGCAGGCCTCAAAACACTTCCACAGGCAAAGCTGAAGGGAAAATGAGGGCTCAAAGTAAAGAGGAAAAAAAAAGTTAATAAACTCACTGTGAAATAAGGCACCATGAATGAGAGCAAGCAAAAACAACATAAAGGCTCAAAAGTCTTCAGATACAGGAATTGCCAGATAGAAAAAATAAAAATAACTTTGTTTAAAATGTTTCAAAATACAAAAAGTCATAAAATCATGAGTAAAGAATAAATAGATATGTAAAAGAAACTCAACATTTCCAGAAATTAAAAACTAATAGAAATTCAAATCTGAATGGATGTTTTACATCAAATTGTCTATAATTAAAGTTCAGAGAGCCAGAGAAGTAGGAAAACATGAAAGAGACATGAAGGGCAGAATGGAAGGTCTAATATGTATCTATGTAATTGGAATCTGGAAGGACAGGAGAGGAGAGGGGAGGGAGAGAGGGCGATAGGGAGGGGTCATATTTGAAGACACTGATTGAGACTTTTTAGAACTTGTGAACGCTAAGGAGGATAACTTAAAAAAAGTCCTACTTTAAGATTCACCAGAGTTTAATTACAGATCATTTAAAGGAAAAAGAAACAAAAAAATTAATAATTTAAATGAAGGAAAACAAAAGGAAATTCTTAAAAGTTCTATGGCAGTTTTCAAAGGAAGAAATGTATCCAAATCTCATTTCCTACCCCGTCCCTAAGAAAAACTTTGTCTTATTCTTTCTCCAAATACTTTAAAAAGAGCTGGAGAAATCCATGCTATAAATCCTATTCCTGAATAAGGCTTTTTTTTTCTTGTCAGTTGGAAAGGTTCTTTTTTATTTAGGTGGTAGTTTAAAGATCCTTTAAGACCAGTATCAACGCATAATCTGTGCCTCTAAATCAGGCAAACGTGGAATTACAATTGTGCGATTACCACAAAGTCAAACTGAGCTGAGTTAAGATGATAATAGTACAAGATACAGTTTGCTGTGAAGACTCAACGAAGAAGTCCACTGTGTGGCGAAATAGTTACGACCAGCTGCGTAGTAGGAACTCACCACCGCAGTCTTCGTACAAGCCAGCGAGCTCTGCACGCTGCCAGGAGCACGAACCTGCGTGCGCGCGGAGCCGCCAGGCTCCAGATTGTCCTGCGCCAAAGGCCGAGCCAGCAGCGGTCGCCTTTGAAAAAGGCCAACCCTCAAAGCCAGCGCCAGGGCGCAGATGTGGTTGTGGGCTGAGTGTCTGCAACAGACCTTCGGCTCCAGATTCCATTTAAACTCTCCAAAGCTGCACTACCTATGTATACTAAATTGATACTAAAATCAAAAGAAGGGGAGAGGACGGACAGAGAGAAGGAGAAGAAAGAGAAACAACCGAATAAAACCGGACAAACTCACATGTCTCTAGGTACAATTACGCGTTCAGAAATATTTGGGAATAGGTGCAAATGTTTTTTGTTTTTGTTTTCCCTCTTCTACCTATTGTTTTCTTCTACCATAGTTTCCTTAATAATTAATGATGATATATCATTCTCTATGGAATATGTGCAAACATTGTATTTATCTGGTATCTTTTCTTCTCATCTTCGTAAAATGCTACTGCTTTTTTTCACTCCGTCTTATCAAGATTTATTTTGGAAGGGAAGAATTGAAAGAAGCTGTTCTTCAGAAAGTAATACACAATTCAATGTGATTACACACAAAACTTTTTAAAAGACTGGAACCAGAATAAAACATAATGTAGGGATGAAGAAGACTCCTATCATTTTTTCCACTTGCTGGTTTTTACTGATTATGTTTTTCATTCATGAAAATAAAAGGAATTGTCTTTGTTCTAAATGGAGTTTTAAAAATAAGAATGTAAATTCTTTGAGTGAAGTGAGGCGACAGGCAGAAGTGTTGTGGGTTATACGGTCACATCAGAGACACTCAGTTACAGCTCGGGCTTCCACAAACACCGCGGAAAACCGCTCGGACACTACACGTCCATGTCTGCAGCATATTTTTCCTTGTTTGGTAGTTATTTTTAACTAGAATGTATGAGGTTTCTTGGTTTTCTTTTCCTGACTAAATTTATTGGGGTAACTGGTTAATAACATTACATAAATTTCAGGCATACAACTTTATAACATGACATCTCTGCATTCTAAGATGTACACACCACTCAAAGCCTAGTCTCCTTCTGTCACCTTGCATTTGAGCCCTTTGCCCTCTTCATCCTCCCCCACCCTGTTCCCCTCTGGTAACCACCATTCTGTTGTCCATATTCATGAGTTTTGCTTTGTTTGTTTGTATGTTTGTTTTGTTTGTTATTTTGTTGCTAGTATATAGAATATTTTGAAATCATTGAGTTAAAATCAACACTTATTATGTGAAGAATATGGTTTATTTCATATTTTACCATGTTTTGGGTATAAGCAACATCAAATTCCAGCATACGTTAATTTAATATACACAAACTGAGTAGGTTTTTGTATTTCACAGACTGCTAAAATTTATGTTTAAACACCTTCTTTAGTTTGGACAATTGCTATTAAAACTGTTTAAGTAAACATAAATGATTTTTCACACTTTTTTTTTTTTACTAAAGATAACTACTATATGTTATTTTTCATTTGGGGGAAGATTTTGAGAAAACAATACACTTCAAGGTTTGGCTCACATTTAATAGAGTACACATACAACTCTAATGCAGCCATTGAGAAATGGGAAATGCAAACATAAGAAGCTGATTATCCAACCTCACCCTCAGATGCTTTGCTTATGACGTACTACGTGAACAGAGATAAAGGCAGAAGATTCTTAATGCATGCACACACTTGTAATTACAGTTATTTCTTTGTAAGTGTGGCAAGTAGAATAAATAGTGCTGGATCTTTTAGGTTGATAGAAAGATATAATATAAAAGAAAATCAAGCTTAACAGAGAAAATGATTTCTGAATTTAGGTTTATATTTTGAAACATCAGCATAAATGTTTAAAAGAGATAAAATTTACCTTTTATTCCCTTTTTAAAGGAGTTTGTAATTAGAACCTGAATATGTGGATGATGCCACAACCATGACGGACAGGCTGTTTGGCGGGCAGAGCTCATACACTATGTTCTTCAACATTGGATCGATTCTCTGGTGCTTGCTATAGAGGTGAACAGCTGTGAAGGGGTGACGATTCTGTGTTTGGTTAGCCTAAGAGTGCTTGATCCACAATTATATAGGATAGTGAGGAAGGCGCAGGCTCCAGTTCTTTATTACCTCTTTTCAGATGCTTGAGCTTAGTGAAAATGTTAAGAAATGCTTTTTCTTCAGCTTTTAAAAATATACAGAATCATTTCTAGAGTTCCCCAGGAATTAAGACCTGTTCCTTTTAAGCTGAGAAATGTACTGCATTTTCTGCTTCCCTACAGAGATATTTCCTACTCCAAAATGCTACCCCTTTCTCATTCACATACAGATTGTGTGACAGGGGGGAACCAGGGCCAGGGAGGATGTATGGAAGGAGTGATTTCACTAGAGGCGGGCTGAAAGCCAATAGCTGAATTTTAATATGACCAAGTATATTTATTTAGACCCATTTCAGAATACCAATCAAAGTAGGCAATTTAAAGCATTTTTACATAATGTATAGATGATTTATAATCTGTAACTACCAAACAGCTTATTGAAATTTATTATTATGTATAGATTTTTGCAAAAAAATTAATGTTCTGTGAATTTCATGTATTTTATTGCCAGTAAGGTATTCCTTAATCATTGAGAAATAAGGATAGTTTTCTTTTCTTTTTTTAGTATCATTTTTTGTTTTTCAGTTAAAGTTGACATAAAATCTATTAATTTCAGGTGTACACTTCAACGATTAGACATAACTTACTAAGTGATCATCCCAATATACACATCTGACACTGTACATAATTATTAGAATATTATTGACTACATTCCCTATGCTGAACATTACATCTTTATGACTATTCTGTAACTATCAATTTGTACTTATTAATCCTTTCATCTTTTTCACTCATCCCTGCATACCCCCTTCCATCTGACAACCATCAAAATGTTCTTTGTATCTATAAGTCTGTTTCTATTCTCCTTGTTCATTTGTTTTATTTTTTAGATTCAATTGTTGGTAGATATGTATTTATTGCTATTTTATTGTTCATATTTTGATTTTTTTCTTTTTAAAGACCTTTTAACATTCATGTAATACTGGTTTGATGGTGATGAACTCCTGTAAATTTTTCCTTCTGGGGAAGCTCTTTATATACCCTTTGATTCCCAATGATAGCTTTGCTGTGTGGAGTAATCTTGGCTGTAGGTCCTTGCTTTTCCTCACTTTGAATTTCTTACCAATATCTTCTGGCCTGCAAAGTTTCTGTTAAGAAATTAGCTGACAGTCTTATGGGAGCTCCCTTGTAGGTAACTAACTGTTGTTTTGTTTTTGTTTTTTTTCTACTTTTAGGATTCTCTCCTTGTTTTAACCTTTAGCATTTCAATTATGATGTGTCTTGGTGTAGGCCTCTTTAGGTTCATTGTGTTTGGGATTCTCTGTGCTTCCTGGACTTGTATGTCTATTTCTTTCACCAGGTTAGGAAAATTTTCTGTCATTATTTTTTTCAACTAGGTTTTCAAATTCTTGCTGTCTCTCCTGTTCTTGCTGCACCCCCTTGACGTGCATGTTGCCATGCTTGAAGTAGGCTCCTTACACTAGCCTTATTTTTTTTATTCTTTTTTCTTTTTGCAGTTCTAATTGGGTGTTTTTTGCTTTCTTATATTCCAAATTGCTAATTGGATTCTCAGCTTCATCAACTCTACTATTGACACCCTCTAAATTATTTTTCATTTCAATTAGTGTATCCTTCATTTCTGACTGGTTCTTTTTTATGGTTTCCATATCCTCTCTCATTTTCCCTTTTTTAGCAAAACACATATTACTTTTTATTTTCCTTTCTGATTAAATTCACTTGTATTTCTTTTTATTAAATTTAGAAATAAAAAAATAAATCAATTCTAATTATATTTAAGTTACTATGACATAGTAAAATGGAGCAGGCTCACTCAGAGAAGGAGATCAATATTCAAAAATATTTGAGATAGATATGAAAAGAACATAAATAAATAAACATGTTCTTTGAGTAACTTGCATTATTACTTTTAGTTGGTATAAAACTAAACACTCATGAAGAAATTAATGATATTAAGCACAAATGAGGAATTACTAAAGATAATATTATATATTCACAATATTTTAAAAAATATTTTATGTATTTATTTTTAGAGAAAGGGGAAAGGATGGAAAAAGAGAGAGGGAAACACATATATGAGAGAAACAGTGATCGGTTGCCTCTCAGACGTGCCCCAAGCGGGGACCTGGCCCACAACCCAGGCATGTGCTCTGACTGGGAATTGAATCAGCGACCTATTGCTTTGCAGGACCAGCCACCCCAGTCACAGCAGTCTTCACCATATTGAAACTGAATGCAAATTCAGTTTTAAAAAAGAAGTAGGATTTATACTGTGGTTTTTAAATACGATGTGCCCTTAAACATCATAAAGGTAGGGCACTTCAGGTGTGAGGAAAAAACTGAAAGTAAAAATAGCAGTGGAGTCGAGAATGAGCAAAGAATGTGAAGATAGTGAAGAGAGGAAGCAGATTGGAGAGCAGAGATTGTTAGGGCTCAGAATAGTGAGAAATAAGATCTTCCAGAGATTGGTATCTTTTGTTATTAACATTAAGACACTATAACAAGCAAAACAGAGACAGACTCATTAAAAAAAAAAGACCCTAAAGCCAAACAAGAGAGTTTGGATGCAATATAATAAGCTATAGGGAGCCATTATTGAATAGTTTCTTTAAATTTCAATATTCTTATACAAATTAGTAGCGTTTTTTCTTACACTCAATGGAGCCTAACATTAAGCCTTCCTTGTTGTTTTCATCAACTGAGAATTCTCATTTCAAATGAAAGTTTTCCCTTTAGTATATAAAGGATTGAAATACAACCATAGCCAGGTAGCTAGCTCAGTTGTTGGAGCATAGTCCCATACACCAAAAAGGTTGTGGGTCTGATTCCTGGTCAGGGCACGTACCTAGGTTGCAGGTTCAGTCCCTGGTTGGGGTGCGTATGGGAGGTAACCGATGCTTCTCTCTCACATTGATGTTTCTCTCTCTCTCTAAAATCAATAAACATATCTTTGGCTGAATACTAAAAATAAATAAATAAATAAATAAATAAATAAAATACAACCGTAATTCCGAAACATAAGAAAATAACTTCTGAATATTTTGATAAAAGAAATTAATGCTAGCATAATTGCTGTTATGATTTTAATAGGTTAGAAAGAGTGCATCACAATCTCGAAAGGTAAAATATACTAATAGGGATGAAAGGACAGAGTAAGGGCAGCATTTCCATAGCTGTGGGTAGAGTAGTTGGGAGTGACTGCTCACCACCGATAGCTTACAAGGAGAGGCAGAAACAGGAGGCTGTTAACCGCTTGATTGTCTCCAGACTCAGAAATAAGCAGCGCATGATGCAGAACGCAAGGTTCCATGTCAAGTGTACTCTGGCTCATTCCAGACCTAGAGAATCATAACAAAAATGCTAATTTATATTTGGTAGTCCTTTTGTGTTTTTCAAGGGCATTTGCTTCATATCAGTTTATCTCCTTAATCTTTAAACTCTAATCTGGAGGAAGCAAGATAGATAAAACTTGTTCAGCATTAAGTTAATGCTTAGCAGAATCAGGACTCTCATTTAGCCTTTTCTGATTTCAAATCTAGAGAGTTCTCCCCTGTAAATTGCTGCTTCTTATGTGATAAAAAAACATTTATTCTTTGCCCTAGAAAAATTTAAGTAATATGCCAATTGAGATTATATTGTAAGTTATTTTTTTCTTCCTGAATGCTTTATAATCCACTCATCAATGTTGATGTGATTTTAACTTCTGTTCAGTTTTGCATTAGACACTTTTCATATAGTAGCAAGTAGATTTCTGGATTCTGAATGGGACTCTACTAGTGAAACGGTAGTGAAATTTCATTCTCAGTTGCTAGAATTGTGTCTCACCAAACACTTACATAGCTAGCTAGGAGCTTTCCGTGGTCTCTCGAAAAGCTGTAAGCTCCACTTTGGTTAGAATAATGAGACGTTTACGGAGGACCAGATTCTTGGGCTCCACTCTGCACTAAGAGGCTTGGAATCTTTGGAATCTGCTTTTGTAACCAGCATTTCAGGTGATTCTTCTGCATACCAGTTTTAAAAATCTGAGAATTGAGTTACTCCTGCTCTTTCCTGCTGAAGAAATTACCCTTCTTTTCTTCTTCCATCTTAAAGTACAACAGTGTGTTGTGCGAAGGAGATCTCTTTTCTCCCAATTTAGTCCCTAACATCTGCAAAATGAAACACACACACACACACACATTCCAAGAGTCACAGTTCCACTCAAAAATAAGTTACATCGGCTAACGCAAGGAGCAAATGATCAGGGTGGTGATGGGGTAAGTGGAGGTGGGCAAAAGAGGGAAATGCGGACAGAAAGAGACTTTGCTTGGGGCCTAGGGTGCACGATGCAGTGTGCAGATGCTGTTATGTTGAGTTGTGCACTTGAAACATGTATGTTTTTTTTTAATCAATGTAACCTCAATAAATTCAATTTTAAAAAAGAGTGTTTTGTCTCTTCTGAATGTCTTTTGCTTGACTCCATGTGACTTCTAGTGATTCCCCCCTCCAATTTCTGCCAAAATTGCCTTTGGAATTTTAATAGGGAATCCATTTAATCTGTGGAATAATTTAGATAGCATGGACATTTGAGATATATATGAAATAGTCAACGTGTGTGTGTGTGCACAGAGGGAAGGGGTAAGGAGGAGTAAACATTTCCTTGATTAACTGGGTTGGGGTGGGTGAAACCCCAAGGCAGCAGACCCAGCAATATAAAAAATATTATGATGTCACAAGTGTAATTTTAAGAATGAGTATTAATTATGTATAATTTAGAAATATTAATTGAATATAATGAAAAAGATATTGGAGAGCATAGGAAAAATGACATAGCAAGCTTTGCAGTATCTACATAATCTAGTAAGTTCATTTCATTGCCTTTGCAGAGATGAAAATCCTCCATGGTAGAAATTAGAAATGTAACTAAATAAAAGTTTAAATGAAAGACTGCTTTGAAAATATTTATTGGTGCTGCTGCTAATGAAGATAATATCATACATTTTTTCTTCAAAATTTTTATGATTTCTAGCCTAACCAAGGAGTGTAAACTCGTTTAAAAGTATTTATATTTCCCAAGTGGATTTCAAGTACTATCAGGTTTTATACAGAGAAAATATTCTATATCAATAACCAAGCATTTATTTATTTATCCTCACCTGAGGACATTTTTTCATTGTTTTAGAGAGAGAGGAAGGGAGGGAGGAAGAAAGAGGGAGAAACATTGATGCGAGAGAGAAGCACCAATTGGTTGCCTCTCCCATGCTCCCATACCGGGGATAGTACGCGGCTGGACCGGGGATCAAACCTACAACCTAGGTATGTGCCCTGATGGGAAATCGAAACCTGAATCTTCAGGTTGTGGGACAATGATTCAACCAATTGAGCCACACTGGCCAGAGCTAACCAAACATTTATCATAATATTGGAAACTATTTCTTCCAATAGTTCGCTCATTTTATGTAATGGGAGAAAGCATATTGATTCACAAGACCAAGAAAAATAATCACAATGTCATAAGAAAACATTTATTTTATTCATGACAGAAATATTAACTTGTTTTTAGAAATACTTTCTAGCAAAATAAAGGTCTGAATATAATAATTGTAGTTATTAGGAGCATATAGAAACGCATATTTTCTCAAACAAATTAAGCAGACACATTTTGAACAGAGCAGGATTAATTTTGAAGAACTTTAGATTAAGAAAAAATCCTTTAAGCTTTTTTTCTACCACAATACAGTAAATCTGACTCCCTGACTGTAATTCAAAAAAAGGTCTTGTATAAATTCATGAAGAAACTGTTCATTCCCTGTAGTAGAGGAAATCATGTCAGCAAAAAGCATGTGACTAACCCCGCTTTCATAGTATTTGGTGGGAAAGTCAGTATGTTTCCCAGTCATTGGTTTCCAATTAATGGTCCATTTCTTTTTAACATAAAACTCTTGGATACAGAGGGTCAAATTTAAGGTTGACCCTGTACATATGGGGATTATACTCTGCTAAGGGAAGCTTTAAATTTGGAACTGACAAAATGGACATAAACATGGATGGCCCCAGAGAAGCTTTTCTTCACTTGCCAGCAGGAAACATGCATTCCCTAGATCACATACTGGGGCCGAGGGGAGGAAACCGAGGTCACCAGGAAAGGGGGAGATTGGTGGTGGAGATGCAAAATGAAAAAGGGTCTTACATAAGGACTGATCTCTCAACTGCCAGCACCTGGATGAACTGTGTGTGTTACGGATTTGACCTCATGGGTTTATCATGAAACAAAATGAACAAACTCTTAAGGTGGGCAATCCATAATATTTCCCCAGTCTTACAATAACTAATAATTTATAATAATAAAGACCACATTTCATAAACAGAAGTGGATTTTCAAATATGATCTGTACATAATTACGCTGAATGACAGAATATTGGATTGAATTTAGTATCCTGTAGTTTGACCTCTTATCTTTCTTTGGTGTCTTGTCCCTGCTTTTTACACATCATTTGAAATGTTTAGAAGAAGCAAAGGAAAAATAAAATCTGCACTTACTTTTTTGGTGCTGGTATATTTAAAATGGTAGCAGGAAGTTAAACTTCATCACTTAATATCTGACCACTTTTTATGGTATTTACAATTTTTTCTTCTATGTTATCAGTTAAATTATATACATTATTAATTATTACATTTGTTATTGACATGAAAATATATTTTTTGTAAAAATCCTCAACTTTTAGTAACTGGGAAATTTTTCATTGAAATTTTATTTCATTATATAAATCTTATAGAGGGAAGTATATATCATGTCATGTGTAATCTGTTTTTAGTAAATTTCAAAGAAAGTGCAAATTATTGATTATTAGTCCTATTTTACCTACTATTTGAACGTATTAAAAAGAAATCACTCATATTTGTTCATGAGAGATGGTGTGACCTGTACCTCCAGCATGTGGGGGAAACACGTGGATGAAGCGATAATTACTGTAGTGTGTCATGGCCCCTATGGATTAAAAAAATGCTCTATGTACACAGCAAAAATGAACTTGAAGGGGGATTTGACTTCTTTGTCACTTACAGTGTTGTTTTCCTAGATTTGAGCATCAGTCCAACTCAGAGAGGAGGGCAGTATGTGTGTTTGACAAACATCACCCTGCTTGAGATTTGTTCCTTTGGGTTGATGGGCTGTTGTCTCTTAGATTTCTCCAATATAATTATATAAATTTCTGAGGTGGCTGTAAATAAATCAATTTAACAGATTATTGTAATGTCATCAAGGCCTTTGATGAGTTAATTGAAAATTTTTGTGTGAAAAGGGGAAAGGGAAATAAGCAGAGAATGATAGGGCTACAGCAGGCTTTGAATGGTCAACACAGCATAAGGGCCCTGAGAGATAAAGAGGAGAAAAGAGGACAAGAGCGTTTTAGCTAAAACTCATCTGCTTGTTAGTTTTCCTTGGGCCAGACTGCTCAGTAGTGCCTGTGACCTTTGCCATGTCTTTAGGTGCTTCAGTACCCCAAAGAGAAGTCCTCATTTCACCAGTAGGGCCCTTCTTTTGAGTTTCTCATTTCAGCTGAGGTCAAGTTATCTGACTCATGTCTTTTCATCTGCCTGCCTGCTTATTAATATAGTTGCTATATCCTATAGATTCTACCTCCATTCTATCTCTCATCTGTTTCTTTTTTTTAATCTTTTAAAAAAATTTATTGATTATCCATCTGTTTCTTTCTTTATATTTTTATTGCCAAAATCAAGTTCAAGACTGCATCACCTCTTGTCTGGATTACTGATTTGCCTTCTAACAAGAAGGCATTATCACCCAGTACCTTATTAGCTTGAATCCATACCGATACATAGATATATTTTACTAAAAAAGTACCAGTGACTACTCATTCACAGACAGCAACCAAATGGACAGTAAACTGCTTTTTCTCACATTCAGAGTCAGCCACAATAATGGCTAACTTCTCTCTCAATCTCTTCTTTTTCTTCTGTTTCAAATAGTTGCCAAATTCATTGGTGCTCCTGCCGCCTGGAGCATGTCCTTTCATTCCTCTTACCCCAAAGTTGTTTATTTACTAACATTTTAGATATATTTTTGTGACATTTTCCTGATTTTTCTCAACTAGAAGTGATAATTTTAAAATTTGAACCTTTATAATTATGTGAACATCTTCCATGCCAGATTTAGGTTTTTTCTTTTCTATTACAGTGTTAATTTTTTGTTCTACCTTTTAGATTGTAAACATGATAAGAGAATAAACTCTATTTTATTGTTTCTTGTATCTTCTATTTAGCACATCTCAATACCTTCATGTAAAATAAGAACTCTGTAAATTTTGTTAGATTGAGAGTAATGTGTAGAGACGTAAAAAATGTAATATACTTTAATCACCCCATGAAGAAAGAATGTTTAGACTATACATAATGGTACAGCTTAAAAAAATATATTGTTTTTTAAATGATCTTGGTTGACAGTAGGCCTTCCAAAAGGCGGTCTGTGATCTTTTCTATTGTTTTCAAATCCCTATATAAATATGGAAAAGAAAATTATGAAATTGTTTTGGCTCACTTAACTAGTGGAATGACTAATTAAGAGATATATACATATATATAATTATTATTTTATATATACACATATATTTTTATTGTAATAAGGAGTCTTTTTTATACATTTCTACCACTTGGAAAACTAGGATTGTCTTGAAGTCAATGGAAAGCTGTAAGAGTCTCTATCAGGTTCTCTCTAACAAAAGGGAATGAATGTTGAAGTGGAAGGTATGGAGCTGCCGCAGTACAAAGCATCGTGAACATTTTAGTTAGCAACTGAGCTTATTAACATAAACAGAAATGAAATTTACTTTATGTTCCCCAAAAGACATTAGAAGTATAGTAACTATGGTGGGTACCTAGGGTACTTAGTGCCTAAAATTTAATTCCTAAATAAATACCTCCCCTGACCCCAGCTTCCCCTTTGAGTTATTGCTACTAGGGCAGGGCGTTGATTTCAAATGTCGATAACAGATAGGGAAATATTCCTTTAAGAATTCATATTAAACAAAAAGAATATGTTAAATATACAGAAGTTCAGTATCTAAAGTTATTTTGCAGTACCTAACTCACTTCATGATTACTGTTTACTATCTAAATACAAAGACATCATCAATCTCTGACTTTACATTTCTTCCAGTGATACTAAGAAAGAGTCCTTGTTAGCTCTTTCTCCCCTTCCCTATTGCTAAAGTGATAAGTTTAAATGTGTTAACATTTAGCATTCATTTAGTTACTTCACTTCAAAAAAACAAAACCCAACCTTTAATAATAAATCTTTGCAAACTAACGCCGGCATCGCACAAGTTTTTGGAATGCTCTCTTGAAATCTTCATTAAAGATTGTATAAATCAGTGGATTTATAAGGGAATTGAGATATCCAAGCCATGCCAAAAAATTTGACATTTCTTCAGAAATTTTACACTGTTCACAGACATTAACAACCAATTCTTTTACAAAAAAAGGAAGCCAACATATTACAAATGCGCCCAAAATTAATCCCAGGGTAGTGGCTGCTTTGCGTTCTCTTGTGCCTGAGACCTTTTGCCTTCTCCAAGATTTCTCATGTTTGAATTGAGACCTGGGACTTTTTACTGTGCTACGAATTCTATCAAAGTCTGTTGATGGATCAGATAAAGACTTTTCTAGCATGGAGTGGGTGGACACCAGTCTAGTGCTTTTCTCACCACTCTCCAAAAGAACTTGACCATTCAGTTCCTCCTTGGCAATCCTACTTGCTTGTCTCTTGTGGTATAATGTCTTTGCTGCTTTATATATTTTGTAGTAGAGGATCAAAATCAATGCCAATGGGATATAGAAAGCTCCAAATGTTGAGTAAATAGTGGAAACAATGTGGTCATGTTTGATGATGCACTCATCATCTCGACTACTTCCTTGGTGCCTCCAGAACAGAGGAGGCATAGAGATAAAAATAGATATAATCCAAACTACTGTAATCATAATGCCAGTATTCTTAGGAGTCCTTTTCCTGGCATACTCGACAGCATCTGTGATTGCCCGGTACCGATCCAAAGCTATAGCAGAGAGATGCAGGATGGAGCAAGTGCAGCATGTAATGTCAACGCTCAGCCAAATGTCACAGACCACTTGCCCCATAATCCAGCTCTCTCTCACAATATACACAATGCTGAAAGGCATCACCAGGACAGCTACAAGAAAATCTGTAACTGCCAGAGAGCAAATTAAGTAGTTGGCTGGGTGGTGCAGCTTCCGGGTCACAATAATTGCAGTGATCACAAGGGAGTTGATGGTGGTTGTCATCAGCGCCAGGCTGGAGAGAGTGAGGGACACCAGGATCTTGGATGGCATTCTGTTTAGTAGTTCTTCTGAGGTCCAATTTTGATCAGATGAATTTAAGAAATCCATTTTTTTGTTTTAAAAGATAACTACAGCTGAAGAATGGATACCTGTAACAAAGGAGAAAAGCAGTTCAGAGAAGGATTTGTAACCCAGTGAGAGAAAGACAAATTCCACGTGATTTCACTCATATGTAGAATCTAATGAGTAAACTGAAGGAACAAACAAGATAGAGACAGACTCAGAGAGAGAGAGCAGGCTGCCAGCTCTGGGGGTGAGGGTGGAGGGATGGAGCAAAAAAAGAAAAAAAAAGACTCACAGACATGGACACCAGTGTGGTGGTTGTGGGGCTTGGGGGTGGGGGAAGTGGGGGTTGGAGGTAGAAAAGGGTGTAAGGGAGATAGGTGGTAGTGAAAAAATACAAATTTTAAAAAGACTTTTCTCTTCAAAATAATCTTTTTAAAACTGTTTATGTATATTTTCCCAGGATATTCAAAGGATAAAAAAAATGAATTGAAAATGAAGATTTTATTTTATTTTTAATTTAAGAAACCAGTAAAAACAGTAACAAACAGTAACTTTGAAAACATTTCTTAAAATGCAGCTCAAATAAAACAATTTTATGAGTTAATTAAACTATTACTCAGGAAAATTTGTACCATTATAAAATTGAATTAAAAAACTATATTAATCTTAGCTATGATGTTCTCTTTGCAGAAGAAAAAACTTAAAAACACATATCATTAGTATTTATTTATGTGTTATATAAGAAAATATTATTTTAAAGGCAGTATTTAAAATCATAAACAATTTTATACTAAATTCAAAGTTACATTGAGAACATTATGATTGAGTTTATGAAGACTGAAGGAACTTTTAATGTATTTTATGTCATGATATAAAGGTCATAGAGGAAAATAAACAAAATAAAATATTTTTAGTATCTCTTAGCATTCCATTATTATTTTATGAAGTTAGGAAAATATCAAAATGTTTCCTAGTCTTTGTGGATAGCAGTAGTTTTAGTTTAAAATAAAATAAAATTAGTTACAGTGAAATAAATGGGCAATGCTGCCCATTATTATAACAACCACTAAATAAGGTGACCTTGACCGTAGGGAGAGCTCATAATAGCACACAGCCCGGGACGGCAATTATTTTTTCTATAAGCCACCATTATAACAATTGTGTAACCTTACTTTTGAAAGAAGAGCTTGCAAACATGGTTTCTGACTTTTGCTTTGGTCTATGCTATTATGTAATTACAAGTCAAATAAGAGTAATAAGAATATACTTGTTTTTATAAAATAATTTTTTACATCAACCTTCTCTCTTCCTTTAATAATTCTTTAGCAGCTCTCTCTGTCTTAGGAAGAGACAGAGAGAAGAGAGAAACCTGAAACTTGATTCTTAGTTATAACTAATAATAATTGTACTTCCCTATTCCTTAAATAATTTTTACTTTAAATGGTTATTTCATTCGTTGAAACTAATAGAACAATACATTAAAATACTTGATATTTTTATATCAAGTGCTTCTTATGAAGAGTGTGTATATTTTAAATCATCACAGTGCAGCATATTTAATACTCTATTGCAACTGGTTTACCACTACTAAATTTCATTTTTATTTTCTCCTATTCATTGGAGGCCGGTTCTGATGGTTTGCTCCTAAGCAAATTAAGTGGCAGAAGGAATTAGAATACCTGTTACTCAGAAAATAGGTATTTCTGCTGTGTGTATATCAATGTTATAAATTATATCAACACTTACCTATTTTTAAAGAGCAAGTAAGAAAACTCCAGGTTTTCACAGTTTCCCCTGTTTTCAGCCTGTTATGAGAGTTATGCCATATGACCGTATTTCCTAAATTAGTGTTGGAGCATAGGTCCATCAGCATCATTAGAATCCCTGTTATGTGCTTTCAATATCAGTGGGCCTCACAGTGTTTCGCTATCTTCCTTGGAAACAACTCTGGGATGGGGTAGGGGGTCAATGGTCAATGGGGGAATGCTTATTCCAAAGCCATTTAGAGATCTTAGAAACATCATAGATGAATTAATTTATAACTTCCTTTCAAATTTACCCCCATTCTTCCATCATAACATTTGCACTACTTATTCTGTAAAGAGGCTAAATATTTTCTTAATTGGTTAATTCTTTTGCAACAGTATTTAGTGTTATGAGAATTCATTTAAAAGAGCTGCCATTTTCCATGTCATGAGCAAAAATAACTTTCCACTGTAATTTGCCTGATAAACAGTTTTGGCACAAGAGCCTCTTTAAGAGATAATCCTCAAATTACATTTTGAATAGAATATTGAAAAAAGAGAAACTAAAAATAGTTTCTATGTGTGTTTCCATAATAAAATGTAATTCTGTGGGGAAATGGACCAGCTTATAATAAGAAAGAGAATTATTTGATAATTCAAATGATTTCTCAAAGCACCAGCTTGTAGCATTCAAATTAGGCTCATTAAAATGGTACTTAGTACTAGGGAAAAATATCAAAACATGTCATAAATTCTATTGTAGTTTATAAGAAATCTCCTTAGTAAATTTGGAAAATTAATCTTCTGATAGAAAACAAGGAAAATAGGAAAACAATTGGGTTTCTTCACCTTTTTGTCTTATTTTCCTTGCCACTTATAATTAGAATTTCAATAAAACATGTACCATTATTAATTCAAACATAGCCTTTAATTAGATTTGTTCAGATTCTTTTACATCTAAAGTTCCCACTGTGAGTCCTCGTGGTGCCAGGGACCACTTCTGGGTTGCCGAACATAGACTACGGCACACGAATTTCTCCTACTCTTAGAACGTAGACTGCATTCTGTATTTTGAATGTCTTTACTGGGTAATAGTTAGGATTACTCTAAGTAGAGCCTATCGTTCCATCAATTATATGTAGCCTTTTTCATAATAACAGACAGAAAAACTTCCCAGGATTTACTTCTTGACTTATATAAGTTAAAAAAAAAGTTGATTTATATTCAGTTGTCTGTTTATCTTAATGTCCAATTATATTATTCCCATTCAGGATAACCTATAAACTCCTAGTTTAATTTACTTTAGATTATAAAGACTGGGGGGTGGGGGAAGGCATACACAAATAGCTTTAATAATAACATTGTAAAAAGACAAAAAAAGTAACATTCGATTCTACCAAGACCTCATGAGAAACTACAAAACTGTCTGCTCTAATTAGAATAATAAAAATACTTGTCTTGTCTGAGTGGTTACTTCTCCAGGGACTATGTTAACTGCTTTACATATACTAACCCACTCAATTGTCCTTGCTAATCTACAAGGTAGGAACGGGTATTTTCTCCCATTCCATAGACAAGAAAACTGAAGTATAGTGATTTAATGAACTTTTCTACAATAATGATATAACTGACCGGTGGAACAAACCCATGCAGTTAATCATCATTTTATTGTCTGTGAGAGGTTTGTTACTTTACTTAATAAACCCTGTTCTAGTATTGAGGTCAATGGATTTTCTTTTGTTCTGTAAAATAAAGATTATGTTATAGAGTAAGAAGTATGTTCAAATGGAGGCAGGTATCCAATAGAATGAACTGCTTATTTCTTTCTGGTAATTTTTAAGATAATGACCAGATGTAAGTGTGCAAACTGATGTGCAAATTATAAAAGTAGGAATGTGTTCATAGTGTTTTTAAATTTTTTATTCTGCTTTTCCAGTTCTGAGATGTCCCTCTGTTCTTATTGTATATCCTTGCTCCCATTTATTTCTTTAAGAACTGTTGTTTATTGAGTGCTATTTATGTGCTGACTAATCTTCCAACTGTAAAAAATACCCCCGCAAGAACCACCAAACAAACAACCAAACCTATTCCTAAACAAAACAGCAAAATAACATATTGTTCTTATTTTTAAGACACTAGCATGTTTATAAAACAGCTAACCATACTTATAATACAGTCATACAATGCAATAAGGGCATTATAGAGGTAGGTATAAAGTGTACTGCTGGTGAGGAAGATTTAATCATTCCGTGGTGAAACAGTGAAAGCCTTTGCGGGTAGAGGAAGGTGTGAGAAACAGCAGAAGCATAAAAAGGCAGGATGCATATGGAGTAAGTAGTCCGATGTGAGTACTACAAAGGCACATCAGCAGCAAGAGTGGAGGAGAAAGATGAAAGTTATGGTAACCAGAAAGACACACTATAATAAGGACACGAGATTTTCTTTGCCAGGCAATAAAAAGTCATTGAAATGTTTCAGAGGGTAAGTGAAAGGATAGGATCTGCGCTTTGGCAGAGTGAGTTGTACAGGTAGACTGATTCAGCTTGAAGGGACTGGTGCTGCTGCTCTAGGGAGAAAGCATAAGCAAAAAAATTACAGAGAACTCTTAAGTATGTAGCTGAAATTAGAACCTGAGAAAGTCATTGGAATAAAACTGATCTAGGTTTTTTATCCTCCATCAACACTCTAAAATTAGGGATTCTATATCAGAGAAAAAGATAATCGAATTGATTCAGGACTGGATTAGGAATTGGGATGCAGGCTGGGATCAAAGGCCAAGGAAGAATTTGGTGGTGATGCTGGGTCAATGCAGATTCAGAAAGGAGCAGATCAGAGAGGGCAATTCAATGAAGAAATGGGCCAGGGATGGGTAATTTGAGGTCTTGATGAGGTTAAGGAGCAGGTGTAATGTAGGTTCAGGTAATGTATGAGGATGAAAAGAAGAAAAAGAAAGAAAGAAAGAAAAGAAAGAAAAGAAAGAAAAGAAAGAAAAGAAAGAAAGAAAGAAAGAAAGAGAGAGAGAGAGAGAGAAAGGAAGGAAGGAAGGAAGGAAGAGAGGAAGGAAGGAAGAAAAGGAAGGAAGGAAGGAAGGAAGGAAGGAAGGAAGGAAGGAAGGAAGGAAGGAAGGAGGAAAGAAAGAAAGAAAAGAAAGATTGCAGTTATGTTCAGAGCCTGGGATTGCAGTTTCAAATTTAAGAAGTGGTTTGAGGACTGGGGTAGGAAAACAGTAATAATTGCTCTAACTTCTTCAGCTCAGTAAAGACTTGCTTACAGAGAGCAATGTGGGTCTTCACAAACACTTTATAACACTTCTAAAGTCAAGGGCATTGCTCACATTTTCCAGGTATGTGTATAAATTTTCTTTATTTTGTTATCATTGTCTGTTGGATATAGTCTTTAAGTCTCTTGAACTCTGGTTCTTGATATACCCTACTAAGGTTTGTCAACTCAACCGCCTTTTTGGCTTTCGATACCCATTTTCTGCCTGTCGCATCTTGCTTCACCTATTCAACTTAGGTGGTGTGTCTGATTCCCACACGTTTGACCTAGTCTCATTCCACCCTTTGGATTATCATTCCCTTAGACTTCCCACTGTCTGCAATAATTCCCATTTCTCTCATGCTCAAAATACATTCACTTTCTCTCCCGGGTGCCCCAAACTCATCCAATCATGGCACAGTCTCAGAGTCCATAATCTTGGGTTTTGCACGAGATCAAAAAGCAGACGAGGCTCTAGGAAGCTGCAGTATCTCTTGATTCAGAGGTCTGTAAGGTAAAAACGAAGTTATCTGTTGCCCAGTTCCCAACAGAGAGTGATCAGTCAGGGACAGGATACTTGTAATAGATATTTCCATTCAAAAAGATGAGGCCAATAGAGGCACAAAGCAGCCTCTGATCTGAAATTCAGCCAGGCAAATGCCAGAGTGCAGTACGTGGAGGATTAGAAATGCACCTTCATAAGAGGCTCACTTTTGCTCTCTGATTTGCTTGCCTAATCCACTGGATCCTGTGACGCTGGAAGCCTCTCTCTTAACTTTGCTTTCAGAGAGGTCATGTGTTTTCTATGAGAAATAGTCTGGATTTACAGATAAGTAGACTTCTCAGCCTGCTTTTTGCCTATAGAAGATGTTTTTATTTTGAACTGTTTCTTTCCTCTTTGATCATAATTAGTATAATTCTCTTAAAAACTTCATATTTCCCTGTGAATCGGATTGGAAATCACAACATGCCTGAAAATGCCACATGCATCATTTTTCAAGATAGACTTCTGTCTACTTTGCACAGAATATTAGAGCTGTGGGGTGATACCGTTAAGATTCTTACAAGCCCTTTTGTCTAGCTGACAGGCTCTACTAGGCCGCCTCTTAAACCTTTTTGAAGTTTTAATAAAGAATTTTCATATTCTTGATCTGTTCTTTACCCGAAGGCCATGTGTGCTTTGAGAATCGTTGCTATCCTCCCAGATAAGTGATGAGATATAGTTTTGTTTTCCTTCAGCAAATCTTATATATGTCTTACATATGTCTTCTAAATTATGCTTGCAAAGTATAATTCTTCCCTTTCCACACCTTAATATACACAGCTAAGAAAAAAAAAACCAAAAACACCTGTAACTGACACTTTAAACAATATGCTTGGAAATCATCTTTGCCAGATCCACAAATTCATCAAGCTTATTTTATCTTTTATGTTACAGGAGGCACATTCTTACAAATTGTTTTGCTACCACAAAACATAGGTTGCCCTCTTTCTAGTCTCCAAGATAGTTTCATCACTTCCTTTTCAGGCACCATTAAAAGTTGGCTCACTAACAGTCTCCTCACTGGTTTTTTTAGGCTCTTCCTGCCACCTGGTCTTAAAGCCAAGGCCATGGGTACTGACCCTGAGCTGACAAGGATGAACTGTGTTGGATTATTTGTTGTGAGTTCAGCATCACTAATGAGCTCCCGATCCCTGCAATGTACAGCAGCTGTAGGGAGCTGTATTTTGATGAAGAGGGGAACTCACACATGGTTTGGGAGGCAGAAGAGGAGGACAACTGATGACCCTCTGGATGCGGTTGCAGCGAGATGCATGGGCAGATGTTGGCAGGAGCTTCTCTGTCTGCTTCTGCACAATTTCTCAGATACTTTTGAGAAATACAACAGTTTCCAGGGAAGACTTTGAGAACTGTCCACGCTGGGACTTAGGCTCAGATGTTTCAGTGTCTGCTTCTTCAACTTTAGGCAGCAATTGGATTTTGACCTGAAATTAAATTTAGACTTTCCTGACCTTCTTTTCCTAGTTTTCCCAATATTAATGTAAACTCCAATATCTTCATTGAATTTCTTATTCCAGGAATATTTGGGTGACTCTGTTACCCTGACAAGTCCTACACTAATACAAGGAGACACATTGCTAAGTGGTAATTAGAAATTAATAACCAAAGTACCCTTAACCCTTAACCAAATCTTAAAAATGTGAAGCCAAATTTTCATTAAAACCATTAATGAAAGAGCCCTTAACTTAACCAAATCTTAAAAATATTTAGAAAGAAGAGAATAAGTTGAGTGAAATTTTACACACTCACATGTCATTTCTTGAATTATTCTGGTTACTGTTTTCAAGAGACACCTGCATAGTAATCTGTTACAGTTGGGAAAATAATTGATTGCAACAATGAAAATCTTGGGGAAAACTGCAATGCATTTGGTGAACACTGTGAAACCAGTTATAGGAGCACCAGCTATGGCAAAGGAAGCAAATACACATGCACAGTCTCAGTGTGCCATGCTATTTCCTTTGACACTGGCTGAAATCTGAAGAGGGAGGGAGCTGAGTATTGGTGTAGGCAGAGGAGGGATGGGGGACATAGGAGCAAGGGGTTGTGAAGGTAGTAAGAACTGATGTTATGAGATTGAGAGTTCAGTTTATTAAAAGGCTATCGAGCATTGTGAATGAAACCCACAAGTGCTGGAGTTGATCAGAACTTCAGTCGAAATCTGTCTTCACCATTTACTAGTGTTGGCTTGGGAAAGTCATTTCAACTTTCAAAGACTCAGCTTCATTATCTGTAAAGTGAAAATAATAAGAATCAAACCTATAATGTGCTGTTAAAGATGAAATCCCTTCGGTACCTGGTACCTAATAAACTCAGTATTTATAATTGTCATCTGTAGTATGGAACTAGCAACCTCTAACTTTAGAATTATCATAAGCATTAATAATGCTTTTACCGGGGTAAAAAGCATTGCTTTTATTTTTACCTAGCCAAAATTCCATAGTACCATTATCGTCTGATTTTCAAGTTCTCTAATTCTGTGTCAGAAGGTGGTTGTGGTAGGAAGCGACAAAGTACCATGAATGAGGACACACTCTCAATATTCTCTCAATATCTGAATTAAAATGGAAAATGGGTAAGCTGTTAACAAGTTAGAGATGGAGATTTTGAAAGAATATTTTCATGATCTTCTCCTTTGCTAACATAACTTCTCTTTGAGTGCTCAGTAGGACAAGTAGTTCACTCCATAGTGACATTAGATATAATGCTGTTATAATGTTGTATGTAAATAATTATCACCAGGAACTAGATGACATCTTGAAATTCTGTACCCTTACTGGAAAAGTACTAAAAAAGTGAGATTTAGCTCTATACTAGAAGTAAATATATTTCAAAAGTTCTTTCTAAGGGATAGAAATAGATATTACATGAAAAATGGAAACAAACAAAAGCTAGGATAGCAATATGTATACTGCACAAAATAGACTTTAAAACAAAGCTTATAACAAGAGACAAAGAAGAACCCCGCAATTCTACTTCTGGATATTTACCCAAGAAGGCCTAAAACACTAATTCGAAAAGACATATGCATCCATATGTTCATTGCAGTATTACTTATAATAGCTAAGATGTAGAAGCAACCTAAGTGTCCATCAATAGATAAGTGGATATAAAAGTAGTACACATATAAAATGGAATATTACTCAGCCATAAAAATGAATGAAATTTTGCTATCTGCAGCAACATGGATGGACCTAGAGGGTATTATACTAAGTGAAATAAGTCACACAGAGAAAGACAAATACCATATGATTTCACTTATGTGTGGAATTTAAAAAACAAAATAAATGAACAAATAAAACTGAAACAAACTCATAGATACAGAGAACATTTTAATGGTTGCCAAAAGGGAGGGGTGTTGGCAGCATATGTGTAAAAAGGGAAGAGCTGGCCCTGGCTGGTGTGGCTCAGTGGATTGAGCACGGGCCTATGAAACAAAGGGTTGCTGGTTTGATTCCCAGTCAGGGCACATGTCCCCATTAGGGGGCATGTGAGAGGCAACCACACATTGATGTTTTACTCCCTCTCTTCCTCCCTTCCCCTCTCTAAAAATAAACAAATAAAATCTTAAAAAAAGGGAAGAGATAAAGAAGTACAAAGTGGTAGTTACAAAATAGTCATGGGGATGTAAAGTATAGCTCAGGGAGTATTATCAATAATATTGTAACAACTATGTATGGTGTCAGATGGGTACTAGACTTATCAGCGTGATCATTTAGTAAGTTATATAAATGTTTAATTACTATGTTGTACACCAGAAATGAATGTAATATTGTATGTCAATTATAATCAAAAAATAGAAAATTACCAAAAAATTATTTCTAAAGTTAGTATTAACAATATGAGGAATATCTTAATCTACGCATTTAATTTTTCATTTTTTTAAATATTTTATTTATTTTATTTTTACAGAGAGGAAGGGAGGGAGAAAGAGAGGGAAACATCAATGTGTGGTTGGTTCTTGAGCGCCCCCTAATGGGGACCTGGCCCACAACCCATGCATGTGCCCTGACTGGGAAATGAACCAGTGACCCTTTGGTTTGTAGGCTGGCACTCAATCCACTGAGCCACACCAACCAGGGCTAATTTTTTATTCTTAATCTAGAATAAAATATTAGATTAGACAAAGTCTATCACAAAATTTGGGGGACAATAACCAAGTTTACCTAAACATGAATGAAAATATCATGGTGAATCATTTGGAAAAAAATATCGCATGCTTAGGATGTGTTAAAATTCAATGAAAATTGTGACGTTAAAAGAAATCTAATTTTAGCAATACTTCCATTAACAACTTTAATTTCTTGATGCATAATAACTAGTTAACTAAGCTAAGCTGTCAAGGTTTGAGCAAGTTCAAGCACAACAACCTACTTTTCTTTCTCTCTCTTGGTCTTTTTTTTTTTTTTCAAACCAGAACTTGACTGAACCAGAACAGGCATTAGACTGTTACTTATAGTTTATGCAAATGTAACTAATGGAATGAAAGTTATTTCTCTTGAACATGATGTATGCTCTTCTATTTTATTCTATTTTTTTAAATATGTGAAATTGAAAGCATTGCTATTCCTCTTCTTTGATCTTTAATCCACTTTCTCTCTTTTGACCCCCTTGACTTAAGCTTTATAAAGTATATATTTACATCTGACAAGTTAGTAAGTACCAAGTAATTAACTGAGTATCAGAAATAAAACAAATGACTAATATCGGCATTTATTGAGCACCCTTGGGTTGGTAGAGCTCATATACGAAGCAGAAATCTAGTAACATGGTGTGAGGGGTTAAAAGCTCTCAGATCAAATTGAGTAGTTGACTTGCCATCTTCAACTCATTGACATTATAGCATATTCAGCCCTGAACAGAAGGCAAATGTTATGTAGCTGTGATTTGGAGCTCTGCTTACGTGCAATCTGGTCTCCCAGTCAGCTGATTAGTCAAGGCTATTAACTAAAATATGAAGAAAATCTTAACATTTAAATTTGGATAAAGCAGCCTGTACTTGACTGAGACATATTTAGCCTAAATATATACTAGTTTCATGTAAAGATGAGGTATTATGATTTTAAATAAGATGGATACTTTTTATTTTTATTTTATTTGGTTAGCTTTACTTAATCTTGTAGAATATATTCTGTTTGTCTGGTTTACCTAGTGCATTATCCTAAAATGCCAAGATATAAATTAAAGCACAGAAGTTGGTTAAGATTGCAAGGTCTTGAGATTCAGCCCCCCCAAAATTATGAGAAATCTGTCTATATCTGAATGAGCAGAAAGGAGAACTCCTCTTCATGTACTTTGACTTAACATACTGTTTTCAATCTGAGAATATTGAAATTGCTATAGTTTTTCTCTTCTCCAGGATTTTTGGTTTAACGTGTTATAATGTAAAGAAGAAATTTTCAGTCAGTAACTTCAATCACTTTTACCCTTTTTTTTTTACTGTGATTCCTACTATAGTAGTGACTTTTTATTGTCTCTAGATGAAAAATATTTTAATGAAGTTACTTGGAAATTAAGCTAGTAAAGTCATATGTTTTAGAAAATAGTATAAATAAAAATTATAGAATGTGCTGATATTTCAGAAATGTCTTGGATAAATGATAAAGATTTATATATTACCTAGTGGTGCTTAGCACAGAACCCATCTGAACTGTCACCAAAACAGAATGACAAAATATCAGAGAACACAATGGTTCAGCCTCCTGATTTGTTGCCTAAGTTTTGTGCATCAGTCAATACTGATTAAGCAATGCAGTGTGAGCTAGGTTCTGTCTGTACCACATGTACACGAAAGATGCTGCCCAAGCCATCGAGGATTATATAGTTTACCAGTAGATGCGGCAAAGAGACCAACACCTATCAGCGAGCATTTACTCAGTGTCAGCATTGTAGTTGGCACTCTGGGTGTACAATGGATATGTCATAAAACACTTTCTCAAAGAGCTCACTGTTGGGTTATATGAGTCACTGCACTATAAAGAAAGATAGGTGCACTATAGTAGACATTTAAAAAGAACTCTAGGCATTGAAACTTTTTCTTTCTTATAATAGTAAAGATATTAACAGCCATATTTGTTGGATATTTAAAATTAAATACATTAAAATGCAAATGAGTTGGCAAATAAAATATTCAAAACTATAATAGCAGTAGATTAAATAATAAGACAATTACTGAAAAATTGTCCTCTTGTTTTACTGAGAATTGATAATAGAGATGTTGAATATGAAAAAATTCAAAGGAAGAATTTTGAATATAATGTTTGTTCGTCAGAAGTTGAGGGAAGCTTCAGCATGATGAACAATTTTGTTGCCATTAAGAAATCATCTCACATGGACAAAGCCAAAGGGGGGTAGAACCAAGGGGTGGGAAGTGGGGATGGCTGGGGTGGGGGGAGTGGTGGGAGGAAAATGGAGACAACTGTACTTGAACAACAATAAAAAAATGTGAGGAAAAAAAGAAATCATCTCTACTTCTTGAGACTTCATGCTCTGCAAAGGTGTTGATCATTGGTGCCACTGAGGTGGGTACTAGGGCTGGGATGTACTTTCTACATGGCAGCTGGTTCCTCTGGGTGGCTGCTGAGCAGATAGATGGAGGTTGATAGATGGAGGTTCAGGCAGGGGCAGGGGCAATTGCTGCCTGCTGCTCCACAGCTTTTTTTCCCCTTGATCCCTTCCCTCCCCTCGCCCGCCCCCAACCAGAGCTGTCAGCCTGCTCTCTATCTATGACTTTGTCTCTCTTTTTTTTGTTATTTCATTTGTTCATTAGATTTTATGTATGAATGAAATCATACAGTATTTGTCTTTCTCTGACTGGCTTATTTCATTTAGCATAATGTTCTTCAGGTCCATCCATGCTGTCACAAAGGGTAAAATTTTCTTTTTTATGGCCAACTAGTATTCCATTGTGTAAATGTACAATAGTTGTTTTATCCACTCATCTACTGATGGACACTTGGGCTGCTTCCAATCTTGGCTATTGTAAATAATCCTGCAATGAACATAAGGGTGCATGTATTCTTTTGAATTTGTATTTCAGGTTTCTTCAGGGCATTTCATAAATTCCCTGAAGTGGAATCACTAAGTCATAAGGCAGTCCCAATTTTAATTTTTTGAGGCATCTCAAAAACACTGCTTTCCATTGTGGCTGCATCAATCAATCTGCATCTGCACCAACAGTTATTTGTTAGTTTGATTGATGATAGCTGTCTGAGATGTGTGAAGTTATATCTCATTCTCTTATTTTGCATTTCCCTGATGATTAGTGACATTGAACATCTTTTTACATGTCTATTGGTCACCTGTGTGTCCTCTTTGGAGAAGTGTCTGTTTAGGTCCTTTGCCCATTTTTAATTGGATTGTTTGTTTTTTGGTGTTGACTAGTATAAGTTCTTTATACATTTTTGATGTTAATCCCTTATCAGATGCATCATTGGTGAATATGTTCTCCCATTCAGCGGGTTATCTTTTCATTTTATTGATGATTTCCTTTGTTGTGCAAATACTTATTAGTTTGATGAAGTCCCACTTGTTTATTTTTTTGTTTCCTTAGCCCAAGTTGATATAAGAGAAAAAGCATTGCTATAAGAAATGTTTGAGATTTTACTGATTGTTGTGGCTAGGAGTTCCAGTACTATGTTGAATAAGAATAGTGAAAGTGAACGTCCCTGTCTTTTTCCATCTTAAGGGAAACAATTTTAACTTCTGATCCTTGAGTATGAAGTTGGCTGTGGGTTTGTTGAGGTATGTTCCCTCTATTACCACTCTGCTGAGAGGTTTTTCATAAATGGGTGATGGATTTTTCAAATGCTTTTTCTGCATCTGTTTTTAAAAAGATATTTATTTATTTATTTATTTATTTATTTATTTATTTATTTATTTATTTATAGAAAGGAGAAAGGAGGGAGAAAGAGAGGGAGAGAAACATCAATGTGTGGTTGCCTCTCAGGCACTCCCAACTGGGGACCTGGCCAGCAACCTAGGCATGTGTCCTAGACTGGGAATCAAACTGGTGACTCTTTGGTTCATAGGCCCACACTCAGTTCACTGAGCCACACCAGCCAGGGCTTTTCTGCATCTATTGATGTCATGTGATTTTTATTCTTCATTTAGTTTTTATGGTGTATCACATTTATTGATTTGAGGACTGTGCCAACTTTTCAGTTTCCATTCTCCTGTTTTATAATTTGACATTAGCTATTTTTTTTGGACTGAAGTTTACTTTTGTCATATACATAAAAAAGTAAGTGCATAGTGCAAAAAAAGATAGAAAATGTCTACCAAAAAGCTTTTGGCAGGACTAGGTCGTGTAGCTCTGTTGGTTATAGTGTCGTCTCAATATTCCAAGGTTTGGGGCTCTATCCCCACTCAGGGCACATAAAAGAATCAACCAGTGAATGCATACATAAGTGGGGCAACAAAGCAGGGCTTCTCTCTCTCCCCCTTCCTCTAACATCTTTTTAAAGGCCACATGATGTAGCACATTATTTGTTTAGAAATGCTTGTCACTAATTCAAAGTTTCTGTAAATTCATGTCATTAATTGAATTAATCAAGGTTTATGAAGAGCGTGGTGATATAAAAAATAGAAATCCAACCAAGTCAGCGTAAGAAAAGGGGGTCATTAGGAAGAGTGACAATATTAGACGAGGTCAGGAAATATAGCTGGTCCAGTTTGGGGATTGAAAAGAGAAAAGCAAAGGCAAAGGGGGATCATGTTATTTTCTTTCCAGATTTTAGTGGCCTCTTTCATCCTCATTTATCTTTGCTCTTTTCCTTACTAACTTTCCCTGCTTGCAGTTCAGCCCACATGAAGTCCTGGTGCCAGTGTTACATAACCGTTCCAGTCAATTGCCGGCTTCATCCCACAGATAACTGACTCAGTAACTCCCTGTCCTATGGATATTCTGAGGAGAATGTTAAACTGGCTTTAGAGTAAGGTGTCCTTAAATATTACCAGCAGAATGGAGTCAAGCTATGCCAAGGGGCGAGGGGTAGGTGGCAGAAGGAATTTCAGGGAGGGGTGATTACCCCAAACTATGTCAACAAAATCTAAGTATTAAGGAGTATTGAAGAATTAAATTACTGATTATTCCATGTTTTTTCTTTATTTTCATTTTTGACGCTAGTACAGATGTCCCCATTCCCACCCCCCACCCCTCCCCGTTTTGCCCGCCTCTACCGCCCTTCCCTCTGGCGGTCATCACACTGTTGTCTGTGGCTATAGGTTATGCATGTATGTTCTTTGGCTAATCCCTTCACCTTCTTTCATTCAGCCCCCCTATTGATTACTCCATGATGATAATTTTTATTGATATATTTATAGCCAGGGTAAGTAAATGATATCAGAGGCTTAGAAGTGGTTAGTTTGACCTAATGTGTACTTAGCTGAAGATGAGAAGATTCAGAGTAAGGGTAGGGGCTATGTTGCATTTTTATACTTAAATATTTTGGACAATTTTATAGAATTTTAATATTTGCCTTTAGAAGATCCTTGGAAGAGGGTGAATACCTTGGCATTCTTCTAAAGCAGGAAGAAAAACAGATCATGTGAGAATCTTAGGCCATGATATTTTTGGCGATTGGTACAGATGTGGCCCCAATCTCTTTGAAAGGTGGTTTTCTTCCCTAGGACATTTTGTGCTTGTAGGACTACACCAAGGCAGTCCCAGAGGAAATTGCTCTAATAAATAACTTTCTGTAGTGTCAGCCTTTTTGGCTGCCCTCCTTCCTCCCTCCCCATCTTGCTTCTTTGAGAAGAGTTAATCCAAATCTTTAGGTAAAGGAAATAAGTAGAGAACTGTGATAATTGTGTTCTACTCTGCAATTCATTTTAGGGGCAAAGAACCTCCAGGGATTTGTGTGGGTGTTGTGGAAAAAGAAATTGGTTTGAGTTTCTGGATCCTGCTGTAAGGAGGAAAGCGGAAAACCAGAAAACTGGCCTGGACTGGAGAAAGGTCTTGGCACTAAAAGGGAAAGAAGAATTTGATTCCTCAGTATTAACAGATAATACTGATAATACTGATTATTCCTCTAATCGTTAAATGTTTAATGAGTTCGTACCAAGTAGGAAGTCGGGTGCTCTGGGGCTACAGAAACTGAATTACAGACTTTGCTTTCAAAGGATTTACAACTTAGTCATAAAGACAAACGACTTACAGCTTTGGATAAGATAAAGCACTAATTTAGAGAAAGTTAAAATCTGGCCCTGGGATGCAAATACAGATGCTTTGCCGGAATCCTTTCAACTCCATGGACATTGAGGAGTCACAAAATTCTTAGTTCTGAACTGCAATATCATGGGTTTCCTAAACATGACCTAATGTCGCAGGTAACACTTTGAAGCCGACAGGAGTATTAAAAAGCCCAGACTGGGGCTTGCGACGTAGCGGTAGAAAGGCCGTAGTTCAGTGTCACCGTGAAATGAGCACAAAACACACAGCAGGTGGCTCGTTGATCTCTTCTCTTTGGGCATCACTTTGAGGATAAATAAGATTTAGTGAGGGCAAGTCTGAGGTTCTTAAATTCTTCACGTTTAGGCAACTAGACAGCTGAGCAACTCCTTCCCGCCTAATGTTCTGATATACAGTAAAAAGCTTTCTTAGAGTTACTTGTGGCAGGAACTTGTTTCCCATAATTGAATACTTTTTCAGAAAAAGTAAATGGTTATGATTATTGTCCCAAAATGATCTTTGTAGAGAAGTCACCATATATCAGTTTTATACATATGTTCTCCATCTTTGAAGCCAAAGAAAATATTCTCAGGGTAAACTTGGCTTTTTGATAAATAGGCAACTATCCAAAACAAATCAAGAAGATAAAGGTATTTCAATAAATAAAAAAGGTCAATAATTTACATTTGGTACATTTATTTGGTTAGAAAGGTTAAACATGTCACTTATCTTTGAGACTACGAATTTTCTATTTATTTAAAAAATTTAGTAAAATATAATCAGAGTATAAAATCAATGTTTTAATAAGCCTTGATTAAACTAATGAAAATGATGAAATCACACACAATTATTTGATATATTAGGGATTTATGAAAAATTAAAAAAACAAAACATAATGTTTAGTGTTATCAAAGTAAAACTTATTGTACATAAGAATCATTAGATTAAATTATAGGACCAAAGAAAGAATATTTGGGGAAAGGTAGAGGGTATTGATTGTCTGCATTTGCGTAAGAGTTATTTGAAACCAATTTGTTTTGATCATTTTTAAATAATCTTACCAAATAAGGACAAAGTGAATTGTCATTTGTATTCTCTGTTTATATTTTTTCCCCATTAGTTAGATACTATAGAAATTCTGTTAATATAAATCTGAGGACTATAAATACTTTTTAAAATGCCGATCAATGAAAAATTGACATAATTTAGTTTTTAAAAGAATTTCTGATGATTTCCACTCTTCCTAACTTAAGTATAAAGAAGAAATCTATTATGTCTATAATGAATTAATTCCTGACACAGATATACATTTAGTTTCCTTTTTTATTTTTAGAAACAACCTTGATAGTACAATTCTCATATGTTGACTTAAGTATAACAAACTTCATTTTTTCTTTTTGAATATGAATTTCTCTCTTGGCTTATTTTTAATTTTATGCTGAGTAAATAATACATATTTAAATAAGAAATGTTTGTGAGTGAATGATTTTTTTAAAAAATCGCAGTTTAACATAGCCTTTGTAACTATTTCTCACACTATCAATCTTCATTACCTAAACCACTTTTGCAAAATTTACTTAACATTTGCCTATTAGTTTTCCATATTTTTCTCCTTAAAAATTGCTGCTCTCAGTAGTTGCCAAAGCAGCAATTTTGAATTCCTAGACAGAAACTAATTTTTAGCATCTGTTTGGAAGAAATTGAAGTTGCTTTTTTCTTTTTCTTTCTTTTGTGGCATGTCAGTATTTAAGAACTAAAAATTTACCTATTTTCATTACTTGTATTCTATATGTAATTTTGATGCAGTTTAGATATTTAGCACCTTTAGGTTGCCAGACTTAGCAACTAAACAACAGAATGCTGAGTTAAATTTGAATTTCAGGGAAACAATGTATAATTTTTTTAGTATGTCTAGAATGCTTTTGCTGAGAAAAATATTATTTGTTTATGTGAAATTCAAATTTAACTTGGTGTCCTGTATTTTACCTGGAAACTCTAAAACATTTTACCATATTGGAAGATTTTGTGTAAACATTGCATTCCTTTTTAGATCCTACCTCCTCTCTTTATGTAATTTCCTTTATTTCCATCTTTAGGCTACAAAATGAAAAAAACAGTGAATTTAGTTATATAATTTTCCCCCATACTGTGAAGTAGTCTTCCTGTGTAAGATACCAGATACTATGTTTATGTACAATACATTAAAACTATATTTAAAAAAATTCAACAGCACAATAAGTAACCACATTCCTGATGAAACTTTAAGTCTTCAGTTTAACATTTCATCTCAGAATGCACTATAAAATCTCCTCTACATCTTTTGGGCTTACTCCCTTGATTGCAGTTGGCTGGGAATGAGTTCTCTTCCAATGATGAGTAGGGGCAAGCTCAGTTTGTTCATTGGATTCCACCTATGAGTGAAATCATTTGGTGTATGTCTTTCACTGACCGGCTTGTTTCACTTAGTATAATGTTCTCCAGGTCCATTCATACTGTTGAAAAGGGTAAAATTTTCTTTATTTTTTTTAATAGCTGAGTCACATTCCATTGTGTAAAAATGTCACAGTTTTATCTACTCATCCACTGATGGACACTTGAGCTGCTTGCCTATCTTGGTAAATAACACTGCAATGAACATAGGGGTGCTTATGTTAGTGTCTTGGGTTCCTTCAGATACATTCTCAGAAGTGGGATGGCTGGATCAAAAGGCAGATCCATTTTTAGTATTTTGAGGTATCTCCATACTGCTTTCCACAGGCGCTGCACTAGTCTGCATTCCCACCAACAGTGCAAAAAGGTTCCCCTATCTCCATATCCTTCTCAGCACTTGTTGTTTATTGATTTATTGATGATAGCTATTTTGACAAGTGTGAGATGATGTTTCACTGTGGTTTTAATTTGCATTTCTCTGATGTTTAGTGATGTTGAGCATCTTTCAATATGTCTATTGGCCATCTGTATGTCCTCTTTGGAGAAGTGTCTTCTCCAGGTCCTTTGCCCATTTTCCAATTGGGCAAAAACTGCAAATGTTCCCCTTAAGATCAGGAGGAAGACAAGCATGTCTATTTTTACGTCTCTCATTCCACATAGTATTGGAAGTCCTAGCCACAGCAATCAGACAAGAAGAAGAAATAAAAGGCATCCAAATTGGAAAGGAAGAAGTAAAGTTTTATTTGCAGATGACATGATACTCTACATAGAGAACCCCAAAGATTCCAAGAAACTACTAGAACTGATAAATGAATTCAGCAAAGTAGCAGAGTACAAAATTAATATCCAGAAATCAGTTGCATTTCTATATACCAATAACAAACTAACAGAAAGGGAAATGAAGAAAAAAATACCATTCACAATTGCTTCAAAAGAATAAAATATCTAGGAATAAACCTAACCAAGGTTGTAGAAGACCTATACTCAGAAAGTTAAAAGACACTGAAGAAAGGAATTGAAGAATAAGTGGAAGCACATATAGTGTTCATAGATAGGAAGAATTAACATCATTAACATGTCCATACTACCCAAAGCAATCTATAGATTTAGCACCATTCCTATTAAAATACCAATGGCATATTTCACAAAACCAGAACAAATATTTGAAAAATTCATATGGAACCACAAAAGGCTTCACATGGCAACAGCGATCCTGAGAAAGAAGAACAAAGTTGGAGGAATCACAGTACATAATATCAAACTATAATATAAGGCCATAGTAATCAAAACAGTATGGTACTGGTATAAAAACTGACACATAGGTTAATGGAACAGAATAGAAAGCCCAGAAATAAACCCACACCCTTATAGTCAATTAATATTTGACAGAGGAAGAAAGCACAGACAATAAGCTAGTTTATTCAATAAATGGTGTTGGGAAAATCGGACAGAAAAATAAAATTAGATCACATTCTTACACCACATACAAGAATAAATTCAAAATGGATTAAAGACTTAAATGTTAGACTCAAACCATAAAAATCATAGAAGAAAACATAGGCAGCAAAATCTCGGACATTGCTCATAGCAATATTTTATTGGATATATCTCTCCAGGCAAGGAAATCAAAAGAAAACATAAACAAATGAGACTACATCAAATTACAAAGTTTATGTACAGCAAAGGAAAATATCAACAAAATAAAAGACAACTCACAGAATGGGAGAACATATTTGCCGATACATCTGATAAGGGGTTAATATCCAAAATATATAAAGAACTTATAAAACTCAACATTAAAAGAATATAGTAATGTACTTTTTACATCTCATGTTTGTCTCTCTCTGATTTACACACTGTCTGAAAGTCTCAGAATGTGAACTGAAGCAATCTATCACTTTATTGATGTAACTAAAACATTCAGATTAAAGTTCAGGGCTGAAGATGTGGGCACCTATACGTGGAGGTGGCGGTTGAGAATGTGGTGGTAGATAAAATAACCAGGGGCGGAAGTATAAAATTAGAAGTGGTTTTAATACTGGATTCTGTGAGGGAAAGCCCCTAAATGGGAAGCAGATAGGACAGAAGTGGATTGGGAAGGGAGATGACAAAATAAAGAGAATACATTATCACAGAAACCAAGGGAAGAAAGAGCATTTAAGAAAGAAATGATGACCAGCAGTGTCAAATGCAGCAGAAATATACCAGACTATGTGGTAGGTAAAGGAATCCTGGATTTCACAGTTAGCAATTTATTAGCAGTCTTTTAAGGAAGGATTTTAATATTGTTGTAGGACTGGCATAGAAACTGCATTAGCGGATCAAGTAAATTAACAATTTAGCTTAGAAATAGCTAATATTTATAAAATGCTTCTAATGGGCCATGAACTATTGAACTCTGCTTGTGCCCTTGAGCACACAGAATTAAAGAATTAAAGAGAGAAACAGACAACATAGAAGTTTAAAACAAAAAAATCTTTTTCCAGAAAATGATAAAACAAAAAGATTTATACCCTCTGCCAAAAAAAGAGTAAGAACCTAGAGCATCTAAACAACACAATTTTATACTGTTGTCTAATTTATATTTACAGACATCCAACAATTGCAATAATGCAAAAGCCGTTGAGTAAAACTCTAAGTATTTGAGAATTGAACAACATACTTCTAATTATTCACGGGCCAAATAAAGAATTGCAAGAAAAATTAAAATATTTTGAACTGACTGATAATAAAAATGCTATATGTCAAAATCTCTGGAGATAACCAAACAGTTCCTAGAAGAAAATTAAGAGCTTAATGCTTACATTAGGTATAAAAGAAGACATAAATAAATAGCAATACAGTGGTAAGAAGTTGTCAGCAGCCATTCCTTTAGTCTCATCCCATAAACTAGAAAAAATAAGAGTAAATGAAATCCAAGAAAAAGGAAAGAGATAGTAAAGATAAGAGCAGAAATCAGTGACATAAAAAAATAGAAAAATATAAAGAAAACTAACAAAGTCAAAAATGGTCTTTTGAAAAGATCAATAAAAGCGATCTAGGAAAACAAAAGATTAATATCAAATCAACAATAAAAGAAATGGAAGAAGGGTTTTCTAAACAAATCATAAAGATATTAAAAGGGTAACAAGAAAATATTAGTAATAATAATATCAACAAATTTAGACAATTTAGATAAAATAAATTCCTTGAAAGACAGAAATTACCAAAACTCATCAAGGGAAAAAAAGATAACCCAAAGAGCTTTATATCAATGAAAGAAATTGAATTAGTAATTAAATTCAAGGAAAATTCTAATTCCACATGGTTTCACTGATGAAGTTTACTGAATATTTTACAAATAAATAGTATAAATTTAAAAATATATTTTCAATAAATAGAAGTGGCAGAAACATTTCCAACAAATTTGATGAAGTTAATATTATCCTGATACCAAAACCATAAAAGGACATTAAAAACCAACACCAAAACCCCAATATCCCCCATTAACCTGGGTATTAAAATCTTTATTAAAATACTACCAACTGAATTACACAAAATTTAAAAGGAATAACACATTTATGACCACATGAGATTTATCTCACGACTGCAAACTTACATTAATGTTAAAAAGGTCCATCAATGTAAGTCAACGTATTAACAGAGTAAAAGAGAAAAACCACTTTATCAATCGGAGCAGGAAAAATTGTGACAGAATTTAATAACTATTCATGGTAAAAACTCAGAAAAGTAGGAACAGAAGGTAACTTTTCTCCATCTGATAAAAGGTACCTCTAAGAAATCTACAGCTAACATCACATTTCATTGGTCAAGTCCGAATGCTACTTCTAAAACTGAGAACAGGTGAAGAGTCTTGCCCTCACCATTTCTATCCAGCATTGTATGGCACAGACACAGCAATGAAGGCAAGAATAAATTCCTAACGATCTGAAAGGAAGAGGTCAATCTTTCTCTATTTATGGAAGTCACATCTATGTATTTAGAAAATCTATAAGAATCTGAAAATCAACAATTAGAATAAAATAATAAATTGATTTTATTTAATAAATAATAAAATGAATTTTGCCAAGTTTCAGGGTATAAAGTAAATAAAATCAATCATAATTTTATATGCTGGTCAGTACAAATTTAAAAAGTAATTTTCAAGGACTCTAGAAACAAAGTATTTTGGAATTAATTTTAAAAAACACATACAAACCACCTTCATTGAAAATTATAGAACATAGTTGAGAAAAATTTTAAAAAGACCTAAAAAACTGGAGAGGCATGGATTGAAGACTTGGTAAAATGAAAATGTTAATTATCTCCAAATTTATGTGCAGATTCAAAACAGTACAAGTCAAGTAGGATCAGTTTTAGAAACTGGCAAACTGAATCTAAAATTTATGTGGAAATGTAAACCTATTTTTAAAAATAGCAGTAAGGATGTAGAGTTGATGATTTCAAGACTAACTCTAAAGTTATTATAATAAAGACAGTGTAATATTTATGAAAAATAGACAGAAATTATAGGAATATAGATATATAAATTATATACATATGGTCAATTAATTTTTGAAG